>NC_135370.1:93533147-93839219 GCF_049243985.1 Paroedura picta | reverse complement strand
AAGGAGCAACCATGAAAGAAGCATTTGGGCACATAATATTTTATCAACAGTAAAAAAATGCAGACAGAAGAAGCAGGGTGGACATCTGTGTACTGTGACTATCCCGTGTGTATTAAAACAGGGGGACAAGAAGGGAAATGTTGTTGAATGCAGAACTGGCAGGAATTGGTTGCCATGTAATCTCCCCCTAAGAAGAGTCTCAAGTCTGATTTCCCCTTCACATATCTGAAGACATGGCTCTGGAAAGCTCATCTGTAACCACTATGCCACAATTCCCAAAGGTCTATCTTCTCCCATACTCAATTAACATTCCACAGGTTCTTGACACCCATATCTCCACACCCATGCCCTCATTTGTCTCCACGCCACCACAACCTACCACACAACACACACATTCAACTCCATGACCTTACAGACTGGACAACTCCCACCCTTCCTCTTCCCACTGCCAAGCTCTAGCGCCTGTTGTATTCCTGGATAGAATGGGCTTTGCTTCTAGTATTAATCATAATAAGTCAAATTAAATATTGAAGCAATGAATTACCGCAAATACACGTACCTCCAATATAAGATTGTTGTAACAATAGTGGCATTTCCTACAAAATTAACAACATCAGTATGTCACTCATCTTATATATCAATATTTAAGTTCATATTGTGAACAACTGTGAATAGTAAAGTCTTACCTTATATTAGTGTTTTAATATCAATAAGCTATTGGCTCAAAGGTACCGGGACATGTTAGTGAAAGATCATTCCCAAAAGTTATCAGTTACTACCTGAATTATAAATCAATATCCTGAGAGATTCCACTTATACACAGTTAATTGCTTCAGTTAATTTTCCATTTATTAAAATCTTTGTTTGTTGGTTTGAGTATATAACTTGGATCTAGTTCTAGATTTTGAAGTACATTCTACAGAAGTACATTCTGTAGAAAAGGCCATGTTGAATTATAAAACACTTTCTCTGCATCCAGAAATAAAAATGCTGCTTCCTTTCTTTTCTTGTTCACAAATTTGATTGCATCTATTATAAATCATATACTATCTTTTGGATACCTCTTTGGTACAAAGCCTTTGATCAGTTTGTATTAAATTTGGTATACATTTTCTTGGTCTTTCTGCCATTTCTGTGGCAAAGATATTCTGATCTGTTCAGCAGAGAGGTCTAAGTGACTGTGGAAGCATTGCATTGCTGACTTCTTTATATATTAACAGTATATATGCCTCTTGCCACATCAGAGGCACTGTCCTTCCTACTTTTATCTCATTCATAAGTTTTTATCCTGGTATAACTAAACTCCTTCAAAACGTTTGTAATACATTTCTGTCAGCCTATCCAGGCCTATATATATATATATAATTTTTATTTTTATTTTCTGGGAGATTTCTTGAATTGTTATTATTTGGTTTAATTTTTTCCCTGTGCTCTGGCATAAAATTTGTGGTCAGGATGACTTGTAGACATTCTGCTATTCCTTTTTCTTAGACAGACTTCTTTTTGTATAATCCTGAAAGAGAATTCATAAATTGTTCATGTATTCCTTTTTCTGCATGTGTAATTTGATCTCCTTTCTTTATACATGTTATTACTCTTTTTTCTTTCTCCTTCGTAAGACAGTTTGCCAAGTATTTGCCAAGTTTGCCAAGTTTGTTCTCATGTTCAAAATGCCTTTAATCGGCACTGAAAAGATTTTCCCAAGTAACAAAATTTTGTAGGTTCAAAATAGAATTTAATAGAATTTAACAATAGCCAAGTAACTGGTGTTAAAAATGTGATAGTTTGGGTAGTTTGGAAAACGTGTACAGGTAAATGATGTGTCTCAAGATAAGGACAGATGTTATCATTTTTAAAATTAGTGTGAGCAAAACAGATCTGAACTGTAGTTAAGCAAGAATACAATAGCAACAATGTCATATTTACATGAAGGCATTTTTGGTGTTGGTGCAGAGCCAATTTGAGCCCTTCCTATTACTTCTGCAGATATTTGCACTATGCTCCAAAGTGATTATTGATTAATTCAGTGGCCCTCAAGGTGGCTAATAATTTTAAATGTAATCTATAAATCCAATAAAATTATCCTAGAAAGGACAAGCATCAATGGAGCACTAATTTGAGGCATAAAACTAATATTACAAGGCAGCAGATACCACTCCTCAAATTAATTTAGTTCAAAGGCCTTTGGTAACAGAAAAGTCCTTAACAACATTTTTGTATCACTTATCCACAAAAGTACATTTCCTGTTTTTTGTTGCTTGTTGCTCATTGCTCCCATGCATGATCCTAGGCTGATGTTCAAATTTACTAAGCTATTTAGCAATCTTTTGCTATTTTTCCCACTGGCTCTTTGCTTTGTGTATGACAAAGGAAGTAATTCACCACTTGCTAATGTTCATTCACTCTATAATAATTTTGTGAAAGCCAGATTCAAGTGGGTAGCCATATTGGTCTGAAGCAGAAGGTCTGAAGAAATGTATGGTCACATGAAAAGTTATACTCAGAATAAACCTTTTTCAGTCTTAAAAGTAGCGATCCCCAACCTGTGGGCCACGGACCACATGTGGTCCTTCGACTAATTGGAGGTGGGCCCCGAAGGATGCCTTCTCCCCCCCCCGACCCTTTACTTCATCCCCCCCCCAGCCCTTTACAATACACTTCATTGTTGTGGTGTGTCTGTATCTTATTTTGAAGGGATGTTTAAACATTACCATAGCAATCAGAGAGCACTAGGGCAGTGGTTGAGAGTAGAGGAGTAAACTACCCCCCCATCGGGCCTCAGTAAAAGGCATTGAGTGGTCCCCGGTGAGTGGTCCACAGCGTTGAGTGGTCCCCGGTGATAAAAAGGTTGGGGACCACTGTTAAAGGTACCACCGGACTCAAATTCTGTAGAAGCTAGTTGCCGCAAACAAAGCAACCTGGAATTGTCATTTGGAGTTCCTGATTGAAATTTATTGTGAAGACCAATGTTGAATGAGACAGCGGATTTATTTATTTATTTATTTGTTTGTTTGTTTGTTTGTTTATTTATTTATCAATCATACTTCTATACCGCCCTCCCCAGGCTGTTAGTTTTAAAACACAAGTTTGCCCTAATCATGTATAATTAGGGGAACAAGATCTTGATTTAACAGAGAAGGTGATGTGTAAACTAGCAATAATAGATTCTCTATCATTCATCAAGTTACTTGCTATCTGTCTCCCATTGATACATTCCACTGTAGCTATTCTTTGTTACACAAATTATGTTCAGTTGGTATAAAAATGCCTTGAGGGAAGAACTGTGGAGGGCTAAGCATCGGAAAAGAATAGGATTCATCTTCCTTTAGCTTCTAGTCTTGAACTATTAAAGTTAAACCCTTCCCATGAGCCAGCAAGGTGTAGTAGTTAAGAGCAGCGGACTCTAATCTGAAGAACTGGGTTTGATTTCCCTACTGTGTTCCATGTGAAGGTATAAGAACCAACTTTTCTTCTTCTTTAAGGCATTAATTATATGAATGGTAATGTGGAGTTTTTAGAATGGATTGGTATTGTTAGTAGCTAGACACCTCCTCATTTTGAGGGAAAATTTGTCCACAAACACCCTTCTCCAACATCATCAACATATTGTTCTGCAATTGCCTTGCTTGGCTGAAAAGTGCAAGTGGACCAAACTGACCAAATTGCATTGTCCAGTTCCAAGCAGAAATAAAACTGGACATGCCAGCCTGATGTCATACTCTTTCTCTCCCCACTCAAAATAGCAGTGCATATAAGCAGGACAACAGGATTCCTAAAGGTGTCATTAATTCTATCAATCCTAAAAGCTTCTTCCTTTTACCATTCTCACTATATAAATTCCCCAACTCTGTATCTAATTAACAGTATCTCTAGATTAATCCCCATCCACTTCACAAATGATGCCATCTTGGGCATGGATATATATACAAAAAGATACTCCCCCAGTAGCTTGTAATATCTACACAAATACAGACATTCATAAACAATAAAAAGGTGGGTAATGTAGGGGTGGTGGCCAATTGGGTGGGGAGTGGAGACCATTATGTGTGGTCACTATAGTCTTCTGAGATTTTTCTGTGCTTATGGCCAGTATTCCAGAGAAGAGATACAGTGTCCTTTTTGCTATTCTCTTTGTGTTCCAGTCCTTTAACTGTGTCTAAAAAATGCAAATTTTGTTGGATCAACCTTGGGTCAAGGACTCAGACCATGACTCCCCTTGAACATTCTGATTTTTGAACCTATGACATACTGTTTCATAGAATGATTCAGAATGTGGATGGCTATTCTAATACAGCAAAAAGAATTTTTATCATTTTTTTTTCTCAAAGAGCTTTCTGCAATTTCAGAAATGAGGTTATGCATTTCCTTCACCTATGAGAATTTCAGTGTCAGCAACCAATGAAAATTATTTATAAGTTAAATAAACAAGCTAGCATTGCAAACCCTCCTTCCAAACATTAAGTATTCTGGTGTGCTCTTATTCTTCAAGATAAATTTGTAGGTGAAATTGGTGTGTCACTGCTTGCCAAACAAAATACATTGATGGGAAAGTATTTCCCATGATTTTCCCATTAATGTTGTATATACCATTATCCTTATAAATCCACAGAGTTTTTGGTTCATGCCATATCATATAATGCTCCTTAGTGGAGGGTGTACAACAATTTATGGATTTATTTGTGCTGCTTTTCTCCCCAAACTGCAGGCTATACACAAACTCATTAAAAGAAACAAAAACAGCAGCACAACATCAGACTACCTTGTGGAGAGGGGTGGAAGAGATGTGGCTCAGTAAAAAAGCCTCTGTTTTCCATGCTGAAGGTTCCAGATTTAAATTCTAGCATCTCCAGTTAAAAGTACCAGGCAGCAATTGATGGGAAAGACCTCTACCTTGGAGAATCATTGCCAGTCTGAGGAGTCAGTTCCGGCCTTGATGGACTGATGTCCTATTTTAATATAAGGCAGCGTCATGTGTGTTTATGTGTGTATTGGATTTATTTGCAACCATGAACTTCTGAAAACTTCTAGCTGTACCTGAACAGAAAGTGAAAAGCAAATTCTCAGAAAGATGGTATGGATGGTAAAGGTGTTCCTTCATTCTTGCTCTCCTTACATTATTGCTGCCAACTGTAGGGCATGGTTTTGTGATGGTTTGTGGAGGGCAGGAAGAATACATATACAGTGTGACATTAACAGTAGTTTGTTTTCCCTTGTGCAATAGAACAGAACCATCAGCTCAAACTCAGACTATTTTAATAGTGTCTATAGAAACCAGGAAATGTTCAAAGGAACATTTCTCATTTCTGAGGAAACTTCTAACTTGCATACAGGCAATCTTTAGTGAAATATCTCCAAATAGATTTGCACATATTTCCCCCCAAATAATTATGTTTAGGATTAGGGTATAAACACTAGGGTATAAACAATGATTCTCCAAGGTAGAGGTCTTTCCCATCACTTGCTTGGGCTGTTTCACAGAGAGTGGTTGCTCAGACAATGACTATATAGTTCTTAGACAATGACTATATAGTTTTGCCTCTCCCAGAAGAATGACGACTCAATTGTGGGATGACTTGAAAATTTGGAATCCTTGGTTCAACTGTGGGAAATGAAATCACTATTCTGAGTCTTCTAGAATAGAAAGGCATCTCTACAACTTCTCATTGTTAAGTATATAATATATATTAGCAATGGTTTGAATTGGAAGTTGTATGTTTCACCAGATCTTTGGATCTGTGCATGGGATTGATTCAACATGTGGACCTTAAATCAAAGAAGCTTCAGTTCAATAAGATTACAGAATGAGTGGATGGATACTATGCACTTGTAAAAGGAGCTAAAAATATTATTTGGATTTTTATCTGGATATAAAAATGGGGGAAAAGTGAAAGTGTAGGATTTCATCTTGAATGGATTTCATGTAATTTTCATCACCCACCCCAAGAGCTTTTTTTAGTCAGAATCCCATTTGAGAGTATATGTACCTGGTGTAGGGTTCCTGATGCATAATATGGACTCTGTTGGTTTATCATCTACCCTACTGTCTAACAGGCTCCCTACCTTAACTGTTGGATCTGTTTTTGGATTTGATTTTGGAGTTCCCAAGTTTTCTTGGGAACCCAAGCTGATTCATACTGAGACTTGTTTAACTGGAACAGCTCATAACTTCAAAATCTTAGTATAGCATTGTACATGATTATAAGTCATATTCTTAAATTTGTTTTTGCATTCATCACATCTCATTCTCATACTCAAATTACACTTAAATCATTCTTTCAGTGTACTCAGTACACTTTGTTGCTACATTCTTTTGGTGGAAAATGCAACCCAAGTGCATTAAAATGCTAAGTCTACAGAAAGAGTTGGTTCTTATATGCTGCTTTTCTCTACCTGAAGGAGTCTCAAAGTGGCTTACAGTTGCCTTTCCTTTCCTCTCCCCACAGCAGACACCCTGTGAGGTGGGTGAGGCTGAGAGAGCCCTGATATCACTGCTCGGTCAGAACAACTTTATCAGCACCATGGGGAGCCCAAGGTCACCCAGCTGGCTGCATGTGGGGGATTGCAGAATCGAACCTGGCTCGCCAGATTAGAAGTCTGCTTCTACTACTACAACAAACTGGCTCGTGTGGAGGCTTTCAACAGTTTAAAATACAATGTATATAATATAGCCAACATTAAAAACCCAAAATTATAAAATACACCTCAGCAGCATTAGTAGCAATCCTCTGACAGATTGGTGTTCTTCTCTTGCTGTGGAAGAATTTAGATTTAGAGGTTTCCAGGTTTCGAGGAGGGGCCCTTGATGACACTGAGTCACTATCCTGGCCTCAACAAATGCTTACTAGAAGAGCTTCATCTTAGAGTCCCTGGAAAACCGAGTCATCAGGGCCCTGAGATCCTCCAGGAGCACATTCCACCAGGTAGAGGCCAGGGTCGAAAAGGCCCTTGTCCTAGTTGACACCAGGTAGACTTCCCTCGGGCCAGGAACTACCAACTTGTTGGTGTTTAAAGAGTAGAGTACTCTCCAGAGGGGGAGGGGTACATAGGAAAACAAATGGTCCCTCAGTTATGCCAGACACAGACCATGGGTCAGAAACCTTACCTTAAGGGTCAGAAACAATACCTTGAAATGGACCTGGAATTCAACTGGCAAACAATGTAGCACCAACTGGATGTAGGTTCTCCAATATGTTTTTTTGAGAACCACAGCAGCTGCATTTTGTACCAGTTTCAGTTTCTGGGTCAGGGGCAAGAGTAGGCCTGCATAGAGCAAGTTACAGAAGTCTAGCCTGAAGGTTATCATTGCAAGGATCACAGTGGCCAGATACTCCAGGGCCAGAAAGGGTGCCAGTGGCCTAGCTTGGTTAAAATGGGAAAAAACACCAGTTGAGTTACTCTCTTGACTTGCATCTTCATAGAAAGGGAAGCATCATACTCCATCCAGGCAGGGCCAGCATGCTTCCTGATCTGGTCCTTTCCTACCTGGCCACAGGACCTTGGAAGGGTTGAGTTTCAGACAACTCTGCTTGATCCAGATTGTCACTGCTTCCAAACATCTAATTTGGGGGGGGGGGAGAATCAGGTTGGCTGACCATTAAGAGGTAGAGCTGGGTGTCATTGGCATATTGATGGCAACCCAGCCCAAAGCTCCTGACCAGATGGGTCAGAGGGTGGATAAAGATGTTGAACAGTGTGGGGAGAGAACCACATCTTAAGGAACCTCACAGGGAAGTTGATAACCTTGCAATCATTTATCTTCCACTGCCACCCTCTGTCTGTGGCTCTAGAGGAAAGAAATCAAGCACTGTAAGGCTGTCTTTCTAATTCCGGCCCCAGCAAGGCAGTAAGCAAGAAGCACATGATCTACCATGTCAAACACTGCTGAAAGATTAAGCAACACCAGAGTACCAACCCACCTCAATCCAACTGGCACTGGAGATCATCCATCATGGCAACCAAGACCCCATGACCTGACTGGAATGGGTCAAGGACCAAAACCTCATCCAAGCACACTAGTAGCTGGTCTACAGCAGCCCTTTCAATCACTTTCCCCAGAAACCCAAGATGTGAGACAGGGAAGCAATTGGCCAGGTCCCAGGGATCCAGCAATGCCCCCCCCCCCAGTAATGAACGTACCACTGCCTCTTTCAATGCATCTGGGAACTCACCCATTGAAAGGGACAGGTTTGTTATATCCCAGAATGGCCCTCCTATTCTCCCATCACTCAGTTTAAGGAGCCAGGAAGGGCAGAGATCGAACTGGCAAGTGATTCCCCTCACTGAACTCACTTCAGTTAATGAGAGCTGCCTGAAGCCATCAAACATTCTCCCAATATGGCCAAGGAGTCTCTAGTTCCCTTACTGAATCAAATGTGGGGAATAGATTGCAACAGAGCGCCGAGATTTTATCCACAAAATAGCTCACAAATGCCTCACAACTAAGTTCCAGTTGTCAAGAATTTTGGCACTCCTTCTAAAAGGCGGTAAGAAACTAAACTACCCTAAATAACTGTGCTGGGGGTGAGCCTGCAGACACAATGCAGGCGGCATAAAACTTCCTTTTAGCTGCCTACCCCACCATCTCATATGACTTCATATGTGTGTGATAAGTTGTTCTCAAAACCTCATCATGAAACTTCCTCCACACTCACTTTAGCCATCTCAGTTCCTTCTTCCTTTCTTAGAACCAAGATGCACAGTTGAGGTGGGGGCAAAGAGGCCATTGAGGAGCTATCTCCTCTATGGAAGTCAACAAGCAGTTGTGCCAGATATCAAGCAACTCCTTCGAGGAGATGCCAGGAGGCATTGGGTCCCACAGAGCATTCAGGAATCTCTCTAGATTCATTAGTCTCTGCAAGCGGGTCAAAACCTGCCTGTCGCCCTTACAGGAGAGAAGTGGTATCAGGAGCCAGGCCTTCAGGGAGTAGTGGTCTGACCATGGAACAAATTGTGAGAAACCCAGTATTTCCATGGTTGACACCAGGTCTGGGCCAGATCCTGGGGATGGTGAATCCACATGGACATTGAAGACCCCCAGAACCAAGAGTCTGAGAAACTGCAATGCCCAGGTGGCCTCCACCTCCAGTAGGCCTGACAGGGCAGCTGGCAGTGCAGTAAGCACTCAGTACACCAACCAGACGGCCAAGTTCTTGACTGCTTTCCAACCCAGGCCAACACACTAACCCTGGGTTTTATAATGTCAGAAGAGCCCTGAAGGAAAAAGAATCCTGGACTAGAATTATACCCCCCCCAACCTATGTCCACTGTTCCTCCTGTGCCACCAGAGGACTTTTCCAGTCTTTTAAAAGTATTCCTTGATCACAACTGCACAGTAACATTATAACTTTCTAGTGCCATAATGTACAAATACCTCTCAATTTCCAGCTTTCCTTTTTTTTTATAGTATTAACGACATTTTTATTGAAGATAGCTAGAAATACACCCTTTGCATTCCTGCAAAGGAACAGAGACTTTAAGAAAAATGAAAGCTGGGAATTAAAGCAGCTATAGATCATTGCAAGAAATCATTATTAGGGGTGCTGGGAATTTCACTATAAATGTGTTTGAAAGTCAAACTTTGTTCATATGTATAATCAGAAGTGAGCTAATGATCCAGCATGTTCAGTTCATGGAGAACAGCCACAAATGCCTGCCAGACATGTTTTGTTAGGTTTTTGCAAAACTGAACATGCACAAATATGCTGCAGTTTCAAACCAAGCAGCAGCCATAAGCATCACTAGGGATTAAATAGATGAACACTGAAGGGTAGGCATTAAAGAACAGCATTACTTTATGACTGATTGATATGATTTATGAGTGGTTTAATTGTCTGTTTGAATAATTGCCTGCTGATCAGAACAGTTATGCAGCAAGGCTAGCTGGTATAAAAATTCAGCTGAGTTGCTTGAAAACGTGCTTGCACTATACTAGATGGTTAAGAAGGACCAAAGTAAGCCCACATGCCAAACATCCATGAACAGGTTGTGGCCACTCAAATGGGTCTGTGGGGCCCCAGTGGCCCAGGGAACTTCTGATGGCCCAGCTGGAACAGAACAGTGGAGATAGATCCCATGGTAGGGTGGTTACAAGTCATCTGAGAGAAAAGGAGAGAGAGGGAAGTGAGGCAAAAGAATGTCATTCTGGATGGAGCACAGCAGTCCCTGATGAGGAGACTGGGTCAATGAGACAAGACAGAGAGGCAGCTGGGGACTGTTGCTGGGATCTGCATGGGCAGCCGAGACTCAGCACAATCCAAAAAGGTAGCTGAGCCCTCTTGCTAGAGGCATGAATCATGGAACTCAGAAGGGGCAAGGGGGAAGGGGAAGAGATTAAGGGCTAATGAGCCACAGGAGAAATGTCCAGTCCTCAAACCCCTGATGAGGTGTGCCTGCAAAAGCAGTAGGGAACAGGGATGCCAGTCTCCAAGAGAACCCAAGAGAGTTGGGAAACAACCTGGCCAGAAGGAATGGAGGTATAAAATTGTTGCATACAGTACTTGGTGAGGGGTGACCAAAAGGGTGACTGATCATCAGCCAGTGGTCAGGTACTTGGTCTGAGGCCATGGGAAACAGTCACACAAATCAATGGACACTTGAACTGATCATAAGAAATCAGCCAAGCGAGCAAGTGTTCCAACACATTATATTGCTGGCAATTGTTAATTTTTTAAAAACAAAAAAGCTCCAAGAAACTCTCCAGTGTCACCAGGGAGGAAAGTGTTCCTATGGGAGCAGAAACAAAGAAAGTGATAAAGCAATTAGAGCTATATTGAGAACTGTCACTATTTGGAAGCAGCCAAAAAGCACTTTTGTGGCATTGAAGGAGAAAATACAGGGAACTATTTCATAAAACTCCATTGTGAGAGATCTGTTGCCAGTGAGAATGTTTCTGCATTTGCAGTGATAATGACTGTAAAAATAGAGAATTCACACCATGTAGAAGAAACCTAGTGTACTTACCTGTGCAATATGTGCATGTAAAGCATTTTTAGTGTGTCTCTTCCCAACATGTTAAGCATGCATGCCACATTTCAAAATCAGAGAGTTTCCAGGAAATTTAATTTGGTAATAATGTCTATTTTCTTTAAGGTAAGCCAAAAGATTTTATGTGTATCTGTGTGCAAATAAATCATCTGAATCAAGACTGTTGGGGAAAAAATTCATGAGACATATTTCCCAGCAGATGCAGAAACTTGTATGAAGTTAGGCCAATAGTAGATTTTTATCTGTGAAGTCAATTGAGACTGAATTTTCAGCATATGAGGATTGAAAGGGGTGGGGGGTTATGACAGATCATATGTACCTCGCAGGGGTGGGCTTCTGAATTTCCACCTCATTGAAGTCCTTGTTTGTGTAAAAGCAAATTATTTTGTCTTTCTTCAGTGGACAAGATATTTACAACAATCCTGGCTTGTCCCAGAAAGGCTATGCAGGTGTAATACCAATAATCAAAGACCTTATTACAGGTTGCTGGTGTAAAATTATTTCTTTCTCTTTGCACTCCTGCATAGATTTCATTTGCATTGCTTCTGACAAGCTCTCATATCTATTACAAGAAGTCCTCAACCATCACTTTTTGCTTTTGTTGTTTGATGTTTCTCTGTGTTGCCAGTCGATAGTCACTTCATATTGCTTCAAACTATAACGTGCATGGGCTTGTTTCAGCCACTCATTCCAGAGTGTTGAGCATTCAATTAAACAGGGAGATTTTTATTTTATTCAAGGGGGCTGCATCATGTCTAGCTCAGTAGCTATTTGACTAGATAGCAAGCAAGGCAAAAAAAAAAAAATTCCATTGAAAATGGCCTAACATCTTCACAAACAAATGTGAAAAAAACATCACAGGATTAGCTTTTCTCTAACACTATTATTTTCTTCCAATAGGGTGTAAAGTTTTAAGAGGGGAACTTTTATGCTTTGCAATACTGGAACTAGATTGCTTTTGCATGCATAGCACGCCAGCTGTCAGTTTCAGAGATCGAAACATAACCAATTTGGTTTTATGTGATACCATTCTGACTTATATGCTTTAATTAATATGCTATAAAATTGTATTTAAAGTATAACTATAACTGATGTATTAATTAATAACCATTACCCAATGTGATATTTTAAGAAGCACAGATCACACCTTTTTAAATTTCAGGTGTGTCCAACACTGAAATTTAAAAGTGTGTGTCCTGAAAATACTTCCAAAATGGATTAAACTCATGAGCAGCAGAAAACCAGACAGGGAGGCAGTGGGGCCACTGGATGATCAAGGGGTAAAAGAATTACTAAAAGATTATAGGGAAACAGCAGAGAAGCTGAATGCATTTTTTGCTTGTCTTTGCTGCTGAAGATGAGATGTACACGTCCACTCCTGAACTGCCAATTTCAGAAGAGGTATTGAATGATCTTAGTCAGATTGAGGTATCAAGAGATGAGGTCCTAAAATTGATGGAAAAATTCAAAACTGACAAATCACCAGGGCCAGGTAGCATATATCCAAGAGCTCTGAAGGAACTCAAATGTGAATTTGTGGATCTCCTGACCAAAATACACAAGCTGTCACTAAAATTATGGAAGACTCTAACTCCCATCTTTAAAAAATGTTCCAGAGGAGATCTGGGAAATTATGGTCCAGTCAATCTTAACTGAGACTCTTGTGGCGCAGAGTGGTAAGGCAGCCGCCTGAAAGCTTTGCTCATGAGGTTGGGAGTTCGATCCCAGCAGCCGGCTCAAGGTTGACTCAGCCTTCCATCCTTCCGAGGTCGGTAAAATGAGTACCCAGCTTGCTGCTGGGGGGTAAACGGTCATGACTGGGGAAGGCACTGGCAAACCACCCCGTATTGAGTCTGCCATGAAAACGCTAGAGGGCGTCACCCCAAGGGTCAGACATGACTCGGTGCTTGCACAGGGGATACCTTTACCTTTACCTTTTACAATCTTAACATTGATATTGGATAAGATGGTGGAATCTATTATTAAAGACAGAATTAGGCACATTGATGAACAAAAGCTATTGAGGAAGAATCAGCATGGATACTGTAGGGGAAGATCTTGTCTTACTAACCTTTTAGAGTTCTTAGAGGGAGTGAACAAACATATGGGCAAGGGTGACCCAGTAGACATTGTTTATCTAGACTATCAGAAAACTTTTGATCAAGTCCCTCATCAAGGGCTCCTATGTAAACTCAACAGTCATGGAATAAGAAGACACCCACTTGTAGATTTAAAAATGGTTAACAGAAACAGAACTTTTGAGGCACAAAATATCAATGGCTGGTTCATAAAATAGTCTTATAAATTTGCAAAAGCTGGAAAAACAGTCAGAATGTCATTTGGATAGAAATGGTAAGCATCATAAGCATTGCTTATGAAAACTGCCATGAGTGAATGGTACATCAGGCTACCGGTGAATGGAGAAGCAATTAGAACAGTTAATATCAAACAAGGAATTTTCCAAGGAGACTCACTATTACTGCTGCTCTCGTTGCCCTAATGGCATTCAGAATCATTCTCAAGACCAGCATTCTCAATACCTGGAATACCAGCTTTCAAAGAAGATTTAACATTTATTGTATAGGGATGATTTGAAAATGTATGGAAAGTCATCATCAGATATTATTTCTTTACTAAGTACAGTTCAAATGTTCAGCAAATATATAATAGTGGAATTCATCCTTGACAGGTGTGCAGCTTTAATAGTGAATAGAAAAAAGAAGAGATCAAGATGCCAAACGACAGCAACAACATGAAAACACTGAGCTTTGCCACCTTGGAGTGGAGTGTGAGAAAAACATAACAATACATGAGAAACGTACCCACAAAAACTGAAATAATAAAAAAGAAGCTAAAATATAGCCATGTATAGTGCTAATATATGAAATATCATATATAATTTAATTATATATTCAAAAATGCTAAAATATCATTTTAAAACCCCAGTCCTGTGGTTCTACATATAAGTACCTATTCCTAATATAAATACAAATGTCCAATCATATAAATACAGGTTAAAAGGTACAAATTATATTCATGTACAAAAAATAAAAATAAAAAGGATCTCTGTTTTCTGTGTAGGGACTGATTGCACTAGTACTTTTGCTGTTCTGCACGGGGTACTTTTGCTGCCATTCAGTCCGTGCAAACTCCCCAAATGCATTGTCAACAGCCGAATTAGCTCCTGCTTGTGCTTTAATTAATAATGCTGCATGGATCTATCAACAGCAAATCAGCATGAATCACACCAGAGGATAAAAACAATCTGCACCTTGTCAGCCCCAGTACTTGGGAAGCAGTTGCAGGGCTGCAACCTTGTGGTAATTACTCGCCTGGGTCTTCACACTGCCTTCATTTCCGTTTTTGATTGTTGACATTGCACAACACAGCATCATCTGTGCAAAGGGGGGGGGAATGGGAAAATTGTGTAGGACCTGGTAATTACGCCTCTGTCACCTCTCCCTCACCCCAATTTGGACCCCCAGCAGGAAAAAAAAAAGATAGGCATCATTTTCATGTTAACTGTTCCATTAAAAGAAAGTGATTATGTTAAGCTGAGTGAATGAGTTGACACTAAGAATCAACACCTCCCAAGCAGCTGTGAAAACATTTAGAATACATTTATGTACCAAATAACTAAGTGAAGGGGGAGGCAAAACTGCAGGTTGGATATATTTTTAAAAATTGGGGGGAAATTCTGTTTCACTTTCTATTGTGTGTAGAAGCAAGTCATAAAACTGCACAGACCACAGTTCTTTAATATTATGGTGCCATCTCAAGAAAATGAAAGAACAATGTTAAATCAGTTTTGGCCATTAATTTTATTTGGAGAATATAATATTTGGAGAATATAATATTCATAGAGCATAAAATATTCAAACATTTCATATTTGGGAGCATGACCAGCAACAATAATAAAATAAATAATGTCCTGGCTCCTGTCAATAGAACATAGATGCTTTTAAAGAGATGTGCTAGCATAGCCAAGAATGTGAGCTATGGCTTCAAGAAGATTCTGACAAGTCTTGTTATCATTAGTAGAAGGAACCTGGAAGATCTTATTGAAAGTTTGAAAGTTGTATTGGATGTTGTCTTGATCATTTTGAAGGCAGGATAAAATTGTTTGAAATAAACCAAAATCAAATAAGAACTAATGGCATCTTTCAAAATCTCGGTATTTATGACAACAGGATTCTAGCCCACTGCTTAAAAAAAAACCCTAGAAAATAATATTTTTACATATGCCTGGGGATATATGGCTGTATGAAAAATCTGGTTACCTGTATATTTTCTCTTTTTTATCTTAGCTTTTTGCCCAATGCTGTAGAATGTCATGATGCCACTTTCCCAATGTGCCATTTCACTAAATAATTACCCATTCACTTCCTGGTCCTTTTGCTTAACCTATCAGTATGGTTTGCTTTATTTCAATCTATTTCTTAGATTTGGAATGGAAACTGCTTTCATTGGCATGGTAAATGATACTCATCAGAAGAGATATAGGAATAGAGTTACCCTGTGAATTTTCTTGAACCTCTTGACTGTTTTCACCCACAATATTCTTTTGGACCATCTGGATAGGATAGGTGGAGCAGTTTAAGAGCAAGAAAAAGAAAATTACAACAAAAAATTATTCAGAAAGATGTTAAAACATATATAAAATATAATGCTGACTTTATGTTCTAACATGGGGTAGGTAGCTTGATACAGTTACAGCTGTTGGATTTTACCTCATGAAGATTTAATCTTGCTTTGATGAACAGATTACCCAAATTTAGTTGTCCCATGCTATACAGTTAATTCATCTTTTGGATCTAATCTGGCATTCAGATGCCTCATGTCCTGAAAAGTAGCAGTTCATGTCCCACAAAACAAAACAAAACCCTAATATGAAGAAAAACTTGAAATGGATATACAAATAGGAGTTCCACAAGCATTTAAAGATAAATGACATTTGCTTATTGGATTTTATATATGTTTTAATATCTTTCTGTATGTACTTATGTATGGAGTTCATATCTCAGCTACATTATATCTCCGTAATTTTCCTAGGATACCAGTAGAACCATCATTCTTACTTGGTCAGTAGATACAGGAAGGCAGGATTATGAACAAACCAACAGTAATCACACTGCTCTAAGACAGAGATAGTCAACCCATGGTCCTCCAGATGTCCATGGACTACCATTCCCATGAGCCCCTGCCAGCATTTGCTGGCAGGGGCTCATGGGAATGGTAGTCCATGGACACCTGGAGGACCACATGTTGATTCCCTTGCTCTAAGGCGTTCTGGGTACAATAGTTAAGGTTGCACATTGGAAAGATATAATCTAAAACTTCTATATAATCTAAAACTTCTACTGGGTAAATTGGAAAAATGATGGCATTGGTTTGTGTCTTTCCTCAGCAGCTGTTTTTATTTATTGCTATTTTTATTGCTATTTTTTAAATTTTATTCAGTTTTTTTTTACCCAGTCTACTTCAGAATAGACTTTGTTGAAACACACCTGTATTTTTGCAACAGTTAGCAGTAAGCATTGCTATGACGGGTGAGACAGGAAATTAATGTGAGATTATGGGCTAATCCTTGAGATGTTTTTCTTGTACCTCATGCCAATGTAGCCAGCTGTGTAGGACCTTGTCTTTATGAACTGCCAACCTGAGGAATTCAGATAAACATCATAAAAATATTTAAACAAAACCTTTCAGCAAAACTTGGTTAATACAACATAAATAAATAGTCACATGGAAGCAATTCATCCAAAAAATCAATTTAAACTCTCAGAACAGCATGCCCACCAACCAATAGTTAATGGATACTGCCAGGAACTTTTTCTTTTCTCCTTCCCCCTTCTCTGCCTGTTTCCCTCCCTCCTCATTCATGTATCTGTTGCACACTGATTTTTATGATTTTATGCAGTTGTAAAATAAATACAATAATTCTAGAGAAGAGATGGTATATCATTCTTTTTGAGGTGGGTCTTCTATAAATTAAATTTCTTCCCCCTCCCCCATAATAAAAGTGTCAGAAACTACATATAGGTTAAACTAAGGTTCATTGAACTTTAAATTACCAAAAAAGTTCTCTCCTCCTCTATTTTATCCTGACAAGAAACTAGACTCTTTTGGCAAACAGTGTATATTCTGAGGACAGGGTAACGCTTGGCTGTCAGTGGAAGCATGCCTGAATGGTATACAGAAGCTGAACAAAATGGCTGGTATCCTAGGATGTGAACAAGTTAGCGCATTCCTGTATGAAGTTATTGGTACCAGATGTACATGAATCTCTCTCTTCCAAGCTTTTTTTCATCACAAACAATAGGCTTAGATTTAATCTGGGACTTCTTGTAAGGTAAAATTCATGCCTTTCCACTTAACCCTATAAGGAGTAGATTATATGGTTGGGGATCTGCTGATGGGAGTATATTACAGATTTGAAATCCAGGTCTATGTTTCATTCTGGTGACCATGAGTGTAGGGTGTAGAGCAAATATTTGGTTTAAGGCCTAATTGTCTCTCATTTTTCTCATCTATTATTGTCACTGAGCTCCTAAAGGCAATTGAAGGTTTCACTTTACCTCAGAGTAGAAGTCTTTTACTTCTTACACTGTGCTTTCCCATTCAGTTTATAACCTTGATCAATGTAAGCTTGATGCTTTATTTTGTGTTCTTTATGATAGCTGTGGTTCCTTCCTCCTCCTTGGCAAAATGTTGATTTTTCTCATCAGTTCAGAAATATATATAATATTGTATATGTATTATCCATGTGTTGCATGTATTATTTATTTATCTACTTCTCCTCAGCTGCTCAGCAAATAAAATAAAATAATTTTAAAATAATGATTTCCCAGGATGGATTTCCCAAAGTTTGGAGAATTTGGGTGAAATTCCAAAGCTCTGAAAAGACTCAGTAAACCCTCAGTCAAAATTGGCTGTTTGGCCCATCAGTAATTTGTATTGAATCAACTCCATCTTGTATCAGCAGATCCAATATTACTGATCCATGTTCAAGACCAGCTGCCTGAGGTGGAGATTAAGAACCTGCGTGAGCTGATTTTTTGTTAATGTTATTTGTTGTTTGTTTCAATATTACCCTTCAGTATTTTGATCACTTTTCAACGTCACTATCATCAGGATATATCTTGATATAATTAGGTATCTGGCGCTGCAACTATTGTCTACTGACAGACCGTGGCCTTACCCTGGTACAAGAAGTAAAGATTCTAACACTTTCTCAAAGTACCAACTAGGGATGTGTGCTCAGATAAACCTATTCTGAAAATATATGTGAATTGCTGTCAAATCACACAAGGGGCTTACAAGGACCATTTATGCACTGGGAACTTCACTGCTCCAGCTCCCATGCAGGAGCACAAATCGGGGGTGGATGATGTGCACCAGGACAAATGCTCCCCCGTGTGGGTGCAGGAAGAGGTGGGGCAACCTGCCATGAACCTGCAGCCCAGCATGAAACCTCCAGTGCATAAATGGTCAAGGTAGGTAAGAAGCAGAGGTGGTTTGGCATTGCTTTCCTTTGAAGACTATTCTTGGAGGTCTCCCTTCCAAGTACTGACCTTGCTTAGGTTCTAAGAACTGACAAGACTGGGCTATACCATGATGCCTTCCCTCCCATTTGAAAATATACCTCCCCCCCCCATGCTTATTGGTATATTGGAGATCTGAATGCACATTAAATTATCCTGAACAATATCAGTATTCCAGTCCTGAATATTCTTAGAAATATACATCAATACCCAGGGGCTGACATTTTAAAGATTTTCAGGTTTCTTGGGTAACAGGGGGTGGGGGGGGGGCAAGCTAACTCTCATAGACAAGTAGCTGTACATGTTAGGGGGAGCTTGTCAAATCAGTTATACTGGGATTCTCTGTTTGAGATTGGCTCTTATCAGGCTTGCTGCCACATTCTGCTTGACTTCAGTTGGGCCTGCAACAGTGCCACCCAAGCTTAAAAATTTTTCACCTTGGATTCTTTGGTTTGACATTGATCATATTGTTTTTGCCACATTGGTCCATGGGTCTGTTGGAATTCTCTGGATTGATATTGGTTCTGTCGGACATGGGAGGCTTTAGCTAGCGGTTGCTTTCTTGCCCCCCAAATCCTGATACCAGACTGTCATTTGGGACCCAAATAATAATCTCAAATAATTATCATAATGAATAATCTCAATAATTATTAGTTCCCTGGTATTCAGAACAACAAAGTACTTTCCCGCCCTATCTCACACCCCTAGTATAAACCTACATGGATGGTAGTGGTGGTGATTAATGGTTTGATTAATCAAAAGGATTTGTGTGTGTGTTGAACCACTGTAAGAGATAATACCCACTCTGGAGTGGTCAGATACTAACCAATCTGGCCTCCTTTCCATCTTTCCCCACCATGTTTCCTTTCCGTTCATGGCTGGTCGTGACTTATGGAACTGCTATGGTAAAGCAGCTCACTGTTGTGCTCAGGTATCAGTGCAGCTTCCCTATAGCTGCCCAAATGTCACACAGATGTTTTCTGCATGGCTTTAATGGGATAGAATTTATATGTGTGATCCTGTGTTCCTCCTGCAGGTCTTATTGGAGGAAGAGTTTTTATCCTAAGAGACACTATCAGACATGGACAAAGTAAAATGGACTAAGATGCAATTACATTCATTCTGCCTTTTTCAAGGTTAAATTGAGCACCAGTTAAAACATTCTTTTCAGGCTATTGCAAAATAGCTACATGTATGATTGAGTCACATCAGCAGAATATTTAAAAAAATCACTTTCAAAGTAGAACTTTAAAACTTTCAGAAATGACTTATTAATTCTGGTTTGGCTTCCATTAAAGTCAGTTACATTTTTTCTTGTTTTGCCAACCTCATTCTTCCTGCATTAGCTACAAGATTGACTGCTTCATCCTGCTTCAGACTCTTTATGTGAAAGCCAGATAGAAGTAGTAAAAGTGACTCAGTTTAAATCCATTAAATCATTAATATTGTTGTACCACAAAATACTGGCTGCTCTTTTGAAGGAGGTTCTTTTGTACTTTACAGAAAAGGCCAGTTTTAAAAAATCCTAAAGAAGAATTCTCATATAGATTATCAATGTCTATATATATTTTTAAGCTACATGTAGTATTTGTCACATTACACAATACATTTTCTGTAAAATTTAGTTAGGGATGCTTCTGAGATTCCTCTCATCTACATTAAACCCTAGATTTGGGAATTTGGAATTACCTGGTCTTGTTTCCAAAATCGAATAAATGCAACCCAAATTATCTATTGTTTCGTTTTTAGTTCTGAATGTCATAGGCCTCTTATGCACGGGCCAGAAGCGCTTTGGTTAAAATCACCAATAACACTCGCTGCCACCGCCAGTGCGGGAGCCTCCTGGCCCAGGGCTACAGAAGGCCCAAGCGACCGCGGGATCTTCCACAACTTCCTGGGTGAGTTGGAGCGGTGGGCTGGTGCTGTGCGTAATCGCCAGCGCCAGGCTTGTCGGCCCGCCCAGCCCCAACCCTACGGTGTCCCTTAAGGGACACCGCACGCCCCTGCGGGCTCTGTGGAGCCACAGAGCTGACAGGGGCAACCCCCTGGCCCCACCTGTGTGTGTGGAGGGGCCCTGGCCCCTCCCTACCTCCCCCACCCATGCTGCTTCACTTACATCCACTGGCAGGGATCCGGCCATCCTGGCCCCGGCATAAAGCGCGTGCGCTCTGCGCCGGGGCAACCCAGCATGCCCTGCTCCCATGTGTGCATGGGAAACGGTGGGACATCATGCGGGGAAGCTGATGCCGTGCATGAAGGGCCATAGAGAGTTGTATATGCATGATTTGGTTCAGTCTTTTGTTGCCTCAATTAAAATGTGTACCTCCTCTGTATTGTCAGTGTGCACAGGCACATTAAAAAAATGCTGAAAAACAGTATGTTCAAGCTGAATTTTTTTTTGTTGAAAATAAACATGAAAAATACCTTTTTGGGTCACACTGGATATTTATGGAATGAAAAAAATGGAATTATTCTGGTGGAATAGGGGATCTTTTCTGGGTGGGTGGGGGGGTCTGGAGAAGATATTTTGGAGAAAATAACACAGATATTTGCAGAAAACCAGGTATAACCTCTTCCTTGAAGACCACCCCATCAGCTTGAAATTGACTGAAAAATTATCTGATTTTTAGTTTTAAGTTGTGATGCTTAAAATAAGATTTAATGAATTGAAACTGCGCAAGGGCAGAGTAATATGTAATATGTGTTCCTTGGGTCCCTCTTTCACTGCTATAGTACTTGCATGGAAGGATTGTATCATCAGAGAATGCATTTTAGGATAACAAAATTTAAGTCCAGTGCCACCTTTACCAACAAAGTTTTACTCAAGATATAAGCTTTGGTGTGTATGCACTCTTCAACAAATAAAGTTGCTTAAACTGGCCTTCAACTTTGTTCTGCTGCTTCAGAGCAACACAGCTACCCCCTTGAATCTGCACTTTAGGATAGTACCTGAATTGTACTAAGGACTTATCATTCCATTGTTTAGATGGCTACTAATGTTACAGAGACTAATAGGGTTTCCTTCATTATAGCTTTGTGTTTGAAGGAAACTCTTGAAGCATAAACATGACAAAGTAATTCTTGTATGAGTAATTTTGTTAATGCCTTTAAAATTATAACATAGGTCAATATTATTTACACTTTGAATATGAGAAACAAAGTGATGTGGATGCTCTTAGAACTCATCCACTCAGAGAGCTGGTGCCTGAGCTGGGATTTTAATCCTGATCTTCCAGATCAATAGACTGAGCCGTTAGTAGCTGTGCCGCTTATTCAGTGGGAAGATGTATACAGATTTGATTGATAAAACCTACTAAAGCAATAGGTCTTTTGTAAATTTACCTGGCAAGGAAGCCTAAGTGAGCACAGTAGGATTTGCATCTGAATAAACATGCATAAGATCAGGTTGTGCCTGATAGACTAGGAGATGTTAAAATGATGTGGTGTATTTTTGCTGCTTAATTTTTCTTTAACTCAGTTTTATTACTAACTACATTTTAGTGATACTGTAGTCTCCAGTTTCACTGTTCCATGAACTGTCAGGATGGGGGGGGGATATAAATTTAAATACTGATAAAATGCATAAACAAGTGACCTACTTTGAATTTCCCCCCTTTTTGAAGGATGTATGCCCAAGTGACTAGAGTGTGTGTGCCATTCCTGCTAAAATACACAAGAGACCTGGTTGCTGCTTGAAGCTTTGCTTCTTGTGGTTCAGAAATACAATTTGTCAGTTTCTCTGGTCAAGTGCAAGGCTGAGAGGAAATCTACATCACTTGGAAGGGGAGAAAAACTTCCCTGCAACTACTCAGAACATGCATTCCCTTGACTACTGTAGTGTGTTTTGTAGAAGGTAAAATAATTATTTACATTTGAAACAAAAGAGCTTTATTGACACGGGAGTATTCTGTCCTGAGCTTTAAGCCTTTTGTATGATTCCTGTTACCTTAACTTTGTTTTGTCAGAATAAAACATTGAATGATCAATCTCCCCTTTTGTGCATTTTCCCTGTGCCTTTTGCTTGTAATCTATTATTAAACTGCACATTTGAATTTGGGAAAGAATTTGTGGTTTTTTCCCCCTTTTTATTGACAAACTTCAGTGCTTTCAAAAAAGACAGAAAAACTCCAAACCTAAGGAATAGGTGTGTGTTATGTACAATAGTTGCTGGGCTGGAGAAGAAGAATAGAAAATAAATACATTTGCATTAGCTTTTACATTTAAGAAATCACAATATATGTAACCAGTTTATACAATGTAAATAATAAAAATACACACTGCAAAGGTTCTAAACTTCTAATGTAGAGCTATTTGTTCTAATACCTAAAGTTACTAAAAAATTTGTTCCATTTGCTTAATCTAGCTAGGGCACGTATCCTTAGTTGTGTGGTAAATGTTGTACAAATGGCTGCTACAAGTGCAAATTTGATAGTTGCTCAATAATCCAGTGCTGTTCTTGTACATTTCTAGTTCATGACTCCTATGGCAGATCTCAGTTTATGAGATGGGAATCAGAAGCTGAATTTATCTTTCTCTTGTCCCCCATAGAATTCTTGATGGACAAAATAGAGAATCTCTAATCTAAGTTGCACTTTTGTAGGTTTCTGTGTGAGCTCATGTAACAGTAATCATAGGTGACTGTAACAATGCTTTGCATTGCATTAGTTTCACTAATTCGTCTTTTTAAATTGGCCACCTAATATAATGATTAAAGATACCCAAACACCTGCCAATTTGACTCACTTCCCATTAACCACTGCGGGCAATTAATCATAGCCAATTAATTGCTGGGTGATTCAGCTGCTCCCAAACTATTAGAATCATAGAGTTGGAAGGGGGCCATACAGGGCATCTAGTCCAACCTTTCAAAAACTTCAAAATATCATGTCCCCTCTCAACTTCCTCTCCTCCAGGCAGAATATTCCCAAGTTCCTCACCTTTCCTCATAGGGCTTGGTCCTTAGGCCCCCAATCATCCTCATAAATTCTGTCCACATCCTTTCAGAACTGCACACAGTACTCCAGATGTGGTCTGACCAATGCAGCATACAGTGGGACTATGACATCTTGTGTTTTGATGTGATGCCTCTGTTGCTACAGCCCAAAACTGCATTCAGTTTATTTACCACAGCATCACACTGTCTGCTCATATTTAGCTTACAGTCCACAAGTATCCCAAGATCTGCTACCCAGAATCTATCTCCCATCCAGTGTACATGCTTATCATTTGTGTGACCCAGATGTAGAACTCTGCACTTATCCTTATTGAATTGCATCTTGTTCTCATTTGTCCACTTTTCCAGCATGTTCAGATCTCATTGAACTCTCTCTGTCTTCTGGGATGTTTGCTACTCCTCCCAATTTGGTGTCATCTGCAAATTTAATGAGTAGTCCCTCCATCCCTTCATCCAGGTCATTGATAAAAACGTTGAAAAGTACTTCTCCCAATACTGAGCCCTGTGGCACCCCACTGCTCACCTCCCTCCAATCTGATGAAATACTATTGACATCTACACAGTGGGCGTGGTTTTCTAATCAGCTTATAATCTCCCTACCTGACAACTTTTCTGCCTTGCAGCTTTTTCTCCTCTTGTTTTTGCAGTACAGAGATTAAAAGCATTGTTTCTATCCTTGCCCAACTTGGAAGTATGGGAAGATTAACTCTTTGTTTTCCTGTTGTAATGCAGAGGTCAAAAACAGTGAGCATTTCCGCACACAGAAAAAATAGTGTTACAACAGCATAATGGTGTCTCACTAAATATTATCATGCCTCCAGCCATTCCTCACCTTCTTGCTGTCTCGCTTCCATCTGCCGCCTTTTCGCACTCCATACACTTCACATTGCCTGCTAGAAATGGTGGACAAGAGCACCATGCTTTACATGTGACTTTCTTCTGCCTGTCAATCAATCATAGAATCATAGAATCATAGAGTTGGACATCTAGTCCAACCCCCTGCTAGTCCATCTAGTCCAACCCCCTGCTCTACGCAGGATCAGCCCTAAGCATCCTAAAGCATCCAAGAAAAGTGTGTATCCAACCTTTGCTTGAAGACTACCGGTGAGGGGGAGCTCACCACATCCTTAGGCAGCCTATTCCGCTGCTGAACTACTCTGACTGTGAATTTTTTTTCCTGATATCTAGCCTATATCGTTGTACTTGTAGTTTAAACCCATTACTGCGTGTCCTCTCCTCTGCAGCCAACGGAAACAGCATCCTGCCCTCCTCCAAGTGACAACCTTTCAAATACTTAAAGAGGGCTATCATGTCCCCTCTCAACCTCCTTTTCTCCAGGCTGAACATTCCCATGTCCCTCAACCTATCTTCATAGGACTTGGTCCCTTGGCCCCAGATCATCTTCGTTGCTCTCCTCTGTACCCTTTTAATTTTATCTACATCTTTCTTGATGTGAGGCCTCCAGAACTGCACACAGTACTCCAGGTGTGGTCTAACCAGTGCCGTATACAACAGGACTATGACATCTTGTGATTTTGATGTGATGCCCCTGTTGATACAGCCCAAAATGGCATTTGCCTTTTTTACCGCTGCATCACACTGCCTGCTCATGTTTAGTTTACAATCCACAAATACTCCAAGGTCTCGTTCACACACAGTGTTACCTAGAAGCATATCCCACATCCAGTAGGCATGCTTTTCATTTTTCTGACCCAGATGCAGAACTTTACACATCTTTATTAAATTGCATCTTGTTCTCATTTGCCCATTTTTCCATTGTGTTCAGATCTCGTTGAACTCTGTCTCTATCATCTGGAGTATTTGCCAGTCCTCCCAATTTGGTGTCATCTGCAAACTTGATGAGTAGTCCCTCCACCCCCTCATGTAGATCATTAATAAATATGTTAAAAAGTACCGGGCCGAGCACCGAGCCCTCAGATACCCCACTACTCACCTCCCTCCAGTCTGATGAAACACCATTGACAACAACTTTTTGAGTGCGGTTCTCTAACCAATTCCCTATTCACCTAACTATCTGAAAATCCAGATTGCAGTCCTTCAATTTATCCATCAGAACATCATGGGGAACCTTATCAAAAGCTTTACTAAAATCCAAGTAAACGACATCAACCGACATCAATCCTGGCAACCAATCCCCTTTCTCAATGTTTTAAAGGGCCCACAATGCCTGCTAATTTTTTTTAAATTCAATACTTCCCCATTGAAACATCTATACGTCTAATCATAGATGCATAGTGCTTTTTGAATGCCACCCCTTATGGAATCACGAGTTTTGATACTTTAAAAACAAAATCTTGTTCCTGATTTTGGGGGGGGGGGCTTTAGAGAGGCATGATTTGTGTGAAAACTTTTGGAGAAAAATAAGTTTTGGCTTTGCCTGTATGCTTGTACACCTATTCATTGCTCTAGGCAGTTCGCTTAAAAAATCCCATCCCCGGGAGAAGGGAGAGGGAGGCAGGTGCGAGGACAGGACACTGGAGGTGGAGGTAGTGCTTCTTCACCTCCACACTTTAGTTGGTGGCCTGCTGGTTGCTCTCCTCTAGCTGGTGCTTTTTAGGTTGGGAAATCCACTTTATACGATTCCCCAACTAGTGCTTTAAAATGGAGGATGTAGCCAGCTATTTGCTGCCTGGTTGCTGGATGTTGGCAACATCATGCGGAACAGCTGGAATATAATGACTACCTAAGGTAAGGATATATTTAAGAGGTATGGATAGCCCCAGTGATTTGTCCTTGCATGGCTTGAAGGGAGAGTTGCTATTTGAAGCTTGGCTGTGTAGCTATTATGTTGAGGGGTTGTGCAGATCAGGACTCAATTTATTTATTTTTATGTATTTATGCAATTTATATGTTGCCCCTTTATTTTTATGTATTTATGCAATTTATATGTAACCCAACACCTAACTGATTCCCAACTAGCCATGCGTCAGCTTTTGACCAACTGAAAATTTGTTCAGCAGCTGTTCAAATTGCTTAAATTGTTGGATGCACGTTCATGATCATCCCATTATTTGTTTGTGGGTGTTGGACAAAGTAAGATAATCTGCTAAGTAGGTTTGATGAGAAATTCATGGCTCACTAATGATGATTCACTTTATGAGAGTGATAATATACCAAACCCTCATTTCAAGGCTTGAAGATGGTGAAGTGACTAAGCCAACTTGAGCTCATGTTGAATTCAGCAGGAAATTATGTGTTCTGCAGAACTATATCAAATATAACAACAAGAATGTTGCAGGCCCAGATGTTTTAATTAGTCAGTGGATTTAGTTATACAGTTTACAACATACCGCATAGACAGGCCAATAGTATGTGCAAGGATCTATAATGCTTTATATTATAGGTTTAACAGTTCATTCCTGATTTGAAAAAAAGGAGCCATTTTAGCATTGTATGGAAAACAGAGCATTCTTATGTCTGCTGGGTTCCTTTCATCATATTGCCTGTAAAGGACTGAAAATGAAGGAAAAGAGCTGCTTCACACTGTCACAATCTCATTGATCTGAAATAGCCCCCCTATTGCAACTGATGATCTAAAAGGAAAATACTATTTAGGTTTCAGTGATCGTGATCTGCATAGTCTTTTTTACTTAAAAAAACAAGTCCAAAGCTATGACAACTGAACTAATATGCAGAAATGGTGATAGAATTTAGCTTATTTTTAATATAGTACACCAATGCATTCTGTTTTTATTCCCCCCTCTAGTCGTTTTAAAGGACATTGTTAATCTTTGCCTTTGAAATGTAAAAATTCTGAGACATCAAAGAAATATTGTGATGGTCAAAGAAATGTAGAGGGGGAAAGACTACATAATAAATGCTTAACACAGGAGATTTACTTCATGCCTCATGAAACTATCCATTGTAGCAACAGTACTGGAAAACAAGGCATGAAATTGTTTGTAGAAAAGTCAATAGATTGCATATTAAGGAATATATATTGGAATACACTCTGTGTTTCCAGAATTGTGCTTGTAATTTTAAATGTTATTTGGGGGTTACATATTGGTCTTTGATATGTGTGAAAAGGGACAATAAACTAACTGAAGTATGGTACTGAGCATAAAGAAGCCAGCAGTTAGATTTCAAATACTGGTCATGCAATGACAACTAGAAATGATGGATATTTAACATGTAACAAAGAAAATGGTAGAAATATTTTTTAGGAGAGTAGACAGAACTGCAGAATTACCCACCCTGGCAGGGGCACAATTTACCATCGTGCCCCAAGCTAGGAATCTGGGTGTGACCATTGATGCCTCCCTGACTATGGAGGCACAGGACAAGAGAGTAGCGGGTCAGGCATTCTTCCATCTCCGCCAGGCCCAGCTACTAGTGCCCTTCTTGTCCCCTGACCATCTGGCCACAGTGATCCATAGCTGCCTGGATCCGGTTCAAGGTTCTGGTTCTAACCTTTAAGGCCATATGCGAGTTGGGACCCACATACCTGAGGGACCGCCTGCCGCCCTATGCTCCCCGCAGGGCTTTACGCTCTGCGGGTGAGAATCTATTGATCATTCCCGGCCCTAAGGAGGCGTGCCTAGCCTCGACCAGGGCCAGGGCCTTTTTGGTCCTGGCCCCTACCTGGTGGAATGAGCTCCCGGGTGAGCTGCGAGCCCTGCGGGATTTGTCAGCTTTCCGCAGGGCCAGCAAGACTGAGCTCTTCCACCATGTCTATGGTTGAGTTTGGGGTCAGCTAACTCGGGATATCACCCCCCCCCGAGAGTTGCACTCCTCCATTACATTGTACTCCTCCATTATCTCTCATATTAGTATGGGGAGGGATGGAGTATTTTCTCTTTGCTGCCATGTTGGTATTAATATTTTAATGTGGGTTTTAATGGGTTTTAATGGGGTTAAGATCATTGTCACCCGCCTCGAGCCTTCCGGAAGAGGCGGGAAATAAATTGAAATATAACAACAACAACAACAACAACAACAACAACAATAATGGTGGCTACCAGGAGGTGGAGTCAACCACAAAATGTCAGGGAGAGAGGTTATGCACAACTCATTTCAGGCAGAAACTCTGTTTATGAGAATGCCTTTTAAAATTAACACATGGTTTAAAGTATGTTTTTGTATTCACACAAAATAATAGTGAGCAAAAAACTCTCATGTGGTAGTATTTTACAAATATCACACTTATACAGAAGGAAAGGGGGGGAAGGGAAGAATCCCTTTACATAGCCCTTCCCTCATGAATCCAGACATTTTTTAACCTGTATTATTAGTTGTAACAATGACAGTTGGTGCTGAAGGGCTGATGAGAGCTCCTTGAACATTTCTACAAGAGAGAGATTCTGCCCAGATTTTGAAAAGGGCTTGCCATGGCATGCTTCTGCACCCCACCCTGGTATCCCTTGGAGGTCTTCCATCCAAATATTAACCATGGCTGACCATGCTTAGCAGTTGAGATCTGATGAAATCAGGCTAGCCTGAGTGATATTACTATCAGTGGCCACCTGAACTATGAAAATACTTTGCAACTGGGAAGTTCTGATGATTTTAATAAATGTTCCATTAAGCATTGCAGTTGTGTACCCCAATTGTATTTACTCAGAATCAACTTCCATTATATTTTTAGAATATAACTCTATCTGCACAGTTAAAATACTCTTTAAAAAGTCACTGTCTGCGTTGTGCCAAAAATCAAAAACCTCAACTGGAGACACTCACTTTCTAAAAAAAAAAAAAAAAGCTTGGCAGGAGCCAGGAAAGGTGCTGATGGGTACCATGGCACCCATGGGTGCTACTTTGAGTACCGTTTGTCTAAAAAATAATAGCATGCCTTAGAATAGTCACTCTTAAAAAAAAACTTACCCAGCTTCCCTTTTCTTTAATATTGGTAGCACAAAGTTTTTTTTTAAAAGCAAATGACAGTTGGCACTATTCTTCCAGTGTCTTCTGTATTCTGGTACTGGGCTGTCTGTTCACAGAGGAGGGGGAGAAGAGAAGAAGACATGAAATTATGTAACTGTTATAAACATTTGCTTTCTCTCATTACTCACTGTGCTGCCTGTGGCTGCTGCAATTGCTGTTACTGACCAGTCTATACAAGTAAGGTAGAAAAGGAAGATGCAGGCTGGTTATCTAAGAATCTCCTCATCCAATCTTGTTGGGCATATCAGGGGAATTATTTATTATTGTTATTATATTGTTATTATTAGACTTATTGCTCACCACTCCCGGTGAACCAGCTGGTGGTGGGTTACAAAATAAATTCCAATACAACCCCCCAATAAAAAACCCATTAAAACCCAATTAAAATACACAACATACTAGCAACATGGCAGTAAAAATAAGCCCATCCTATGGTGGTGTGCCTGCCTAGAGGTAATCAGTAAGGCAGTAACTGATTGCCATCAGTGATGTCACAGAACTGGCAGCAAGTATCTTCTGTGGAAGGGAGTACCAGATCCGTGCTCTAAACTGGCCTCATCCATAGACCTGATGGAAGAGCTCCACCTTACAAGCCGTGTGGAATTCTGGAAGCTCTCTCAGGCACTTAGCTCTACTGGGAGCTCATACCACCAGGTAGGGGACAGAAACAAAAAGGGTCTGGCCCTGGTCAAGGCCAGACAAGCTTCGCTGGGGCCAGGGATGACCAACAAGTTGGTGCCCACAGAGCGCAAGACCCTGCAGGGGGCATAGAGCAACAAGTAGTCCTGTGGATATATGGGTCCCAGACTGTGAAGGACCTTGAAGGTCAAAACCAAAACTTTGAACTGGATCCAGGCTGCAACTGACAATCAATGTAGCTGCCTCAGCACAGGCTGGATATGGGCACTCCAAGATGGACCTGTGAGAACCCTAGCAGGCACATTTTGCACCAGTTGCAATTTCTGGGTCATGGACAAGGGCAAGATCAAGTAACAGAAATCAGTTCTGGAGCTGACCGTCACATGGAACACCAGGGCTAAGTTTCAGAGAACAGATAGGGTACAAGTAGCCTTGCCAGGCAATGATGGAAAAACAGCTACCTTCTTGACCTGTGCCTCCATGGGCACTGAAACATGCAAGGTCAGTTGTACTCCAGCCAGGGTGGGTAAACACAATTCCTGTTCTGCCCTCTTCCTTCCCTGCCACAGGACCTCAATCTTGGAGGGGTTGAGTTTCAGATGACTCTGCTCAAGCCATACAGCCATGGCTTCCAAACATCTGGCAAATGGTTCCGAGGGAGTCTGGATGGCCATCCATGAAGAGATGGGTGTCATCTGCATATTGATGGCAGCCCAGCCCAAAGAGCGCATAGAGATGTTAAAAAGCATGGGGAAAGCACTGCCTCCTGAGATACTCTACAAGGAAGTCAACAGTAGCGTGACAGCTCATTCCCCACTGCTACACTCTGGTCCCCATTCTGGAGAAAGGAGCATAGCCAGGTAAGAGCTGTATCCCATATCCCCATCCTGGTCAGGTGGCAGGCCAATAACTCAGGGTCAATGACATCAAAGTCCCATAGGTCTAACATTATGAGAATGGTTGACCCGCCCCTATTCAGCTGGCGCCAGGGTGACCAGTGCTGTCTCCACCCTATAGCCAGGATGGAAGCCAGACTGGTATGGATCGAGGGCCAAAGTTTCATCCAAGAATGCCAGGAGCTGATCTGCCACAGCCCTTTCAACTACCTTACCTAGAAACACAAGGTGCTATACTGGGCGGTATCTGGCCGATTTCTTTGTGTCCGGCAATAGTTTAATGAGGAGAGGATGAACCACAACTCCCTTCAGCAGCTCAGGGAACGCTCCAGTTGACAGGAAGAGATTAATAATATCCCTGAGCTGAACTCCTATCTGCTGGCCATTCCCTTTGAGAAGCCAAGATGGACAGGGATCAAGGGAATAAGTAGTGGCCCTCACTGACTCCAGCAACTTGTCCACTTCTGTTTCTGTGAATCAGAAGACTCTAGGTAAGTTCTGAATTTAGGCAGGTAAACTATTTAACACAAACAATAAGCAAGAATGCTAAAAGAAAAAATTGAGATCCTGTGCAAATCTAAACCGATATATCTACATATCCTATTTCAAAACAAGGTATTATTTAAAATCTCCTAAAGGAAAAAGATGAATAGTGGAGCTGATAGCTCAGATTTAAAAAAAAGGGGTATAGCAACAGGAAAAGGAAAAACGTTGCTCCCCAGACATGACAATGATGAAGATGCAGATGAATCTATCCAAGCACAGATCAAGATGGTGCTGGAAAGCTTAGGCAAGCTCACAAGAGAAATCCGTGAATCAAAAGCTGAGCTACAAAGATTATTCAGTAATTTGTTTGTTTATTTATTTATTTAGATTTCTGTACCGCCCATTTCTTTGCAGCTCTGGCCGGTTTAATCAAAAAAGAGGCAGCTGAAATTAGGAAGCAATTGTCAGATGTTAAGAAGGAAGTACTAGACTCCAAAAAAGATCTGTAACGTAAAATTACAGACCTCCAAAAGAGTGTTAAGGAAAATACAAAACAAATTGAAGACGTGAATAACAGCGCTCAAGAGTCACTGGAAGAAATAGTAAAAATACAAGAGTGGAAAAGCTGAAGGCAGATTAGAGCGACTAGAAGTGCAAGGGAGGGCAAAGAACCTTCAAATTAGGTGGACACTAGAAGACTTTGGTAAAAAAGATTTGACAAAAGAATTCAAGGAAGTGGTACAAGGATATACAAAAGAAAAAAAAGTAAAAATAGAAAACATTTATAGAATTAATTCCAGTGTGGCGGCATGGAAAGGTCTCTCCACAGAGATCTTAGTGAACTTTGACAACAAAAACTTTACAACACAGTAGTAAAGAAAAACAGAGCAGAACCTTTCCAAGTCTATCAGCAGTCTATCAGGACCTACCCTCAGACACCCTTTGGAAAACAGCGGAATTTCATTTCCTAAGAAAAGGCAAATTCAGAAGGAAATACAGTAACACTGGAAAATACCTTTTGCCCTAGAGGTGTTCTTACCAGAAGGAAGGAAGGTAATATGCACTCTTCAGGAAGCACAAGTACGCTTCAATAGACTCTCCTCTCAAGACCCAAACAATGATCAGCACTCAACAATTCGGAAAGGTAAGTAGATCCTTACAAAACAACTCCAACGGAATAATATGACCAAGTTAAAAATCCTCTCATTAAATGCCAATGGCCTTGATGTCCCTGCAAAACTTCAACATTCTTTAACCTATTAAAAAAGGAGTCAGTAGATATCTTTTGCTTGCAAGAGATGCATATGAAAAATATCATGAATACCTTTTGGACACCAAGAAGCTTGGGGAAGTCTTTAATGCATTGGCCAAAGAAAAGGAAAAAAAAGTGGTAGTATACATATTCAACCCGAATGTCTCAGCAAACCTCTTAGTGCAAGATCTACAAGGCCGCTTCATCTTTGTAAAGCTAACCCTACCAACTGGGAAGTTCTCCTTCTTAAAGGAGAAGCTCCTAATTTCTCTCAACTTCTGTCGGTCCTAGATTTTTTCTCCCTTCTCTGCCTTTTTTGATCCTCCCCCCCCCCCTTCAAGAAAAGAAAGAAAGAGGCTTGGCTCCCCCCCCCTTCTGAACTACCCTAACCACATGCAGAACACTTTCCACATGCAGAACACCTTCTCCTTTGTAGCCTCCACCTTATGGAGTGGCCTGCCTGAAGAGGTCAGGAAGGCTCCAACTCTCCTGGCTTTCTGCACACTATTGACTTTCAAGGGGGCTTTTCTACACAGGCAATAGGGTACCACTGTAACAATATTTCATAATATCACATGGATAAATTATTGGGGACTGTGGTCCATGGCTCTGTGTAGCTTGCTGACACTAGGATCCTACTATGTAATTTGACAGCATTTAATGTGTCATGTTAATAGTTTACACTTTGCTTCAGTTCTGTTTTTAGATTTCTGGTTGGGTCTACAATCTTAATCCTATTGCACGGTTTATTGAATGTCAGTTGTGTGATTCACTACACAGCATTGCATGAGTCCAGAGAAAATGTGTTCACTAACATGCATAAAGGCTTGAGCATATCCAACTGAGAAAGGTGACCTATAAACAACACATATAAATCTGCTTCCTTTTACCCTCATAATAAGCCAGTGATGCAGAGAGCTAGTAACTGCCCCAAGATTATCCATGAATTTCATGGCAAAATGGGAATGTGCTCAAGTCTTTATGTACATCAGTGAACACATTATCTCTAAATCCATACCATGCTTTGGAGTACAGAGGACTCAACTGGAAGCACTGGATAGGGGGTGCAGATAGCCTGTTCTGCCAATATGCTAACAAAGCAGATTCCAACTAAATGGTTAAAAGTAATAAAACACAACTTCAAATACGTGGACTAAAACTTCATTGGTGAGACAATGTATTTCCACTAGAGCAATTAATACTCTGTTCTATGATTCAACTGAATCACAGGCATCCGCAAAGATTCCTGTGACTGCAGGCTACATCTTAGAATTCTTATTCTTCACTTCTTATTGTCTCACACCATTTCCCTTCTTCCTCTTGACACTTTTAGATGATTTTTGACATCTGAGAAAATATATACATCCAAATTATTAGAATGTCACTGCCTAGTATCTGCTCGAGGCAGCCACAAGGCATCTAAAAGAGCATTAGAGTAAGAGGAAATTAAAAGGCAATGATATATGATCTTCTTTCTATGTTATTTATTGGAAAATCAGGTGAATGTCAACTAGAAAACACTTTTGCCTTTCTGGCTTGATTTTTGATCAAGCAATTTCCATGTTGATATTCATGTCAGCATATTTTTAGTATCCCTGCAAATTCAAAATTGACTGTTCTCCATGTGTCAACTTGGGTTATTCAAGGCAAATTGCCACTATATTTTAGTTTCTTTCTTGTCATTGCTGGAATGATTTTTTGTGTGTGCTGTTCTTATCTTATGAGCTGTTGAAAAGGAGCAAAAGCCTCTCCCAGTTCCAGAACCGCCTATGTCTTCTTCATCTTACCAGCTACACAAAGTATTTGAGAAAAAGAGGACCAGCCAGGCGACAGTCAAAGGAAAAGAAGAAACCACCAAGCTGGCTGGTTATGGCTGAAACTGTATTCTATAAGTAATTCTTATCATAAGTATTGTTATTGTCATATTGTAAAGAACAGGCTGAGGCCAACCACTATGATGGCTGTATCTGCATTAAAATAATGTTTGCACGTGTACTATATATATCATGTGTGGTGTCAGAGGAGAACATTTGAGAAAATTGTGGGGATGAAGATAATCAATGAGATCCAGTGATCTGTGGATATGAATTACACTGGAAGGATAGGGAGGGAAGGGTCTAAGGTTGAGTGGCTCTGTATGTCCGACCATGTATGACTTCCAGTAAAATTGAGAATCTAAGAAAAATAGATTCACTTACAGAAGAGCTATGAGTAGAAATAGTGGGCCCACAAGGAAGCTGGGAGCTTATTATCACCCACCAGGTCAAAGGTTGATTTAAAAACAGCAAAAGAAATAAGGAAAGCAGCTAGATAAAACAACAGTGCAGCTTCTTCCAGAACAGGCTCATGGCTCAGTTCTCAAACAGACTTTTCAAACAGTACCTCAGTCTTGTCTAGCATCATCAATATATCTAAACCTCAGCATGTACCAATGTGTGGATACTTAAATCCACAGACTGGTGCCATGTAGCATGTTCTTTCTTTCTTTCTTTCTTTCTTTCTTTCTTTCTTTCTTTCTTTCTTTCTTTCTTTCTTTCTTTCTTTCTTTCTTTCTTTCTTTCTTTCAGACCTGGATAATCCTGAAGGTTTGCATAAGAATGTAAACTTCCCAGAAATGGAGGAGAGGTTAATCCCTCCAAAGAGAGATACACTGAGTGGAAAAGAGTGGAAAAGAGAAGATGAAGACAAACCAGAGTCAACAGTACTCTTATACATCACTGCTACTGACACCATTTCTGAACTGCTGCCTCTTCTAAGATGGCAGGCAGGCAGGAGGACAAGGCCAGAAGCTGCCACTGCCCACATGACTAAAATTAGCCCTGCCACTGCCATCTATCCTTGTGGGCTGGGGGAAGGGCAGTAGGTATGTGTTCAAAACAATAGTGAATGGATGTGGGTCAGGGACTGGGTGAGATTCCCCCTCCCCTGTGAATGTAGTGGGACCCTGTGTTTATCAGGCAAAAAAAAAATTAAAAAGGGGTGGGAGTATGGGATTCCTAACTGTAAGTTTATTGGTTATTGCTTATCAATATATTTAATTGTCAACATAGCCCCATCAGTAGATTCTTAAATTCAGATATGTGAGCCATGCACAGACACATTAGATTGTTCTACTAATCTGACAAAAGCATCAAGTTCACAAAAAAATAAAAATAAACCAACAACAACTGAAATCTAAAGAACAAATGGTGGATGTAATCTCCCCAAATAATAAAAGTTCACCTGTACTTTACAAATATGAAATCTGACTAAGAGAGTGCATTTAACAAGGTTGCTAGGCAACCATAACAATATTGCAACTCTTAAACCTTGGTCAGTGAAAGGTGGGGGCCAGCCTTTTGAAAGTGAATTTGGCCTTCCTGTCTACCATTGCTCCCTTCACTCTTGCCCTGGGGTGAACACTTATCACAGCTAGTGCCAGACAGTAGCAACCCCCAGGCAATTTGTTATTATATAATTTGCACAACTGACCCAGATGCAAACATGGCTACTAGATGACTAGATACCACACAACTTGTCTGAGGTCAGCAGCAGTTTCTCCAACATGGCCAGGTCTAGCAGTAGCCACCATATAACCTATTTGGGAGACTTGCTACCATATGAGTTTTCACAACTTGACCAGAATTTTCCTAGGGAAAATTTGCAGGATGAGGGAAGGGAGAAAAGCTGAAAGATAGTGTGGTGTAGTGTACAAAGTGTCAAAATATGATCTGGGAAACTGAGGGTCAAATCTCCAATGTGTCATGGAAGCTTTCTGGGTGCTCTTGATCCAGTTAGTCTCATCCCAATATACATGACAGGTTTTTGGAAGGGAAAGGTGGAGTATAAATAAAGTAAATAAATAATAAATAAAGCTGAAGGATGGGAGGGGGGCAGATGAAAGGTAGGTTGACTGGAAAGTGGGAGAGATAAAAAGTAGGGAAAGTGGAGAAGATATGCGGGCTGCTAGAAGAAGAAAAAGAAGAGAAAATATGGGGAAATGGCTACCCAGGGAAATGAGGTACATCTGCAAGTCCTTGCATGTTCTTTAGTTGTATTTGATGTTTTATGACTTTTTTTTGTTTCCTTGATAAGTGGGGAAAAATAAACACTGCCAGAAATTACTTGTCATATAGTGAAATTAGAATGTTATCTATTAGTGTCCTATCCTACTCCTACAATAAGGGGATAACCCGCCATGAGCCAGTTATGAAAGTGGCGGGCGATAAGTCGAAACAAACAAACAAACAAACAAATACTAATTTGTGATGCATACAGAACACAGTTCTGGATCAAGAAAGGAAGGTCTGTAGGGAACAACAATGCAAGACAGAGTGGCAGGCAACCAGCATGCCAGCAAGCTGGGGATTCTTGATGACCAACGGATGATGAAATGACATTGTTGCAAATTGCATTACATGCTCAGTTTACTTGCCTGACTTACGATCCTAATAGGGGCAGAGGGCTCACATTGCAAAAGGAATCAGACTGAAATCCATATAACTTGTAATCCTTAAAAGACACTGAGAAACAAGAGAGCAGGGTTTGTGCAGAGTGCTAAATTCAATCTGGAACTGAAGCACCAAGTGATAGCATAAAGCTAGGGCAGCAGAGAAAACTTCTACTTTGAAGTACCATACTGAGCTTCATGATTACCAATCTGGCCTATTACAATTGCCCTAAAGTGCTACTTAGAAGTTTATTTTTAATAAAAAAAAAGAAAAAAGGTCAAGAACATTTCTTGCTCTCACTGAAAATTTCCAGGAGTATGTGCTTTAAGGCAGTAAATGAAAATTAAATATTGGCAATGCTAAATGATGTTAAAATTACAATGTTCAAAATTACAATCATCGGGATCATTTTTTGGTTATTAAAATGACTGCACAGCTGTTCCTGCTTTAGACAATTAGCAATATTACATTTCTACTCTGCAAGTCAATGCTTAAGGTACAGTCAGCTCATGTTTTTGGCAAGAAAAATATTCACCATCGTCTGAGATATTTTCCTGGAAATTACGGAATTTGCTTTGTAGTTTTCCTTGTCCATGACAGCTATTGAAAACCACATCATTGTCTCATTAAAGAATACTTCAACACAATTAATGGAGGATAACAAAACTGTTCCTCAGTAGCATACCTACTATCCAGAAAAAGCCAAAACATGTTCTGAGTTCTAACGTTTTAGTTGTGAGGATTTTTCCAAAAATGCCAGCAGAATTTCCAGCATTTTCTTTGGTGGTCTCAAAATATTTTTCATATGTTCATCCCTAAGCCTAGGCTAGCTGTTTGTTTTAAAATCTTTGTTTGTCCTTGTCACAATCTGCTACTGAAGAGATGTGATACAGATACATTTCATTCCAAGGATGGCAACTTCTTCAGCCTCTGAAATCCCAGCCTCTGGGATCTTCTGTTTACTTTGTAAAAGAATGAGATTATTTGGATATGATACAGGATAACGAAAGAAAACAACAGTCAGTTAGCCACTACCTGGTAACACAGGACTCACTGTTTGAATGAGATCTATTACTGTGTGGGTTCAGGATCCTAGACACGTTTCCCCCCAGTGTGGCCACAATTCACTCTGAGTTGGCCTGAGCATAAGGAAATGATCTTCCTTCAATCACCTGTCACTCTTAGGCCAGAAGGTCTTCTGGATTGGGCTAAGGGACTGTCATAGAAGTGATCAATTGAGAAAGTGATATAGCTCCACTGCTGGCCTGAAAAGGAATACTGTGAATCCAGATAGAGTGATATCAGGGACACAATATAGAGGGGAGTAACTAGAAAGCTAAGAGCCTCTTGTGGCGCACAGTGGTAAGGCAGCCATCTGAAAGCTTTGCCATGAGGCTGGGAGTTCAATCCCAGCAGCCAGCTCAAGGTTGACTCAGCCTTTTACCCTTCCGAGGTCGGTAAAATGAGTACCCAACTTGCTGGGGGGTAAACGGTAATGACTGGGGAAGGCAATGGCAAACCACCCCGTATTGAGTCTGCCATGAAAACGCTAGAGGGCGTCACCCCAAGGGTCAGACATGACTCGGTGCTTGCACAGGGGATACCTTTACCTTTAACTAGAAAGCTCTATAGAGCCTCTTGTGGTGCAGAGTGGTAAGGCAGCAGTCATGCAGTCTGAAAGCTCTGCCCATGAGGCTGGGAGTTCGATCCCAGCAGCCGGCTCAAGGTTGACTCAGCCTTCCATCCTTCTGAGGTCGGTAAAATGAGTACCCAGCTTGCTGGGGGGTAAACGGTAATGAATGGGGAAGGCACTGGCAAACCACCCCGTATTGAGTCTGCCATGAAAACGCTAGAGGGCATCACCCCAAGGGTCAGACATGACCCGGTGCTTGCACAGGGGATACCTTTACATTTACCTTTAGAAAGCTCTATATCACAAAAGTATCAAGCATACCCAAGAGTAAAATGCCCACTGTTGTAAATTAATATGCATGCGTTCACACACACATATGTATGTATTGTACAACATGTTTCATTCAAGAGGGGGTTCGCAAATAGAGTTGGAGTGTTACAAGGTGAAACTGAGACTTACAGGCAGAATGCAAACATCCAGCTCTCAAAGCAGGGATCCAGGTATTCAGGAAGTAAATCATTTCATAGATAAATCAAAAAGGTGAAAGCCAATGGAAATATTTGTGTAAAGATGGAAATTTTATGACTACACACATAAGGGAACATATTTTCTTACATGGCCTCCCATATTTGATGTTTGATGTTATCTATTAGTGTCCTATCCTACTCCTACAATAAGGGGATAACCCGCCATGAGCCAGTTATGAAAGTGGCGGGCAAGCATACAGTGCGGTTTAGTTAGACTAGGATCTCGGAGACCCCCAAGTTCAAATCCTCACTCTGCTATGAAAGATTGATTTTGGTCCAGTCAAATACTGGCTGTCTAACCTACTTCACAACATATTATAAATCAGAATTCCCTGATGGACATTTGTCACATTTGCAGAAATATATTTTTAAAGTAATGAGCAAATGTTTTCAGGATCTGCAGGTTAAAAGTCTTCTACAAATATTAATATATAAAGATAAACTGATTTTATATTTGCTTGCTAAGCCAAAAAAGTGCTGTCCTTTATTGATTTGACTCCCCCCCCTCCTAAAAAAAAAAAGAAAACCTGGAAAAGATAGTTTAGGAGAAGGATCTATATAACTAGGGTTCTTCTGGGTTAAAGTTGCCTCTTTCTAAATCAGGACTTGCTCAGCTGCTGTTCTGTTTTACACACACTGTGAATATTTATTCCCAATCCCAGGCTAGGAGGGTTATGACCATATGGTTGTGCTTTGCTTCTTATACAAACTGTGGTCATTGTGAAGATCTTTCTATGCATAACCAGTCAGATTCACTTCCTGTTTGACAGTGGTTACCAGGAAGTCAATTCTTCAACAGGCTGTTCAGTTTTTGCAATCTGTTCATGTCTATTTGATAGAATAGACTACTTGTAGCTAACAAAAGCTAACTCCCAAGTGATGAATGTTTAGCTCAGAGTTGGCTTCTGATCTCCCTCTGGGGAAAGTTTCCTCTGTATCCAGCAAAGTTTGGGGGAGAGAAAATCAAGAACCAAATTCTGCCTAATCAACTGGAAGTTGGGTTCTTCTGATCTCCATTCCTGGAAATTTTATTGCTTTTCAGACTTGCTCAGATACAGCTAATTTGGGGGGAGGTGATTAAAAGTTCTTTCTTCTCTCTCTTTTGCAATGGAATGCTAAGAAGCATTGATTCTGTCCTCCCCCAGTTTGGAAAATGGGGGGAGGGAGAGAAACTTGCTATTTCAAAACAAAACCATTTAAGATATTATTGTTTTTTATGTAACAAAGATTTATCATCAACTCAACAACCTTACAGTCACAGTTATAACTGAAACATAATTGCTATGAACATCTGGATTCATAGAGAGAGGCTTTTCAGTGCCCTTCTGAAAGGTCACTCAAAACAAAGGAAAATCCTAGCAAATAGTACCTGGTAACACAAAGAAAAGAGAAAGTCCAAAATCTGGATTTAAATTAGTGTGAGGTTGCTCCACAAGGGCCCCTGATGCTACTCTTAATGCTTCACTTGAACCTGCAAAGAAATTAGCAGTTCCCTCTATCAAGCTCTAGGCCAGATTGACTTTGGGGAAAGAGTTTTAAACCATATTTTAACCGCAGCTCAACTGCTTGATGACAAACTTTTTCTTTATAATACCTCCTAAAAAGGAAAATTCTAATATACAATTTCTCTCTGGTTGGACCCATCACAAAGAAATCACCAGTTTCCCCAGTTAGCCTATAGAAGGACAGACTGATTGAAGGATTTGGGGGCTTGTAATATGTGAACAATTTTACTAACTGTCAGTGCCTTGTGACTGTTGCGCCTGGGGCATTAATTCTAAACCTTTTAAAAGTAAAAGTGAAAATGGCATGGGTTACTTAATGATTTGACTAGAAAGTAAGTTTCTTCCTCTTCCCTCCTTGCGGTTTAGCCAATCAGAATTGAATCCCTTGGCTATTGTTTACCTTGGAAAATAATATAAATGTCAAATATGTGATCTGGCACTGGGAAATCTGAATCAAACTGACTGTGACCTAAACTGGTTCTGAACTCCCCCTCGCCCGGATTGATCTGAACCTGGGCCTTCCGCCTTTGTTTTTCCAGAATTGAAACAGTTGTTGTATTATACGCTTAATTGTGTGGCAGCTCTCTCCTTTCCACTTCTTTGGAGAAGCTAAGAGGGGGGAGGGGAATGATTGTTGTAAAGCTCCAGCCAGCATTGATGGAGCACAAGGCTGGTGATGGGTTAATTTCCTGCAATTTGTCTCCTGACTACAGTCAAAGCAAGTGGGGGAGGGGAATGAAGCATGAGGCATAATGGCAATCGGAAACCAGCAGTCTTTGAACTGATGCCCTGATCAATCAGCGACACATTACAGTGCTACTTCAGCATCAAGAGGAAGTCGATCTGGCAAAACACAGAAATCTATACTTAGTGGGGCTTTTGGAGTGGTTTTCTCAAAGGTAGCAAGTTATATCCACTCCTGGATATCATGGGGAAAAGGTAGTGTCACCACAGATCAATCATTGACATTGCAGAAAGAAAATTTAAAACGCTAAATATCAAAATGGAAATCAAATAACATGTAGATGACTTTTTAAAATTCAGGGTCACTGGAGATAAAAAGCCCAGTGCAGATTCAGCCCTAGTCTAGACCCCCCCCCCCTCCTTGACTTTCTCATGAACACATTTGGCCTCAGCAGCAAAAGCAGTTTATTGATTATTCTTGCTGAAACTGATTTGATACACTGTTGAATATCTGAAATCCCATCCCCAACTGACAATGAGCAGGTTCGCCCCTGTTCCCAGGGAAAAGTGCACACACTAGTCCTGCATTCGAGTGCACATTATATAATTCTTGCAAGGTTGATTCAAAGCCATCCTTACCAATAACATCCAAATTCTCCTCTTCCACAGTTCCATCCTCCCAAGATAAAATTAGATTACACAAATGAGCAATAAAATCAGTTACAATCTATTAGCTTTCCCTACTGACAATCCACACAGTGCCAAGGGGCATTGACAACTGGCATCAACATGTGACCTCATTGACAAATGGCAATATCAAATGATTACAGCAGGATACGGCCAACCAGAAAGATCCTGACATAGGCCCAGTAACATAGAATCAAAATGAATTTCACTTAGTGAAAAACATTTTCAAATTATAACACTTTTTCTTCCTAACATCTAACATATTTCTAGTATCTGGGCTTCTTAATTCATGCCATTGTGTTTCTCTTGATTCCTGGATTCTTCTCATCTGCCTTTTAAAATAAGCTTTTTCTTATTGATCTTTGTCTTCTCTTTGTTAAAAATAATGTTCAGCTGGATTCTCATATACTTAGGAACAATTGCTCAATTTCTATCCTCTCATGGTTTTTATTTTAAAATTACTTGAGCAGGTGGTTGTCATTTCTTCCTTTCTAAAGTATCGTGGAATCGGCTATTACCAATGTTTCTCTCTCTCTCTTTCTTGTAGATAGCTCATTATGCCAAAAACACTCTATTGAAGAATCCTGGTCACACGTTTCTTGTCAATGCCCCAAGACTCTTCTGGCTCCCAACTTACTGTTGTCTGCCGTGGGTTAAAACAATTGATTGCTCTGTTTTTCACAGATTTTCGGCATTCCTCAGGAAAAACTGGTGCCTAATGGAAATGGCTGCTTCTTTTTTGCTTGTAGCTCCTGCTGAAGTCATTCTCCTTGGATGTTAGAATGTTGATATTCTTTTATTCTGACTTTGGTTCCTAATATCTTAAACCTTCTCTAGTTCGCCTGGGAGCAGGCCTGGGAAACCTTCTCTGGATTTGGCATATTAAAATCAACCAATTTAAAGAACCTTCAAAATTATAATCTGGCAATATTTTGACATTTATACAGCATTTTTAGAATTAAATTTGATTCAATTCTCCTCCCTTTCCCTCAAACTTCTTTAACAACATCTCTGCATAGCCAAGGTCATTCCCATGCTGGCTACAAGGACTGAAGTTAAAATGCAATTATTTCCCTTAAATTATCCAATGAATCCATGGCTCCAAATCCAGCAATTTGCTCACTGATCTATCTTACCCAAATTGCAAAGTGCATCTATGGCTCCACTTTATAGTGGCTTTCATGTGGTTTCAGGGGAAGCCATATGTAGATAAACCACTTCATTTCAGTGGCTGTTTTAAAAAAAACCAACCTAGTTTCACTGAGCCTACTCATTATGCAACAGCTTACTTGCTGAAGTCAAATAACTCTGTGTTCATGAAAATACCCTTATCTGCATGTTGTATAGACCATTTGATCTTGAGAAGAATATTGTTTAAACCAATTTATCTCTTTTTATGCATTTTATATATATTTCTGGTTTTTAGTGAGTTTGCTATAGGAAATATGGCTGTCACATGTTTCCTTCAAGAATGGAACTGCTGTCCAAGAATGGAACATATGTGCTATTTGTGACTGTAGCATAGTGCAAGAAAATCATAAATATCTTGTTGCTATACTAACTGAAAGTACTCAAATTTGTATTAATAATATTTTCTTTTTAAAATTTATGAACCTATTGAAGCCATTAATGTGGCACTGTGAGGATTTCTGCCTAGAGCAACTATCTGTATCTAGTTTGTTGTATTGTTGAATAGTAAATTAATTGACAAGGAAAAAAAGAGAGATAAAAGGAAAGTAATGGCTTTGGGGTGACAAGTGAAACAAGAAAATTATGCATGGTTTGTTTATATTTTTTCCTGGAATTAGTTAAGCTATATTTACATATTCTTGGTCACTTTAATCCAGTCTGTGTGTTCTGCTAGATGTTCTTATGCACTGACTAAATTGAGGTTTAACTAATTACACAAACTAAGTTTATAAGCAATGTGAAAAGAAGCTACCTATTGCCCCATGAAAGTGTATGTCACAATAGGGGTTATTTAGAAGACTAGGCATAACTGGAGCCCACAGGCTGGAGGTTTAGTTTAAAGTTGATCATACCGCAAAATCAGAACAGGCAAATTCTATCATATTGAACTATTTTGGGTGACAGTACTTAGATCTCCTACAAAAGTGTTATTAGGGAGGATTAGGCATCATACAAGAGACTAAGAATATCAACAAAATTACCTTGTGGCTTGGGCAAAATAGTTTTAAAACCAAATAATTTTAAATTTGTCATCAGAACATTGCGGCAGTAGGGGTTTTTTTGTTGATTTACACAATGTTAAAAATGCAATAGATATGCATTAATGAAAGATTAAAATGCAAGCAGAGATTCTTAATATGATTGATTGTATTCATTCTACATTTAGTCAATTGTGGGTATAACATAGCAAGTTGCCTCCAATAGATAGAGGATTGATATGCAGTATGTACAACTGTTTGCATGTGTGGGAGTCAACGTGCTTGCAAGCAATCCAAACGGTGCACCAAAAAAGTCAGTTCCCTGCTCACAATTGGCAAGTGGGATGTGAGCCACTCTAGATGCTAGAGGGGCACCTACATCAAGGATTGTATAACTGAATTGCTTTATCCATTATATTTGAAATGTAGGGAGCTTTGAGATTAGAAGGAATCTAATCTCTTCACATTTGGTGCCATCATATTTAAAAACAACTTCACCAGACTCTTGAATTTGTTCTCCCATCGAAAACAACAGGGGGGAGTACATATTTGAATTCTGAACCAGTATTACTCTACTTGAATAACAGGAATGAACAATAAAGGTATCCTCTCCTCTCTAAATACTGGATCTAAAGTCATAATGCCTTTTTTTTCTTGCAGCATACCCCTCCCTACTAGAAGCTGAAACACAGCGATGATGCTCCGCAATCTCAGTGCACTGTCGGTCAGGTTGATTGAGATGTAGTGCAACAAACAATCATTCATACAAAACGTATATCACATTATTTTTTGTACTGTCATTGCAACACACTTTTCATCAAAGTAGGGTCATTGTTGTATTGCTGAATGCCAAATTGATACAGATATGGAAAACAAAGTTATGTGTGCTATAGACTATGCAGCTGCTGCAGTGATCATGCCTGCAGGGAGTGTGGGAAGAGACAGTGCTCACTTCAGAAGTGGGATGAATTTATACTATTCTACAGTTATCTTCCCCCCAATTCCATTGCATTAACTAAAGAAGACAGAACGTAATCTCTCCAGCATCAAATAAGGTTCTGTCCTTTAAAAACCACCACTCCATGAGTTAGACAAAATTGCTTCCATTGTATTTCAAAGGTACTAATTGCTGTCATCATTTGTTTTGTGGTAGATTTTAATTGTAAACTGCTTTGGAAACAATCTTGGTGAGGAGTGGAATATTTTTTTAAAATTCATGGGCTAAAATACATTAAAGCAGTTCAATACAATCCCGTTACTAAATAGACATCATTATCCTTGTTGTGTTTTTTTGAAAATCAAAAAGATTTAATATATACCAGGGGGAAGTGGTGGGTTTATGAAAAAGCAGAGTTCTCCCTGCTTGGCTTAAACTTATATAAATTGCATGGGAAGTACAAATTAGGAAGTTTTATAATTCCCCCAAATTTCAGAGAAGCCCCATGAATCCTGCATTGTGCAATAGTACTGCCTTGTAATACATTGTCCCGTCCCCTCCAACATTCACAATGATGAGCTGCTCAAGAGCAGAATTTAAAAAGTCACAGGGAAAACTTCAAAGTGGGAACCAGACTTTCTTTTAAGCATTGCCCTACTCCAGGCTATCTTAAAGGCTACTTCCCAAGTCAGGAGATTCGTTGATCATTTACCCAGCATAAGAGTTAAAATTGAAAGCCCTTGTGTTCCATCAAATTAGACAGAAGAAGAGGAAGAGTTGGTTCTTATATGCCACTTTTTTCAACCTGAAGGAGTCTCAAAGTGGCTTACATTCGCCTTGCCTTTCCTCTCCCCACAACAGACACCCTGTGAGGTAGGTGAGAGCCCTGATATTACTGTTTGGTCAGAACAGCTTTATCAGTGCTGTGGTGAGCCCAAGATCACCCAGCTGTCTGCATGTGGAAAAGCAAGGACTCAAATCCAGCTCCCCAGATTACAAGTCAGCTCTCCTAACCACTACACCAAGCTAGGTTACATGCATATGGAATTTGGATTCTAATCAACTGGCCAGTGAAAGAATGTGAATGTTCATTCCTGTGAAAGCAGTGTTGTGCAGATCTTTGCATTCAGATGCACATTTACACTATTTCTTGTATGGAATTAATGACAGGCACTAACTGGTTCATAAACTAAATTTTATGATGGATTTTGATCAGTTTGACAGTTCACAAACAGATATTTGTGCCAGGCCAACTGGCAACAACTTTCTATATATTTTAAACAGTTTATGGGCAGTTCATATGGATTGTTAATAGGTACATTTCCATACAGACACTCCATGTTCTATCAAAATGTTTACTAAACTTCTTGCCAATTTTAAGGAAATGTGGTTCACAACCCTTGGACTGTCATGAACTTTTTGACACTAGACAAACTGGTTCATGATATTTGTGATGTGGCAGGATGCCCCCTTGCATACTAGAGACAACAAACTCACAAGGAATCTCTGTATAACGCTCTTCAAGGTGTGCAAGCTGACTCTCTTCTACATGTCCTCCATGTTATGTGCAAATTTGATTTATGGTGTCCAAGTTATAGCCCTCCAAAGATGGTTCATTCAGGAGGTGGATTATTTAGGGTAGGCCATTCAGACAATGTAATTGACAGTCATTCACTGCCCCCAACCAAAAGTCTGTCAGAAGAGCTCCATCTTGCAGGCCCTTCAGAACTCAGGAAATTCCTATATGGCCCACAGTACTTCTGGGAGCTTGTTCCACCAGGTAGGGGCCAAGCCATAAAAGGCTCTGGCTCTGTGTTAAATCCATGGGCTCAAAGGAAGTCAGGCACACTGGGAGTTCAATTCGTTCTGTATTAGGATCTCAGCATGGTGATACAAGAGGCAAAACGTAACCGAGAAACTCCTCAAGAGCCCCAACATATATACACACATGAACAATGGATCCTCCTGCAAGTGCACACTATTGGTCAGTTTTGGTTTAAACTGACTGGATCCCATAACAGGGATCTAGCAGCACATTCGTCTGTTGCATTGCCCATGCTGATCCTACCTCAGACCTCAAGCTCAGTCCTTAGTAGAATTTTTAACAGAACCACATACATAAAACACTGGTCAAACATAAAACCCTGGTCAATTTGTATTGGCAGAACAAAACACTCTTTGGTAGTTAATTAGCAGATACACAGGACCCAGATCAGAAATGACCTTAAAGATCAGTATCAAGACCATGAACCTGATCTGCAATTCAACTGGGAGCCAGTGCAGTTGCCTAAGAACAGGCCAAATAAGGGCCATCCAAGGTGTTCCTGTGAACAGCTGCATTTTCCAGATCAAGGACAAGGGCAGGCCCACATGGAGTTAATAACAGGTGACCACTGCCTGGATCACTATGTCTAGGTGCTCTATGGCCAGATAGGGAACTAGTAGCTTAGGCTGGCAAAGACTGAAGAACACCAGCAGAGCTAATTTAGTGACCTGAGCCTCTATACATAAGGAGGCATCCAGGATCACACCTAGATTCCTATCAGTTATTGTAGCTGTTAATTGCATGCCGTTCAGGCAAGGCAAGCATGCTTTCTCTCCCAGCCCTTTCCTACCCAGCCACTGGGCCTCTGTCTTGGGTTGAGTTTCAGATGGCTCTGCTTGATTCAAACTATCACTGCTTCCAGGCAGCTGGCAAATGCCTCTAGCATGAATCTTAACATCTGTTCATCAGGAGTTAGAGCTGGGTGTCATCAGCAAATTGATGGCGCCGAAGCCCAAATCTCCAGACCAGCTGGGTGAGACTGTGAATAAAGATGCTGAATAAAGTGGGAGACAGAACTGTGCCTTGCAGGACTCCATATGGGAGCTGCAATTCTTCCACAGAGATCCCCTGTCTACAACCCCAGAGGAAGTAGCTCAGCCATTGAAGGTCTTGCCCCATATTCTGGCATTGATGAGGTGGCGAACAAGAAGCTTGTGGTCTACTGTATCAAACACTGCCATGAGATCCAACATTGTGAGCAGTGCCAACACACCTAGATCCATCTGGCACTGGAATTCATTCATTCATCAGAGCAACCAGCACTGTCTCCACCACATAGTCAGGTGAGAGCCAGATTGGAATGGGTTGAAGGCTAAAGTTTCATCTAGGAATGCAATGAGTTTATCCATAGCAGCCCTTTCAATCATTTCCCCCAGAAATGCATGATGCAACACAGGGTGGTAGTTTGCCATGTCTTGAGGATCTAGCAATGGCTTCTTCAGCAGAGGCCAAATCACAGCCTTTTTCAGCTCCCTTGGGAACACCCTGGTCAACAGGGTGAAGTTTATAATTTTCCAAAGGGGTTTCCAAGCCTCTTGTCATTCAATTTGAGCAGTCAACAACAGGGATCCAGTGAATAAGTGGTTGTACTCATCAAAGGTTAGCAACCTATCCACTTAGGTTAGCAAGAGACATCTGAAGCCTTCAAACAGAACCTCCACAGATAGCCAAGGGGCCTCCAGTTCTCTTACTATATCTAATATTTGCGGAAGATTGCAGTGGAGCAACGAGACTTTATTTGGCCATGATTTGGCCAATTAAATGCTTCCCTCCCCACTTCCTCAGGCAGCAAGCACCTGAGAAGGTGGGGGAAAGCATACATCTAACAGGTGATAATGACTGGTGCCTGGCCTGCTCCCTTTAAATCCCTCCCCAACAGGGGATGCCTGTGAAGATGCCTGTGAAGGTTGTGCAAGCATTTAAACGAAGCAGCCAGCACGCCAAACAGTTGATGATGATAGATGTCCTTTCTGCTCCCTTTAAATCCTGATATCATCAGCTGTATGGAAGGTGCTGTCTTTCCCCCCTTCTCAGGGAGTAGAGACACTGCTGCCTGGGAAGAGAGAGAATAGAAGCATGCACACCAAAAGCCCCAAAACATTTGCATTCAGCCAAAGCGTTTCCAACCAAATTTCAAATGGTATGAATTTATTTATTTTTTATTTTTTTTGCTCATGCCTAGTTCTAATTAGGCTACTTGGAATGAAGAACATGCATAGAGGTTGCTGGGAATCTATGGTGGTACCTCTTTGCCCAGGAGAAATCCTCAGAACTGATTCCTAATAATGTAGCTGATTCCTAGGGGCTTTACGCACCGGGATCTTTGTTGCAAATTGGTCACTGAATGAAAAATCGCCATTTAAAGTAGTGGAATTCGTCGTTATGCATACCTGCCTTTGTAGTGGAATCCAGTTGCGTTTTGTAGCGTTTCCCACAAGCTTCCGGTCTCGGCAGAAATCGCTAGAAAGGAAGCGCTATTGCCAAGCTCGTCCCGCCCCTGGCCGTCAAGCAGCCAATGGGCAGCCGTTAGCATGCTCCCAAACAGCCCCTTTCCCTTTAAGAAAGGTTTTTTTTTAATAAAAAACACACCCATAGCAACGAATCTGGGTAGATTCGTTGCAACGGAGAGACCCATCCAGCTGCCTGGTGTGTTTGAGCTGTCGTTTGATCGTTTGATTGTTGCCACGCTTCCTCCGAGTGAAACCCCCCCCTCTCGCGGGCCCGATTTTCGGCTGAATTAATGTGTAAAAAATAAAGGGACTTTATTTCAGCAAACGGGCTTTTCTGTGGTTTGTGCTTAGTGACTAAAGGGGAAGGACTGAAGCCAGGGAAGCCTCTAAACAGAAGAGGCTCGCTAGTGCGTTTATCCCCGCTCGCTCGGAGAAAAAAAAATGGTGATCGCTTCGCCGGAAGATCAGAGAAGACAGCCAGGGGGAGGGACTTTGTAGAAACCGCAACAATGTTAACGCACAGGTCTTTTTCGCTACTGTTGCAGATTGGTTGCAGGAGTGTATCGCTTTCCAGAGGGTGAATCCACTTTTGGGGATTTCCCTGAAAGCGCTACAAGGAAGCGCTTTTTGCAGATTGGTTTCAGGTGTGTGGCAGATTATCGGCGACGTCGTGCGTTATGGCAAATCAATAGCGTTTTCAATTAGTAACCATTGTGCGATTTTGAAGGCGTGCAAAAAGCCCCCTAATAATGCAACTTTGCTTTCAATATGCACTGGAGCAGTTCTCTGCTAATCTGAGAGAATTCCCTAGTGGTTTTGTGCTGGCATGTTTTGAACAGAACAAAAGCCATAAAGAGGGGAGTCCATCAATCTCCTATTGCCAGTGATATTTTTTTTACCATGTTAAATTTGCTTCTTGTGAGCTTTTTGTAATTCTCCTTATCTCCACAGCAATATAACACGAAAGTTTTAAAATGCCTTTGGTGATCTCAGCAACTTACAACAGAGTTTTTCAAAGCCCTTTGATTTCAAGGGGCTTGAGGGTAACTCTCTTTAGGACTGCAGCAGAAACTGTGAGGAGTATTTATTAAATTTTTAAAAAGCACCTTACTTCCTGTTTTAGTCACATTCTAAAAAGTAGGAGGGACTGTTGGCCTGGTTGTGTAGGCAGTGATAGGTGTCTCCTTTCCCACCGATATTTGCTCTCTTCACAACTATCATGCTGATCACAAAAACAGGAATATTTTGTGATGACAGTGGTGATGACATTGTCCACGAAGCACATCCCAACACACATTTTTACTCAGTGCTAAGAGGCTTACTGCAGTGCTAGGGTTCCCAGAAACAACACAAGTCTCCAGCCTAGATTAGAAACTCACAGTGTCTTTAGATGTTTCCTAAAGAGAAGAGGAAAGAGCTCTGGCACAGGTGTGTCAAATATATGGCCCTGTGGACTGGAAGCAGCCCATCCAGGGATCTTACCTGGCCCAAGAGCAACTGGTCATTACTTTTATCGCCAGATGACAGAGGCTGTGCATTATGTCCCTGTATACTATTCCAGTGTACATGCGCAATAGGAGGGTGGGTATCAAGGAGACAGTGTGAGGAAATATTGTAAGAATGCTAATGTTTTAAGCATGTTTGTATTTTGAGTAAAAATACTATTTTGAAGCGGGTTTGCCTGAATCTTGTATAAAATTTATATCTCCGGTACCTGGCATTACATTGTATGGCATACACGGCAGTAGTATGTGCAAAAAGGATCTTGGAGTCTTAGTAGACCATGCATTGAACATGAGTCAGCAGTGTCTTGGTGGCTAAAAAGGCAACTGGGATCTGGGGCTGTATCAAATGGAGTATCATGTCCCGGTCATGGAAGAATGGGGCAGAGTTGTTTTCTCTTGCCCCAGAGGGATGGACAAGAACCAATGGGATGTGATTAATTCAAAATAAATGCCGTCTAAACATCTGGAAGAAGTTCCTGACAGTTAGAGCGGTTTCTCAGTGGAACAGGCTTCTTCAGGAGGTGGTGGGTTCTCCATCTTTGGAAATATTTAAACGTTTGGTTAGCCATCTGACAGAGAGGCTGATTCTGTGAAGATTCAAGGGCATGGCAGGTTACAGTGGATGAGTGATAGGTTTTTGAGTGTCCTGCATAGTGCAGGGGGTTGGACTAGATGACCCAGGAGTTCCCTTCCAACTCTATGATTCTATGATTCTATGGCCTGGCCCAGCAAAGTGACATTTGTGTCAGATCTACCTCTTGTAACAACGGAGTTCAAAACCATTGCTTTAGCAGATGAGCCAACACAAGGAAGCAGCTCAGACAGCATGCGGAGTGCTTTGAGAGGTCACATTCAGACCATTTAGGAATATTGTATTCTTAAAGTGTGTGTTTTTTTTGCCTCCTCTCTCTTTTAATATCCCTTTATGTAGTCAGTTGGTCAGAAGAAAGAAGCAAAATCTTGCATGGCCGCTATTGGTGTGAAGTGGCTGTACAGCCATCAGATATTCAGAACAGAACTAGGTGCCAATGATTTCACTCATTTCAATTAAATCATCATTGCTTGAGAATAAAACAGCCCCTGCTGTGGAATCAATTGAAATTAATTATCCGTGTTTGCTTTTTACTGACTAAAAGGGGTCAGAGGTGATTTGGCCATGGGGAGCAGTTTGTTTGGTAGATTTTAACTCTTTGTACAAGCAAGTGACTCTGTAAGCAAGGAACCTGAGGCAAATAGCCTGGTCTTTCAAAGCTTCTGAAAACTATAAGAGCACTCAACCTTTCTGAAGAAAGGCAAATGCATGCATTTAAAAGATTTACATTCCTCCTTCCCAGGCCTCGGTAATATAAATATGAAATATCCAGAACCTTGTCACTTCAGTAATAATTAAGCTGATGGCCTATTATGTTCGATTGCAAATCAATATAGTATCTTTTGGTGCCACTTGAGTTCTCAAGGGTTGGCTTGGGGCCAGCACTAGTTATACAATTGAGGAGCTGCAGCTGCATCGAAAAACTTCACTGCCATTTCCATTCAAAAAGAATAGACTGGTAACAATGGTGGCCAGCCTCTTCATAGTAATTGTGTGCAAGTACACATTTTGAAATAGTGTTTTGTTCAGCAGGTGCTGTTATTTTAGTTTAATTTCAATTTTGAAATATTGAGGGAGAGGGGGCCTAATCTTAACAGCATCTAACCTACAGCTGTTTCAGAACAGGACAGCAAACAGCATATGTTGCTTTAGATGGAAAATCATAATTGCTCATTCTTCCTGGCATATTAGCCGACCAGAGCTGCGCCTCTGAAATTATCCAGCATTTCAGGCTTTTCTTACTTTACAAAGTGGTCTACAATGCTCTGGAAGTACAATTCTAGAACATCTGATGATGTTTTCCCAGCTTGTTTTGTTCCCCTCCCCATCGTGTAATATAGCAAGGGTAGTTTTCATGGAGCCACAGCATATAACATATTCTCTGTCAAAACCTGCCTGAGTGTCAGTTCGACTCCAGACCACCCATGCTTTCACAGTTGCTTTCTGTATGCCATACTAATAATATAGTGAGTGGGGAGCAAGATGTCAACAGAATTTAGAAGGAAACAAGAGGCAGAGTCTTGTAGCCGCAGGTTTCTAGATAATTGGTCTGATGGAGAAGAAATAAGAAAGTAAGTATCTAGTGTCATCCATGAAGCTCTTCAGGAAGCTCTACCCCAGCCAGACTGTGGTCAGAGGATAAGATATCAGGAAGGAAAGGGCAATACATGCTACCTAGAATTCCTTAGAGAAGGGCAAGATGAAAATGAATATACCTATATATTAATAAGCAATCTTTTAAAGTCACATTTTCCTACATGTTCACTACTCTTTCTCAGACTTGTTTTACCCCAGTCTTTTTTCCTGAAGTGGCTTGATTGTATTTTTTAAAAAACTAGTCTGAAAAGTTCATGCCTTTTGGGGGAGTACCTCCCATCACACCCTTTTTGGGTGGAATGGGCTGTGCCAACCCTTTAAAAATATGCATACCAGCATTGCAGCATTCATGCATTAGAATGTCCATGTGCTAAGCCAATCACCGTGACCAAACCAATAGCCCATCATTGCCTTGCTATCCCTTAGTACATTGTTTAGAATATATTTGAGTATCATGCCAAAGCACCATTTTTAAAATTCTGTGTGCAGCCCATGCTATAATCTCAAACAACATGCAGTTGCAAGAGAAAAATAAGATGTAGGGAGAGGTTACAACTGGTTTCTTGAAGAGAAAAGAGGATCATGGACATGCTTTCAATCTAGGCAGAGGAAGTACTCTGCTCTTTCCATTGGAACATTGATTGCTTCAAGCACATTACAGAGCAAATGGCTGCCCAGGGCCACAGCAGATTACTGCAGAAGTGCTGGACCAAAACAAAGACCTTGTAGCTGGAATGCAAGAGGGCTGTTGCCCACAACAGCCGGTCTGGCAATATTCCTGCAACTTGCCATTTTTACTCAGAGCTGCTTGATATTCCATGTGGTGATGGCAATGTTAAAACCAAGCAAGTGGTTCAAAGCTCCCTACTTTAAATTCTGGTAGAACCACCTGTTGTACCTACGCGTTTGCAAGAAGGGTATGAGGAACTCTTCTCCACTGATCTGCAGGTCTGCTTTTGGAAACTCTGGAAACTCAGGTATCTAGCTTCTGTTCTACCTTCTTGCATTTAGTACATGGTATGAATAATATTCCTGTGCTGAGTGAGTGTTTGGTTCACTATAGCTGTGAGTTTATATAAAGTTTACCATTCATATCAATAAGAGGGTCCATAGAGTTTGTATTTGCAGCTCATTATGATAGCACTGAATATAACAATTAATTTGCTTCTTCCTCAGAAAGTCCTACCCCACAAACATTGACTGCTAATTATGAGGAAAAAGCAGATGAAACCCAAAGGAAAAGAAATGACTTTATGATTCTAAATACAAACCAATATTTGTCTAGGGACTTTATGCACTACCATGGAAAGCTACAGTACCTACACAATGAAGTATGTAGGTGTAATTGACATGCAGTCATTACCCTCCTCCCCCCCCCCTCTAGGGACTTGAGGCAGGAAATGATCTCTGCAATGGAGCTGGGGTTCTTTGAATCTTCTGTGAGTCTCCTGCTAGAAAGCAGAGACTTCAGTCCATATGTGAGCAGTAGCATATACAATATATAACTCAGGATTTCTGGGGTTGGGTATCTAAGAGTCTCTGAGGTCTCCCCCACAACAGCAACAGGCTTATGTTCAGGTCGTCCCTTGGAATGTACAAAGTAGCATGATGTTAAATCAGGTCATAACAAAACTAATAAAAAGAATTTCCTGCAACATACCTAGTTGTCCCTGGTAGCCTTTGATGGACAGTCCACTTGCACCATGGAGCCTCCTCTTCTGAAGGAGGGGGTTATGGATCTACCACCTCTTCCCCTCCCACTTCTGCCTCCTCTTCCTGTACCAACTCATACTTCTTGGGTACCAAAGAGCTGCCGTAGGAGTTAAAATTCTGAGTGATTGATTTGAAACATTACACTGCCAGGTTTTTAAAAAATTAAATGTAGAACAAATACATGGACACCAATGCAGGAGGGCAATTACAATATGTAATGCGACCCAAACCAGGCACTAAAAAACAATTTCTAAGGGTGACAAAAGCTAGGGGTGTGTGGGAAAGTGCAGTCTGGAATATGCCCTTCTTTTCTCTCCCAACATTCCTGTGCCTTAAACAACAGGTAGGAACTGACTTTCTGCCAGTTTTCACCTGTTAGAGGGACACTAACTTTGCCACTTGTTGATTAGGACTGATTATCTGACAACTGAAACAAGGTAGGATTTACACACCCTGTGTAAGAGGTCCATTACCATACATTAATGTCTGAAGAAGGGAAAGGTATTCATAGTGATCTTGATGGCAATAGCTGGGGGTGGGGTAGGGCAATCCTGGGAATAGTTTGTGGGTCAACCAGACTTCTGGCCATGATCACAATGCTGGAATAATCTGATAGGATCACATGCTGACCCAAATGGCTCAAGAGACCAGTCAAAATTTGACCCCAAATGCTCTTGGTGAAGGGCAAGTTGGAAAGTTATTTTTGGTAGGAATATGGATAGTTTTACTCTGAAAGAAAGCTGAAGTTAGTGGCTGTTTGAAGAACTCTGATAATTATAGAAACTGAGGCAATAACATGTGTTGTAAACATTTATATATACGTGTATGTGTGTGTGTGTATGTGATAAAAAAATCACGTCCTCTTTCATGCATCCAGGAAATAAAAAAATAGCAGTTAACATGCAGCATAAATTACAAAATCTTTAAAGATTTTGATGATGTTTCTGGATTGTAGCAGAAATCCTGAGCAAAGAAGGGTAGAGTGTGCACTGGGGTTTCTCTTTTATCATAGACAATTCCTTCATTCCTTTGTTAATGGACTATTCCAGCTGGTCTGGGAGGCTTATCACCAACTCTACCTGGTTATTAACACTCAATTTGCTTAAGTACCTAACATAATTACTTTCTATTGTCCCTCAGAGAGCAATCCTTAATTTAAGAAACTCTAGCAAAAGTTCTGGTCTGACTGATGACTGCATAGTCTTGCATCAACCACCTGGTATCAGTTCCAGAGCCAAAATGAAGAGATGATCGCCAAAGCACTCAGCCAGGCAAGGCTACTCTTTTCAAGGGAGCTTGAGGTAGAGACACTCTGGAGACATGTATGGCCATTTGCATGAAAGGTAGACATATCAGGCTAATCTATTGCATGGAAACAGAAATCCCCTCCAGTGTTTTAAACATTGTCCTTGTATTGTTAGAAGTAGAACAAGGCTTAATTTGGTACTATAATTGAAGACATAGCACTCTAACATTTTCCACCTTATGTGGAATGCTATCATGTGGGATGCAATTTCTTGCTCAGGATATTTATATTTATTTTATCACAAGATAAATTTACTAACATATAATATGTGTTAGCAAGAGTTTATTAACGTTTCAGTTTTAACTGTTTGCATATATTATGGGTTGGAACTATTTGCATATATTACGGGTTGCTCTTCTATCAGTGGAGCACAATTTTCTGGGGCTTTTTGCACGGCTTCAAAATCGCACAATGGTTGCTAATTGGAAACGCTATTGATTTGCCTTAACGCACGACGTCGTAGACAATCTGCAACACTCCTGAAACCGATCAGCAAAAAGCTCTTCGTTGTAGCGCTTTCAGGGGAATCCCAAAAAGTGGATTCACCCTCCGGAAAGCGCTACACTCTTGCAAACAATCTGTAACACTAGCGATAAAGACCTGTGTGTTAACATTGTTGCGGTTTCTTCAAAGTCCCTCCTCCTGAGCCTGTCCTCCAAACTTCCGGCGAAGCGACCGCCATTTTTTTTTCTCCGAGCGAGCGGGGATAAACGCACCAGCGAGCCTCTTTCAGTTTAGAGGCTTCCCTGGCTTCAGTCCCTCCCCTTCAGTCACTAAGCACACACATTTAACACAGTCATTCAGCCGAAAATCGGCCCGTGAGAGGGGGGGGGAGGGGGGATTTTTTTTTCCACTCCGAGGCAGCGTGGCCACGATCAAATGACAGCTCAAACAGAGGCTTCCCCGACTTCAGTCCCTCCCCTTCAGTCACTAAGCACACACATTTAACACAGTCATTCAGCCGAAAATCGGCCCGTGAGAGGGGGGGAGGGGGGGATTTTTTTCCCACTCCGAGGCAGCGTGGCCACGATCAAATGACAGCTCAAACAGAGGCTTCCCCGGCTTCAGTCCCTCCCCTTCAGTCACTAAGCACACACATTTAACACAGTCATTCAGCCGAACATTGGGCCCGTGAGAGGGGGGGGAGGGGGGATTTTTTTCTTTTCACTCGAGGCAGCGTGCCAACGATCATACGATCAAACGACAGCTCAAACACATTAGGCAGCTGGATGGGTCTCTCCGTTGCAACGAATCTACACAGATTCGTTACAATGGGTGTGTGTTTTTTTTTAAAAAACCTTTCTTAAAGGGAAAGGGGCTGTTTGGGAGCATGCTAACGGCTGCCCATTGGCTGCTTGACGGCCAGGGGCGGGACGAGCTCGGCAATAGCGCTTCCTTTCTAGCGATTTCTGCCGAGACCGGAAGCCTGTGGGAAACGCTACAAAACGCAACTGGATACCACTACAAAGGCAGGTATGCATAACGACGAATTCCACTATTTTAAATGGCGATTTTTCATTCAGTGACCAATTTGCAACAAAGATCCCGGTGCGTAAAGCCCCTCTGTCTTCCCCCTTCTTGCTGCAGCCTACTGATCTCATTGAAAAGCTGTTTCTGGAGACAAGGGACCTTTGGGGAAAGAATGAGAAGCAAATTGGGCACGTACAGCAATAAGGGGGAATTAGAAGAAAAAATGGTTTTTATACCCCACTTTTAACTGCCCAAAGGAGTCTTAAAGCAGCTTATAATCACTTCTACTTCCTCTCCCCACAATAGACACCCTGTGAGGTAGATGAGGCTCAGATAGCTCTAGGAGAACTAAGTGAGAACACCTTCTAACAGGACTGAGACTAGTCCAAGATCACCCAACTGGCTGCATAAATCCCAGCTTGCTAGATTAAAGGCTGCCAATTTTAACCACTACACCAAGATGGCTGTCTCCACCTTTTCTATTAGCAGACAGCCTAGCCAGGTTCCAACCAAGTCACCTTGGCTATACATGAAACAGAAAAAGGTATACAAACATAAGCATTTAGAATTCAAAGGAACACTGGCAATACAGGTTTTTCTCACATTGTAAAAGGCCTGGCCTTGAGAATCTCTTTTAGGTGGGGTTGTAAGCAAGTTGGTGGGAGAATTGAAGAGGAGAGAAGAATCCTTCCAGGATTGTGCAGAAACATGTTGTCATTTCGGGTGCAAAACTGTAATTGACATTATCACACTGGGATAATGTTCTAGGATTCACCCAAAACTTTATGGTTAAACCATAAAGTTTCAGTGAATTCTAGTGTTGCACTGATACATTGCTGTTTTATGCTGGAAGTAACCTCACATAGCAGTGTGTTGTCATAGAGCCCAGTCTTACTCTTGGGAGCCATCCAGGAGCCAACTGGTAGCCTGAGACAGCAGGCTATAGTGGAAGGCCTGTCCTCCCTATTTTTAGGGCCAATATAATAAAAATGATTTTAGAAGTATATGTCCTAGGAGTATTATCTTAAATACTCCCCCTCCCCCCAGAATTTTCTGTTTCTATATAATTGTGATGCATCATGCGTTAACAACCAGCTTCTGCCACTAGCACTGCCAGAGTGGGACCCAAATCTCTTACTAGAAGGCAAGATGTGGTAAAGGTATCAGTTGCAGCAACAGGGAGCTGTCTGGCTGCTGAGTATATAGCAGCAACTCTGACCGCTAACAGATATCTATCTTTGTCTATAACCATCTTGAGATCTTCCTAGACTAATGGCAGGGTTAAATTAAATTACTAAATTAAATGAATTAGATCATGCAGAGTACTGAATCTATGAGTGACAAGATGATGTTATAGCAACTTAGTTGCTTCAGCTCCTTCCTCCAGATACTAGATTTCCTCCAATTCAGTATCCTAGAAACTGTTAACCAGGCAGATAAATCACCACTGGAAATTTAAAATAGTGCTGTTTTCTATGTAAAGCAACTAGGAATGCAAATGCCAAACTACAACTACTTTTCAGGCCCTAAGGCACAAGGCTTTTATATTGAAGCCAGACCCCTCCTCACATTGAGGGGTAGTTTATAGGCAGCTTACACAGAAACACCCCTTCCTCACTCCACATCAGATATTAATTTATATCACACTACCTGGCTGGAATGGACACTGGAATAGAAGTCAGTTGCATTTCAAATGCCAGAATGCACTGTCTACTTCCAAGAAGGTACAGAAACGATGGATAGGAACTCAGAAGTTGAGCTGTACAATAAAATAATATAAAAATGGTAAATATTTATTGTAGTGCACAATTTAAAAACAGAATAAAAACTACATAAAAACTATACAGAACTAACTGCACATAAGACCAAATGTGTTTCGACCCTACTGGGTCTTCCTCAGTGGTCAGAATTATAACAATACACTCTATATACAAAATCTAAACTCATTATAAAGTGTAGCTGAGTGGGATCTGTAGATTATGGCTGCAACCAATATGTAATTTTTTGACTTTTTGGAGACCACCTCCTATGGCATATGCCTAGGCTCACCACTCTTCGCTATCATATAATTCTGTGTTGAGAAAAAAAAAAGCTTTTTTTCTAACATACATGAGATACACTACCATTTTCACATTGAAAACTACCATTTCACATAGAAAACTACCATTTTCACATTGTGATAGTAACTATCACCAGCCTTTCCTTCAAATGCCATTCCCTTTCACCCTCATCTTCCTTAGATCATTCTGTTTATGATTTTGTGCTTTTTCCATGTTTGCTTGTACCCTCTTAAATTCCCCTTAATAAAAATAACTTTTCAGTTTACATTAGATTGGTTTATTTAGAGTTTCTTAAGGTAATAACTCAGTATACATAGGTGGAGATCCTGTAGTTACCCACCTCTCACTAAATCTCCAATTACATTGCTAATTTCACCAACTAAATTCAGGAGACCTCCAATTTGGGTAACATTAATTCCCCAAAGAATCATCATAAACTTCTGCTACTTCACAGTATCAGCTGGTTCCTGAATAGCTCAAGTTGCTATACCTTCCAACTATTCTGTATGTTTACAAAGTTTAAATAAAGTATGCTGTTGTTTCCTAATCTATATGCAACCTTTTGTCATAATCCTGTTGAACATGATAATGTCCATCACTGCCTGTTCTAAAACAAACTACTTCCAAGCTGAACTTAATTTTTTTTTAAACCTAAAGGTAAAGGTAAAGGTATTCCCTGTGCATGTCTGACCCTTGTGGTGATGCCCTCTAGCGTTTTCATGGCAGACTCAATACAGGGTGGTTTGCCAGTGCCTTCCCCAGTCATTACCATTTACCCCCCCCCCCAGCAAGTTGGGCACTCGTTTTACCGAACTCGGAAAGATGGAAGGCTGAGTCAACCTTGAGCCGGCTGCTCGGATTGAACTCCCAGCCTCATGGGCAGAGCTTCAGACTGCATGTCTGCTGCCTTTCCACTCTGTGCCACAAGAGGCTCATTTTTAAAATCTAGCATGCAATATATGGTTAGTTAGACTAGGTTGACTGAAATTACTACTTCAGAACTGAACCCCATACTAAAATCAATTGGACCTTCTCACTGCTTTTGACATGATTCTTTTACTTTTAAACTGTATAATGTAATTTTGTGCCCAGAAAGAGGCAATAATATAACTGTCAGTTTAGTCAGATTCTCTGCAAATGCCTTCTGCGGGGCTTTATATAATTTGTACCTCCTTTGTAAAACCAGTGCTGCTTTTTCCAGAAAATAGGTGCTTAAACTGGAAGACAACACATTGATGTAAAGAGGTATTAACAGTATTGGTTCAAAATTGTTAAACATTAGGTATGTAAAGAGGCAGGCAAGACCCCTGTGGCTCATCAAATGCCAAATTAGATATTATAATGAATGGTAATTGGTTAAATTATTAATCATTCTATTGCTTATCCCACAGTAACTAAATGGCCTTACAGTTGCTATATAATTACCAGGTGACTGAAGCTCTGTTTTCTTTCTTTGTAGGCCTTGTAACCACAGAGGTAAAGTCTAAATCCTGTCACAACACAGCAGGAGGGGGGGAAGAGTTGTAGATGATCTTTACAAATCAACTGTATGAAGTTGAAAACTCTTGGATTCTCTTCACTCTTCACTCTTGTTCATTATGTACAATGTATTGCACGTTCATGTCGCACAAGGTATTGACAAGCCATATCAAGGCAATGGTAGATAAATAATCTGTGGAGTCATTGAGGTGGCTTTACAATGTTTATGTACTTTAAAATCTAAAACATAATAGCAATGACAGCTACAGTACCCATGCTTTCAATGTCTCTTTAAAGTCTGATGTATATTTACAAGGGATGGACATTAAATGAACCACAAAGAAAAATTCATGATGAATTTTGCCCTGTTTGTGGTTCAAGAAGCGAAGCTGGTGATGGGCCTACCATTCCCTGGAGAGCCTATTGTCACAAAGGTATGCATCTCTTTGTGGTGAGGAGAGAAAATAATTGGTGCCCCTTCCATGAATTTTTAAATCAATTTGTGATGGTTCATGACCCTGCCTACTGCAACCACATTGGATTCTGAGGAAGATGCAGTGTCTGCCAGGATCAGCACCAGATCCACAGGCATCACCAGCAGACTCAGAACTAGCCATTTGAAAAATTGAAAGAGCATTTGAAAAATTCCAGGAGGTTCCTAATCTAACTAAGCTAAATACATATCTCCTCCAATGCACTCTGTTGGACATTCATATTCAATCATGCACACTACAGATCTTGCATATTACAACAAATTATTAATACAGAAAAATAATAATCTTAAAATAGTATTTTAGATGATTTTTGAATTATAATGTCAGAAAAAGTTTAGACAGAAGTTTAGATATTGGAAAACTCAAGCTTTGATGGTCAAAAAACAAAGAAAGTTGCAACATATCTCTAAAAATGGAATTATTATAAATCCAATACACTCAAAATTAACTAATTAATTAGATATATTTATATTAATGTACAATTACTTCAACAAAACAATCACAATATATAAATTATCGTCAACTGTAAGGAAAGAAGTTTATTCAAACAAAGTGTCTGTATCAGTGGTTAACCATACAACTTTCCCCCTAAAAATACAGCTGATTCCTATGTGAAAAATGTGTTAAACATACTCACAAGATGCAAAAAATTAAAACATCTATAATGAATTATGCATATCTCATTGAACCATGTCCAGTGAATGTTCTTTTAAAAACTCATTTTCTTAAGCTTGAAAGTACAACCAAGTATTTTATTTTTATAATTTTAGATGGAATAAATATGTATTTACCAAGCTAAAAAAAATAAAATAAATAACTGACCATAGCTTCATTAATCAACACTAGGTGTTTCAGTAAAGGTTTGTATGAAGTTTCTAGGCATGAAAAAAAATAAAATCTATCCGTAAAGCTGTTTTGCCATCACCTGAAATAAAAGTAAAAAGATAGATTCACGTGGGTAGTCAGTCATGTTGTTCTAAAGCAATAGAACAAAGTTTGTGTCCAGTGGCACCTTTAAGACCAACAAAGTTAAATTCTGGGTATATGGAAGTCTTTAAAAAGTTACCATCATTTATATTTAGTTGAAGCTTGAATTAAAAGTAATCACCTCTGACATTAGTCCTCAGCAATTAGCTTTGTGATTAACTTTTAGAACCTTCTCTTAAGGGAAACAGAACTAAGGCCATCATTCACCTAAGCTAAGCATTTTACACCACAGTGCTTTAATGCAGAGTTCCCATTTAAATCCACGGAAGTGTGTAAGTTTGGCTGGATCATATCTTAAAAATTGAGCCTTTCCCCCCTCTTTCTTTTAAAGACCATCCATTATTTCTTCCCTGCACTAATTCTTCCAGATTATGTATCCCTGTCAAAAGCAACAGGAAAGCACATGGGTTTTCTTCTTTTCTTCAGGCCATCAAGCTACACTTTGGCCTTATTGACAGCAACTCGCTCATTTCATCCATTTGCATTTTTCAAAAATGCAAATGCTCTTTGAGTGTCAATATAGTGCATTGCAGACTGTTGAAATCAAAGGATCTGCTTTTCCAGAGTGATTCAATTGACATTTTGTTTCTGTGCTCTAGACTTTCAGAATGTTAAGAGTATTGATTAAACATCTGGTATTTTGGTAGGTTTCCCTGTACCTTTAAAAGGAACAGTTCTCAAATGAACTGGAAACTCCAGTAGCTCAAAAGAGAAGCATGCTGTTTCTCATTTTAACAATAATAATAATTTGTAAAGTCCGAAAGATGATACATATATACAGCCTCAAATTTCAATGATACTTTTATCCACATTACTGTAAGCACATTAACATATTAGAAAGATTTTTTGTCCACAGCTTTGTAGTGCAACATAGTCAAACAGAAATAATTTGCAGTGTTTCTTAATGTACACTACAATTTATAAAATCTGTATATAAATTTTAGCTCACGCATACCTAGGCAAGACATTAAAAAATGGAGACATCCTTGTTCTTTATTAATATTTCAGTTCTTTCACCACACAATGCTGTAGCGATCTGCTGGAATGTGGATTTATAGCAACTGCAGTCCAAATTTCTACCTCATCAAATGGCTGATAGTGAAGATGAAATAGTTCTGCTTTAAGAAGCTTCTTAAGAGATGTGTACACACACACAGTCTTTCTGATCTGCTTTGTGTATGTGTACGCATAACCGCTTTGAAGAATTTTATAACTGTTTATGAAAGTGACCCAACATTTGGACTATGATAGCTATTTTCTTTAGCTAATATTATCTGTCACCACCACTAGCTTTATTGTTGCTCAGACTTCCTAAGGCCCATTTCACTTCACATTCCAGGATGTCTGGCTCCAAGTCAGTAACTACCCCATTGTGATCATCAGGGATGTTAAGCTCACTCTTGTATAGTTCTTCTGTATAATTTTGCCACCTTTTTAAAATCTCTTCTGCTTCTGTGAGGTCCCTACCATTTTGGTCCCTTATCATACATGAAACATTCTCTTCATATCTCCAATTATCTTGAAAAGATCTCTGTTCCTCCCCATTCTATTGTTTTCTTCTATTTGTTTGCACTGTTCATTTAAGAAGGCATTCTTATCTCTTCTAGCTTTTCTCTGGAATTCTGCATTCAGTTGGGTGTATCTTTCTCTTTCTCCCTTGCCTTTCACTTACCTTCTCTCCTTAGCTATTTGTAAAGCTTCTTCAGATAGCCATTTTGATTTTGATTTCTTGCATTTCTTTTTCTTTGGGATGGTTTTAGTTGCTACCTCTCGTACAATGTTGTGAACCTCCGTCCATAGTTCTTCAGGCACTCTGTCTATCAGATCTAATTCCTTAAATCTATTTGTCACCTCTACTGTATATTCGTCGGGGATATGATTTAGTTCATACCTGAGTGGCCTAGTGCTTTTCCCTACTTCTATTTAAGCTTAAATTTTGCAAGAAGAAGCTGATGATCTGAACCACAATCAGTTCCTGGTCTTGTTTTTATTGACTGTATCGAACTTCTCCATCTTTGGCTACAGAGCACATAGTCAATCTGATGTCTGTGTTGACCGTCTGGTGATGTCCACGTGTAGGGTCGTCTCTTGGGTTGTTGGAAAAGAGTGTTTGCTATGACCATTGTATTCTCTTGACAAAATTCTACCAGCCTGTGGCCTGCTTCATTTTGTAATCCAAGGCCAAACTTGCCTGTTATCCCGGTTATCTTTTGGCTTCCTACTTTAGCATTCCAATCCCCCATGATGATAAGCACATCATTTTTTGGCGTTGCTTCTAGAAGGTGTTGTAGGGCTTCATAGAACTGATCAACTTCATCCTCTTCAGCAGCAGTGGTTGGGGCATAGACCTGGATTACTGTGATGTTGAATGGTTTGCCTTGGATTCGAACTGAGATCATTCTGTCATTTTGGGGATTGTATCCCAAGACTGCTTTTCCTATTCTCTTATTGATTATGAAGGCTACTCCATTTCTTCTGTGAGATTCTTGTCCACAGTAGTATACCTGATGGTCATCTGAATTAAATACACCCATTCCTGTGCATTTTAGTTCACTGATTCCTAAAATGTCAATGTTCAGTCTTGTCATTTCTTGTTTAACCACGTCCAGCTTGCCTTGATTCATGGATCTGACGTTCCAAGTTCCTATGGAATAAAAATCTTTACAGCATCAGACTGTCTTTTCGCCACCAGTTACTTCCACAACTGAGCGTCCTTTTGGCTTTGGCCCAGCCGCTTCATTCATTCTGGCGCTACTCGTACTAGCCGTCTGCTCATCCCCAGTAGCATATTGGACACCTTCTGACCTGAGGGGTTCATCTTCTGGCATCATATCATTTTGCCTTTTGAACTTGTTCATAGGGTTTTCATGGCAAAGATAATGGAGTGGTTTGCCATTTCCTTCTCCAGTGGATCACCTTTTGTCAGAGCTCTCAGCTATGACCTGTCCGTCTTGGGTGGCCCTGCACGGCATAGCTCATAGCTTCACTGAGCTACGCAAGTCCCCTTGCCATGGCAAGGCAGCGATCCTTGAAGGGGGACCTCTCCCATTATGTCCCTCAAAGAGCATTACAGCCAGCAGACCAAAATCTGCTCAGGGTCCCTGGCACCAAAGAAGTGAGATTGGCCCCAATCAGAACCAAAGCCTTTTCAGTCTTGGCCCAGCCTGGTGGAATACTCTGCAAACTAAGACCAGGGCCCTCCAGGACCTTAATCAGTTCCACATGGCCTGTAAGACAGAGCTATTCCACCAGGCCTATGGTTGAGGCCGGGAACACAACACCTATTACACCAAATTGACTGGCCTTCCTAGGGAACCATCTGCAGGAATATAGAAGGAAGAGCCATCCACCCAAGAATGAGACCCCCACAGATTGAAATAGAATCAGGCAGATGTATTGTAAAAAGTGCAAGAATGTTTTAATGTAAATTAATGTGTGTTTTTAACCTATCTATGATTGTATTTTATTATTTGATTTGATTGATGTTACTCAACCTGAGTCTCACGAGAAGAATGGAGTATAAAAATTAAGTTATTATTATTGATATTGTTGATCCTATTAAAAAGATGTACAATATCTTCTTGTACAGAAGAACACAAATTCTGCCACAAATTTTGTTAGCCTTTTAAGGTGCTACTGAACTCTCGGTCTTTTTTACTGCTAAAGCTCTTGCTTTAAAAATTAACTATGGCAAGTATTCAATTAGGGATGGACACAGAAAAGCTCAAAAATTAAAGTTCATGATGAATTGGGGCATTTCATTGTACACAGAATCAAGTTCATGACATGTCAACTGGCACAAACTTTCCACAAACTTTCAAGCAGTTTGTGATCATCCAAATTGTTTCATGAATGGATACATTTCAGAAGCTGTCTCCACTTAATCTAAATGATTACCAACCTTCAAAGCAATGGGAGGCAAATATTGGAGGGTAGATAGAGGAGAGTCAGTTTAAGTTCCCTTGTATCTCTAGCTTGTACAAAATCTCTTCTATACATTCCTAAATTTCCTGAACCTGCGCCTGTCAAAACGATTGCCTGTTATTTCCCTAGGAAGCACTTTCCTAGAGGCACTTTCTGTGAGGGCCAATAATTTAGACCCCATAATCCAATTATCACCAAACTTGAAGGGCAGGTATAGGAGAGTCAACCAGAGATACCCTGTGAGTTTTATGTTTCTAGCATGCCTGGGGGTTGTTCTACTCTACTGCATCACAAGCCTCACAAACTGAACTGGTTAGGAGGCTTCAGGTTTGTGACTGTTTGTGGTTTGCAAACCATGAACCAAACTGCATTTTCTGGGTTTGTGCCCATCTCTAGTTACAATGTGGGATCAGCATGAGTCTGAGAAATGAGTTTAAGATTAGCCTACAATTTTCATTTACCATCTCTAATATTATATGTGACATCACTCCGAACCTCAGATTCTCTAACCTTTCCCCAAACTACAGAAGTGCTATCCCAACCTCAAAGTTAACAGACCTTTCCATTAAAGATTGTATGTTTTGCAACCCTTCCTTTTAATCCTTAAAATTAAGAACAAGCCAGGATGGAGAAAGAAACAAATAATGCCTTTAATTCAGATCCAATATTTGTCAACAGAGCATCATTAGGAATCTAGCAGTGGTGCCTTGCTGTATTTTTCTGCTGTCTGACAGAGGAATGGTGTTGCCAGCCCTGTCAATCTAGGATTCTCCCTGTGTTCTGTTCTCCCACCTACTAAATATGTTTTAGCCCTGGAGCACAAAAGCAGCATGAGTGAAAATTGAAACAGAGTGTGCTGAATTTTCCTCTCATTTACAATGGTAACAATTGGGTTAGTCTCAGCTGGATCCTCAAAGCACCTATACCAGCACCAGCCACATTAACTTCAGTGGGATCCTGTGCTGATGGAGTGCCTGGAACAGTGGACTGCCAGGACTGCTGCTAGAAAGTTAAATTTGCCAGAGATTTTTGTTACAGAATAGAAAATGTTGCCAAAGGCAAGGAAGCTAATAGTTTTCCAAATATTTCTGAAAAGTATAATTAGTTATCTTAATGCCCAAGACTTACCTCTACTTTTCACATTCTCCGGAACATCATCTCTTGCAGTGTCAACTATAATGGCAGCCCTGAAGTCTTGGCAGCCCTAATCACTCCAAGGTCACAAATGAGGTCCTACAAAACATCATGACACTTGCCTTAAAGCAATTGACACTGCCTATTAAATCGTAATCTATTGCATTACATTTATTTTGAAAACACTTCAAGTTTTGCTACACAAGAAAACCCACATACACACACATACATTAATCAAGACACAGGGTCAAAGGTTCAGGAATTTGGGATACTCTTTAAGACTTCTTTATTTGAACCAGTAGTGGGTAATCTTTCATCAGTTGTCAATGTCCATATACTGCAAGAACCTTGCACATGTGATGTCACAATCAAGAGCATTCCCAAGAAGTCAGTGTTGACATGCAGCTAGCTTTTGCATGAAGAAAGAATTAACACTATGCTTATCACTGTAACTTATGGCATCACTACATTTTTGGATTCCAAATATGTTCAATTTTTGCTTTTGAATCTGGCATTGAACAATATCTTTCAGAAACTGAAATCTGAATGAATACCAAGAACAGATCATTCTAATATCCAGCCTGCAATGGGAACAAGCCCAAAATCTCTGTTAATAACTGAAGGATACAGAGTATCTAAGATGGTGGCTAAAGCAATGATGAAAAAAAAAGTTCTGCTGAATCTTATTGAAATCTATCTAGACCTCATTTTGTTACTATTCTGTTACTATGATGCATATTTCTGTCACCATTGCATTCACACAGTGCTGTGAAGTGATGCTATTCCAATTGGCAGCATTAATCTGAGGGCCATCAGGTTGGAGATTCCCTGGGCATGGGCCACAGGCTATTAGAACCATGGGTAGACCAGAACATCCTGGACATCACTGAGCATGAGTGTGTCTGAGGGCACATATAGTGGCATCAAAGATGACATAGGGTGGATTTCTAGATGCCCCCCTTATGGTGCTGTGCTGCCCCTAGTTACTGCTCAAAGCAGTAACATCTGAGAGTCAGGTGGGTAGGAGTGAACCACCGATCAGGGAATAGACAGTATCATGCTCCCCGCATGTGACATGTATGGCTCCCTTCCTTCTATCCCATATTACACCTTCTATGCCCTACAACAACAATGGGTTGAGAAAGGTCAACATCCACCTTCATGGATACAGATCACTTCCCCCTGATTCTTATCCTGGAGGGCTCTCACTGACAGTGAGGAGCCTGAGGTCACAATTTATTTGGCTGAGTTCAGCAGGAGCTACAGCTATCAACAGCTAATGGGTCCCAGTGGGCTGGAGCCTGGGCTGGGGGCTATTATCACCATCAACTCCTTGGCTAGGTCTAGCAGTGAATCTGATATATTATGGCTTTACGACCAGGCACCATGAGATTATCTGGCATTCTCCAGTCTGTTCCAGAGTGAGAGTGTCTCCCTTGTGTACTCAACCTGAGGGCAGATATGGCTTAAGTGCTTTCTGAAGGCCATGGGTTGGTGAGTGGGTGGGCCCATGGCACACTCATTTCCTGGGAAACTATATCCCATGATATAACCAGGGTGTAGGGGATGGGGGTAGGTTTGGCAGTCCCACATTAAACCAACCATCACGCCTCCCCCCCCTCGAGGGCTGTAAGCGACTGAACTACCATAAATAATTGTGCTGGGAGAGAGCTAGCAGATGCAATTTCCACCGCAAAAAGTCCCGTTTTGCTGCTTTCACTGCCATCTCATATGCCCTCATAAGTGTGCGATAAGATGCTCTTGTTGCCTCATCATAAGATTTCCACCACACTTGATCTAGTTGTCGCACTTCCCTCTTCTTCTCACAAAGCACCCTGGTATACCAAGGTGCCTGCTTAAGTCAAGGGCAGAGAGGACGTCTGGGAGCAATCTCATCAATGGCAGCCATCAGGCGGGACTGCCAGTCCTCCACCAGTGCTGCCAGTGAGTTGCCGGGAGGCATTGGGTCCTGAAGAGCATTCTGGAAACCAGTTGGATCCATGAGTCTCCATGGGCAGGCAAAAATACGCCCTCCGCCCAACTGGGGAGAAGGTGGGATCATGATCTGAGCCTGCAGGGCATAGTGGTCTGACCATGGTACGGCACGGGCCACTTCCAGAACCACATCTATCCCGGCCCCAAAAATCAAGTCAAGGGTGTGGTCAGCTTGATGAGTGGGCTCAGCAACAAATTGCGAGAGCCCTAATGTTGCCACGGACAACACTAGGTTCAACCAAGTCTTGAGGACTATGCATCCGCATGGATATTGAAGTCCCCCAGAATTATAAGTCTGGGGAACTGCAAAGCCCAGGCAGCCACCACCTCCAGCAGGCTTGGTAGGGTATCTGGTGCTGTGTTGGGTGGATGACATACCAGCCAGATGTCCAAGCTTTTCACCCACCCACCAAGAATCCCACCCTATGCCAACACACTCCACTCTACTGAATTCTGGAACCAGGAGAGCCCTGTAGGAGAAAGCCTCCTGGACCAATATTGCCACCCCCCCTCCCCTGCTATGGGCCTGAGAATGGTGAAGCAAGGAGAAACCAGGTGGGGCTAGATCTTTCAAAGCAACCGTTTTGCCATCCCGCACCCAGGTCTCCATCATGCAAGCAAGGTCATCCCCAGACTCTCTAAATAACTGATGCAGGGTCGAGGCCTTGTTGTTAATTGACCTTGCATCACACAAGAACAATCATAGAATCATAGAGTTGGAAGGGGCCGGTGTACTGTGACTACCCCATGTGTATTAGGGTAGAGGGGCATTTCAGTATCTGTGGCCTAATTCACACAAGAAGGGAAATGACACAGAACTGGGAGGAATTGGTTGCCTTGTAATCTTCCCCTAAAAAGAGTCTCTAGTCTGATTTTCCCTTCACATATCTGAAGACATGGCTCTGGAAAGCTCATCTGTAACCACTATGCCACAATTCACAGAATCACAGAATCATATAATTGGAAGGGGCCCTACAGGCCATCTAGTCCAACCCCCTGCTCAATGCAGGATCAGCCCAAAGCATCCTAAAGCATTCAAGAAAGGTGTGTATCCAACCTTTGTTTGAAGATTGCCAGTGAGGGGGAGCTCACCACCTTCTTAGGCAGCCTATTCCACTGCTGAACTACTCTGATTGTGAAAATTTTTTTCCTGACATCTAGCCTATATCGTTGTACTTGTAGTTTAAACCCATTACTGCGTGTCCTCTCCTCTGCAGCCAATGGGAACAGCATCCTGCCCTCCTCCAAATGACAACCTTTCAAATACTTAAAGAGGCCTATCATGTCCCCTCTCAACCTCCTTTTCTCCAGGCTGAACATTCCCAAGTTCCTCAGCCTATCTTCATAGGACTTGGTCCCTTGGCCCCAGATCATCCTCGTCACTCTCCTCTGTACCCTTTCAATTTTATCTACATCCTTCTTGATGTGAGGCCTCCAGAACTGCACACAGTACTCCAGGTGTGGTCTGACCAGTGCCGTATACAATGGGACTATGACATCTTGTGATTTTGATGTGATGTCCCTGTTGATACAGCCCAAAATGGCATTTGCCTTTTTTACCGCTGCATCACACTGCCTGTTCCTGTTTAGTTTACAATCCACAAGTACCTCAAGGTCTCGTTCACACACAGTGTTACCTAGAAGCGTATCCCCCATCCAGTAGGCATGCTATTCATTTTTCTGACCCAGATGCAGATCATTAATAAATATGTTAAAAAGTACTGGACCAAGCACCGAGCCCTGAGGTACCCCACTACTCAGCTCCCTCCAGTCTGATGAAACACCATTGACAACAACTCTTTGAGTGCGGTTCTCTAACCATCTGAAAATCCAGATTGAAGTCCTTCAATTAATCCATCAGAAATTCATGGGGAACCTTATCAAAAGCTTTACTAAAATCCAAGTAAACGACATCAACCGAATTTCCACGATCCAGCAAACCTGTAACTTGGTCAAAAAAGGAAACCAGGTTGGTCTGACAGGACCTGTTGGAAACAAATCCATGCTGACTTCCTTGGATCACCAAATTGTCCTCCAGGTGTTTGCAGATCGCTCCCTTTAATATCTGCTCCATTATCTTACCCACAACAGATGTCAGACTCACTGGTCTGTAGTTTCCCGGGTCATCCTTCCTCCCTTTATTTATTTATTTATTTATTTATTTTTTGTCAGAACTCTTCTTTTAGCCTCTGCCACTGCGTATCTGGGGATGGGGTGGAGGTTGGAAGGACATGGGGCATGCCCCAGGCAACCGCCAGGTTTCCATGGCTTAGCCCAAGGAACTGCACCTGTGCTCCCTGCCCTTCTCTTGTCCAACTCCCTCCCCCAGCCATATCACCCCTGGCCCATTATGGTCTGAATCCCAGCCCCACATTGGGCCCCCCTAGGCAGCAGACCCTCATCATGAGATGAAAAAACAGAGATGAAAAAACACCCTACTGACTAACTAGCACCCATTCCTTACTCAGCTGCACTTTCTGCCCACCCTAACCAACCCAACCCTTACCCTCCCTAACGAACCCACCATACCCAACAACCCACCCCCCTTCCTTACCTTACTCCCAGCTGAGGGCTGCTTCACTGACTAAGAGCATGCAGCCAGATCCCTCCTCAGGAGGGCTCTCAGGCTTTGCACCCCCACCAGCTCCAGCAGCCTCCCTGCAGCAAATTAAATCCTTTCCTCACCCAGTGTAAACCATTTGAATGGAGGAAGAATCTTCTGGCAGGATCACAGTTGGCAAGCTCAGGAAAAAGCTTACAATGTCCCAATTTGTAAGCTCAGGAAGAAGACCCACCTCAGCAGATGTTTCTCTAGATGCAGTATTCCAAGGTTCAGCAGATGGTGCTGGCATCCTTGTCCAATTTCTTCCTGGATCTTATAAGGCAATTCTTTCTACTCGCCACCAGATGGTACAGTGGTCCTGTCCTCTTCTTTCAGTCTCCGCCGCCTTGACTAGTTCTAAAGGCGCACACACATCGCCTGTCCCACTCTGGGTAGTTATACCACTGGTGTGTCTGCTGCAATGGCCCCTCAGGATCTTCCAGAGCTGCACCCAAGAGGGAACATCAAAAAACGACGTTCCCCGCAGTAATCTTGCAGTTCTGGGATGGAGAAGATTACACAAGTCACAAAGGCAGTGAAAGAAAACTGAGCTCCTCTTGTTGTCTGCAGCTCCTGGCTTTGTTTCACTGGTCCTTGGGTGCCAGTCGTGCCCTTCCACTGCACAGGCTATGTCCATATCTCAAGAAAATGGCAAGCAACGATGGGAACTGTATCTTATTTTTTCAGTCAGTTTCTATTCTTTTGTTGACTATATTCTTATCTCAGCAAAGCAGACTGAGTTTCCCATTTTTTAAATGTATGAATAAGTTATGTAGTCTATTTTCTGTATTTTATATAATATTACATACTTGCCCAAGGGTTGTAAGATCTATTAGTAGCGGACTATCCCAGTTTGCAGAATGCAAGTGAAGCCTCAACAAATCTCTTGGTAACTTAAGAATATAGTCAACCAGAAAAGCTTCAGTTCATCACTAAATGAATTAAAAAGTTAGTCTCTGTATTTCATATGTTATTATTATATTGTGCAAAAATATTTATAGAGGGGGCTGTATACAAACAAAGTAGCAAGTCTGTGAAATCAGATTGGGAACCCTGCCTCACGTTCTTGTGGGGAAGTTGTTACAGAATTTTAGGATTTGGGTTTGAGACAAATCACTTCCTATATAGCAAAGGAGCCTAGTTTGTAGGTTGATTCTGCTGACACCAATAATACAAGATCCTTTCAAGGAGACTATTTGCAAACAAAACTCAATTTATACAGCGTTACAGGCAGGAAATATACAAAACCAGCAGATTGTTTAAAATATTTATATCCCACTTTATCTCCTGAGACACAAGGTGACTGAGGCTGCAATCCAACGAATACTTTCTAATGAGTGAGCACCATTGAATAGAATGGGACTTACTTCCAAAGAGGCCTCTTTAGATTTGCTTCCTGAAATAACACAAGTTGCATAGACTCAAAATGATGCAACTGTCTGTTAACAAGATAAAAACAGCTCATAGATTAAAAGCACGCAGAAGAGAGACCCTGGGTTATCTGCCATGAGAGTGCATCCTCACCAAATGCCCTCCGAAATAAAACTAACACCTTCCTAAATACAATAACTGAGGGTGCCCTCCACACCAACTCTGGTAAACCATTGGGACTGGTCCCATAATAGGAAAAGCACAAAGAAAGTCTGTCTGGAGAACATAGGTAGCATTTAGGAGTATACTATTAAATATAAGAACCCAAGGTCATGAAAGGCATTAACACTTATTTAAATTATGCTTAGAAAAAAAAATAGGAACCAGGACAATGGATGCAGTACTGGAGTTTTATTTTATTTTCTTTTTTAAAATAATTTTATTATTTATTATTATATGAAGCATTTACAGAAAAGTAAAGAGAAAAAAGCGACCAGCTAATATGGTTTGCCATCCTCTTTTAACATACATATTCAGTTCCCATCACATATTAATCCTAATCTAGAAGTTTTTACCATTTTTCTTAGCAAAATGATTGTTAATACATATGAGAGTATGATCTGTTATAAGAATATATTCTATTATTATCTTAAGTGATATAAGGTCAGTCCCCTTCATAAATTGGCCCTGACCTAAGAGTTACTGCTGCTGTCTTGTTAATACATATGAAGTATAGTTTGTCATCCTCTTTTAGCATACATATTGGCATACATATTCAGTTCCCATCACATATTGATCCTGATCTAGAAGTTATTACCATCTTTCTTAGCAGAGTATTGTTGATACATATGAGAGTATAATCTATTATAAGAATATATTCTATTATTGTCTTAGATGATATAAAGTCAGTTCCCTTCATATATTGGTCCTGTCCTAAAAGTTACTGCTGCTGTCTTCCCCACAGGAAACCAGGAGAATGCTCCACTGTTCATCATATCCTTCAGGTGGTCGCAGAAAATGAAATTGTGTTTTTTTCCATAGTAGAGTATTTCTGATTGTCCTTCTGTCAGGTCCAAAGAAGTCGCTTACTTGATTCTTGCTTGCAGTCGCCTTTAAGTAGGCTCTGTATACTTTATCAATCTGGATCTCTTCCTCTGGTCGCACAGAGATATCTCCTGATAGCTTCCTGCGTGCTATCACCTTTGAATAGACTCTTTTTATTTTGTTGATCCAAATCACTTCCTGCTCTAAATAGACTTCCAGGTTTTCGGTGCTTTCCTTCCTTAAATCTGTTTTCCCAAGTTCTTCCAAGGTGCTTTGGATTTTTACGTCCCTAGCTCTCTCCCCCTCCTGTTGATTAACTTCCAGACATTGAATTCTCGTTTGAAGTATTGTTGGCTGAGTTGTGTTTTCCTCAGCTATTTTTTCCAGATCGTCGATTCTGTCTAACAGCTCTTTCTTAGTCTTTCGGATTTCCTTTTCCACCTTATTGACTGCTTTCAATATCTTTGAGTTCCCTTCACATAACAAATGGAAAAGCTGTGTCTTAGTTAATTTTTCCATAGTTCTAGGCAGTCACAAACTATAAACAGAAAGTCTTGTAAGGTCTCGCGGGAGCACGAGCAATCCAAAATTATCAGTTTGTCGATCTCCGTATCAAGTCAGCTTCCCCCACTGAACTCTCTCCAGCAAAACTTTAAAGTCTCTCTTTTCTTGAGCTCTCTCTTTGTTTGGTTAGTGGGTATAATTAGCTGGGAGCCTCTCACTCGACAAAAGGAGGAATTCACTTGTAATTTGGTTGAGGGGGGGGGGGAAGAGCTTGTGGGGAAAGAAAAGGAAAAGCCAGAAAGCTTTCAATCCTTACTGTTGTAGACTTCGGCTTCTGTCAGTCTGGTAAAAGATGATCTGGGAAGAATGTAGGGTCAGCTGGTCGTTTCAGGCTTAGAAAGTTATTTACGACAAGGGCGCCATCATGACCTTAAGCACGTGCTGCGGTTGATCCGGAGAGCTTAGTCTCCCTCCCTCTCCACGGATCTGTAGGACCCTCAGGATGCCGTTCCTGGTTTCTGGGGCGACCGGCAAGCAGATTTGCATATCCGCTCAGGTCTGCCAGGTGCGATTGCTCCTGGCCCTCAGCATGGCTTAAGAGCCGGACAGAAGCCCAACTGTTACGGCGCCATCTTCAGTCGAATCCTTCTGGAGTTTTATTTTCTGAAAGTCTCCAAGGCAGCCTTGAGTAGATTATATTATGGTTGTCTATCTGGAGGTTATGGTACCATGGCTCTAAGTAGCTAGGTCAGCAGAGTATAAATAAGAAACCCAAATGGTGAACTAGATGTCATTGAAAAAATGCATCCTAGCATAATGTATTAATATATAGGCTAATGTATTAATATATTGGAAAAGTCAGGTCCAAGAGCTCTCCTAATCATTTAACTTGGTCTGGTAACAGAGCTTAACCCCATCTAGATTTGGTAGATCAGCACCAACCAAAAACTGTGCCTTCCCAGCTAGCATCACTATTACCACCCGATTTTGCATCTTGTGTTTCTGGGGAAGGTGATCGAAAAGGCCGCTGCAGACCAACTGCTAGCATTCCTGGATGACACATCAGTTCTGGATCCATTCCAGGCTTCCACCCTGGCCATGGGGTTCAGATGGCACTGGTCACTCTGATGGATGATCTCCAACAACAGTTGCACCAAGGTGGGTCAGTGCTTCTGGTGTTACAACATTTGATGTGATAGACTACAAGCTTCTTGCTTGTCATCTCATCGATATGGGGATGTGAGTGACTGCCCTTCAGTGGGGTCCTTTCTCCTTGGTTGAGGACAGAGGGTCATGATCAGGGAGAATCAATCACATTACTGCCAACTCCCTTGTAGAGTTCTGCAGGGTGCAAACCTCTCCCCAACATTATTTAATATCCTCTCACCCAGCTAGTTTGGATCTTTGGACTTGGGTATCACCAATATGTGGATGACACCCAATTCTATCTCCTGCTGGATTTGCCGGATGCCCCTCTGACCACATTGGTCCAGCATCTGGAGGCAGTGATTGAATGAATTAAAGCAAGCCATCTCAAATTGAACCCTCCGAAACAAAACAAAACCAGAGTCCAGTGGGACCTTTAAGACCAACAAAGAATTATTAAAGGTGTGAGCTTTCGAGTGCAAGCACTCATCCTCAAGCTCACAAATTGTTGGTCTTAAAGGTGTTGGTCTTAAAGGTGTCACTGGACTCTGATTTTGTTTTGTTGTGCTGCTTCAGATCAAATTGGCTACCCACTTGAACCCTGCAAAGACAGAGGTCCTCTGGCTGGGTAGGAAGGGACCAGAACAGGAAGCACATCTTCCCAAGTTGGAAAGAATAAAGCTTACAGCTGCACGCTTGGCCAGAAACATGGGAATGATCTTTGCTGCCTCCCTAACCTGGTGGAATGAGCATCCAAAAGAGCTGAGGGCCGTGTCAGAGTTGTCAGCTTTCCTGGGGGCCTGCAAGACAGAGCTCTTCCACCAGGCGTATGGTTGAGGCCAGGGCAGTGTCTCAGTGTTACCATCAGAGGATCCCCCAATGTGTGATTATATCTGATCCTTCGCTCTCTGTGATAGCGAACTTTTGACTGACCAGCTGAACAGGGGGGCGTGGTAGATTAGAACTCTTAATAGAAATATATTGGCATCTGGTCAATGTAATGTAAATGGTGTTTTAGGGGGGTTTATTGCATTTCACTTACTGTTGTGAACTACCACAAGACTTTTTGGTGAGCAGCAGTATAGAAATGTGAAAATAAAAAATAAAATTAAAATTAAAAAACAATGGAGGCTTAAGTCACAAAGTTAGCTCAACAGGTATTTTTCTACCTTCATCAGGCTAGGCAACTAGAGACCTAACCGGCCCTGGAACACATAGCTACTGTGATCTATACAAATCCCTTTCAGACTTGATTACTGTAACTCACTCTATGCAGACCTACTCTTGAATCTTCTCCATAAACTACAACTGGTTCAAAATGCAGCTGCCCGGGTTCTCACATGGATATTGTGGAAAGCCCATATAAGACCTATGCTGTGGCATCTGCATTGGCTTCCAGTTGAATTCTAGATCTGATTCAAGGTCTTGGCTCTAACCTTTAAGGCCTTATGCTGCCTGGGCCCTATGTATATGAGGGATCACCTTTCTGAATACATCCTCCAGAGAACTCTTCTTTCTAAGAGCAAAAAAATGATAAGCAGGTGGTAGTGCCTAAACTGTCACACAATCCCAACAACCTCTTTCTTGGATTCCATAGTTTTATCAAACATGCCAGAAAGAAATATAATGGCTTCCACTTATGTTCTTTGATATCTCTTGTTAAACACCTAAAATTCTGCAAAACACTGGCTAGTTATCAGCTACACAATCAAACATCTGTGCAACAGATGTCTATAACATCATATCCAGCTGTTACTGCTGCTACATCTGCAGTCTACAATGTATGACAGCTGCTATTGTAAAAGTATTTTGAGAGCAGAGGGCATATGAAAATAAACCCTGAAGCAGAAGTAGCAAACTGTGCATTTTACCTGTGTATATCTATTTTCTTTGTGCTGGCACTTGAGAAACCTCAGTTCATTTTCCAGTAAATTTGGACTAAATTGGGAGGGAACAGATTAATCTGTTAGCCCAATTTAGTTCCATGCATCAGAATGTGCACATTTTATCTTGGATTCAGCATGCTTTAGTCACATGAAAGTATTTTGCATATATAATGAAGTTATATGGCCAGTAAAGGTGCCAGGAAAGAATATAGTAGTTCTACCCCCCTCTGTTACCAGTTCTGTGGCCTGTGAAGGAAGCCCACAGCATGGCTTGCTGCTGTATTCAAAATAACAGTACTTAAAAGTTGTTAAACCCAGCATTTTCAGAGGGTAGTATACCTGGTTCCAATGGCCAGGTCTACTGCCCATTATTTTTTTCAGAAATTTGCACCTTGAATAAATCTTTATTCATAGAATCATAGAATAATAGAGTTGGAAGATACCTCCTGGTTCATCTAGTCCAACCCCCTGCACTATGCAGGACACTCAAAACCCTATCATTCTTCCACTGTAACCTGCCACCCCGTTGAACCTTCACAGAATCAGTATCTCTGTCAGATGGATATCCAGTCTCTGTTTAAAAATTTACAAAAATGGAAAACCCACCACCTCCTGAGGAACCCTGTTCCACTGAGAAACTGCTCTGTCAGGGACTTCTTCCAGATGTTTAGATGGAATTTCTTTTGAATTAATATCATCCCATTGGTTCTGGTCCATCCCTCTGGGGCAAGAGAGAACAACTTTGCCCATCCTCGATATGGCAGCCTTTTAAATACTTGAAGATGGTTATCAGATCCCCTCTCAGTTGTCTCCTCTCCAGGCTAAACAGACCAAGCTCCCCCAAACCTTTCTTCATATGTCTTGGTCTCCAGACCCCTCACCATCTTTGTTGCTCTCCTCTGGACACGCTCCAGTTTGTCTACATCCCTCTTCAACTGTGGTGCCAAAAACTGAACACAGTACTCCAAGTCAGGCTGAACCAGAGCAGAGTAAAGCGATACCATCATGTCCCGTGATCAGGACATGATCTGTCTTAAAGGTGCCATTGGACTCAATTTTTTTTGTACTACTTCTGACCAACACGGCTATCCACTCTTTTCAGAGACATTCTGTGAGGAGTAGTTCTATAGTACCTTCACATTAAAAGGCCATTATTTTCAATTGGAAGAAATCTGGCCATTGAAGCGTGCAATGTTTGATTTTCTGGTGTCAGAATGCCTGAACTTGAAAAACATTTCCCAAATCAATGCCCAAGATTTCAGCAGGAATCATGCCCTTAAAAAAAAAAAGTTTTTTTGAAGTGTGTGTCCTTATGTTTACTTTCCTTATGTTTACTGCATATACTCCAGCACTCAGCTCTGGTACTGAAAACAGATATTTGAGAAATTAGTCTTTATGATCAGGCTTGCTGACTATTGCCTCAATATAAATATTATTTTTCTTTAAATATGAAACTTCCTTCTCTTGACTTCATTCTCATCTTCCCACCCCCTCAGAGTAGTCGCTAGTTTTCAGACATTATTTGTCCTCGACATTTGCCTTTTCTGACCCTGTCAAACAACAGACAAACCACATGGAAATAACAGACATAAGTGAGATAAAGCAAGCTTATATTCTCAGGCTTAAATCTCAGAAACTTTCATAATGAACTCTGAACATTATTTGTGTCTAATACAGGCAAAGTGTGCTAAATAATTTTTGTGTCTGTTCCAAGTCTGGTAGGAAAAAACAGTTATCTATAGCCAAAAAGTAGTCAGGTTTTTGAACTTAAGATGGGCATGTTATAGAAATCAGTATGGATCTTTTCACATGAAGAACTTCCCTTAATTTGGTGATGAACTAAAGTGTTTTTTCTTTGAGATTCCTCACTTCATTTATCCCCAGCACACCAAATAAAGACATAAAACAATACCATGGGTCATAATGGGTTAAATTAGTTTACTAAATTTATCTGATCTATTTTATCAATTATTAACTATACTAATATTTATTGGGCTGGGCTGCACTAAACACCTCAGCATAGCTATTTTGGCAAATCCACCTCGGCTCTGGATTTGGCCAGTGGATTTCACCAGCCTTGCTTATCCTTCTGCACAAATGGTGCTATGAGGTGCCAGGTGCTATCCTCCTTCCCTGATGCACTTTATCGCCACTAGCAGGCTTGGAAAGATGTTGCTTCATACCATAGGTGTTCTTTCCAAAGCCCCATCTTGACATAAAGACATTTATGTTCAAGACACAAGCACCAACACACCCAGTGATTCAGGGTGATACCCACTGAACCCTATCTATCATGAGCTACCTGCTCTATCCCTGTCAAACTGCTTGTTGTAGCAGTAAGAGTGCAGACTTCTAATCTGGCTAGCCGGGTTTGATTCCCCATTCCCCCAAGTGCAGCCAGCTGGATGACCTTGGGCTCGCCACAGCACTAATAAAGCTGCTCTGACTGAGCAGTAATATCAGTACTCTTTCAGCCTCACCCACCTCACAGGTTGTCTGTTGTCGGGAGAGGAAAGGGAAGGCCAATGTATGCCGCTTTGAGACTCCTTCAGGTAGAGTAAGGCCGCATATAAGAACCAGCCCTTCTTCTTCTTCTTCTTCTTCTTCTTCTTCTTCTTCTTCTTCTTCTTCTTCTTCTTCTTCTTCTTCTTCTTCTTCTTCTTCTTCTTCTTCTTCTTCTTGTCTCCTGCTGACATTAATGTCCTGAAGGCCCTGACATAGATCAACTAAATAAATGTCACATGGCTCCCCTACCAGCCAAAGCTTCATTGCATATGGCCTTCTTGACTTTATGTACACCCTCTCAGTTTTGGTGAGCTTAAATGCCCCTTTCCAGACCCTTCTTTACAACAGTTCCATCAACACCACTATAATGCTAGGGCATAATTTATTAACCTTCAAATCACCAGTTATCCTGCAGGATATTGAATCACATCATTTCCATCCAAATGCAATGCCAGGATTTAGGATGTTTGCCCTCTCTCAGAACCTTATGGTGAGAAGGCAGAAAGTGGTTCCACAGCATTCTTGATCTACCATGCTATTGAACAATGGCAAGGGAGTAGAAATCCAACTGTACCCCAGTTCACTGGAGGCAGCCCTTCTGCTTACCCAGAATATGATGGAGTGTCCCACTATGACTGTTTATGCACTGGGAACTTCACTGCCCCACCCCCCTGTCAGGAGCACAGATCAGGGGTGGATGAGGCACACCAGACTAAATGCTCCCCCATGTGGGTGCAGGAAGAGGTGGGGCAACCTGCCATGACTAAAACCCCAGACTGCAGCCCAGCATGAAACCTCCAGTGCATAAATGGTCTATAAGAGCTCTGATTGGGCTCCTTGAAATGCCTACATTTGCAAAATAAAATAGTTATCTGATAGCGCTATTGAATGCATTTGAGTTCCCCATCTCAGCTCTCTCTATTGTCTGCCTTGCCTCCTAGCCATAGTTAGTGCACCAATGTAGAATGATGCGCTATGGGTGTTATGCTAGTAAGCTGGCAAATTTGCCTCAGCCAGATTTGAAACTAGCCCAAATTGAAACTGCATTAGTGAGGACCCACTATTGTACTGGAAAAGGTAGTCCAGGAAAGTGCCCCATCTTCTCTAAAAGCTGGCAAAACCCACAGTGGGCATAGCTGGGAATCCCCAGTGGTCTTTGTGACCACATGATAACCCTTACTATATTGATCTGTTTTGGACTTGTATATAATCTGTGTCACTTTTGTCAAAGCACTACCTGGGCCTGTTTGTGATGCATTGCCACATGAAGATGCCACCAGTAGGGATGGGTGATTCGGTTCAGATAAGCCAAAAAGTACCTGAATCACTGCTGATTCAAGTCCTTGTTTTTTGGTCGTCCAAGCTGAACCACCCATTGGGGGGGGCAGGTCAGGTGCTTTTCCAAGCCACTTCCTTTGGAGGTATCCATAAAAGAAAGCAACTCTTGCAAAGTGAGAGCCCTTGCAAAGGTGTCCCCCTTGCTTTCTTTATTGCTTTTTTTTACACTAGCAGAATGTGGGTTTTTTGCAAATTTTATTATTATTAGACTATATATTATTGCTGTATATTATTATCTGTAAACTGCTCCGAGAACAGAATAAATAAAACAGTAAGGCTAAGGGGGGTGAGCTGAGTCCAGGATAGGAAACAGGAGCCAACTATTGGCCGCTTGGCCCCGGACTGACAAGAATTCCAGCCAGTCGGGTGAGGGGCCAATCAGAAGGTGCAAAGTGCCTTCTGATTGGGCCCTCACCAGGACAGACTAGAGTTCCATCCAGTCCTGCCCACCCAGCCCAGCCAGGGGCAATCTGGAGAAGTGGCTGCCAGTCTGCCCCTGACCACCACAGGAAGAGGAGGTCAGTAGGGCTGCCAAAGGGGATGAGAACACAGGCTGCGCCAGCCCTTTTCACCCCAAGGCTGACCTAACTGTCAAGTCCAACTGTAAATTGCCTCGGAACCCTGACAGAGCTGGCAGGAGGCTGCAGAGTGCACTCCCTCCCTCCCCCCTCCCTTCAGGCCTGCTGTGGAGGAGCCTCTGACAGCCCCTGACTGAGGCGTTTCCAAGAGCAATGCAGGGGAGCCTCAGGGCATGGGGGTGGGCATTCCTTTTGAAGGGGGGATTTCTCATTCCGTCAAATGGTTGACAGGGAGGCCACAAAAAAGCCCCTTTTCACTTAAAATACTGCTCTGGTCTGGGGTTAGACACAGTCAAGCCATGTGTCTTTCTTCTTTGCAACTCTCTGCAGATTTGAGGCCACTGCACAGCGTTATTCTGCAGATGAAACTGGATGCTATTGTGGAGATTCTTTTGTCTCCTGTTTCATTTGCACAACAACCCTGTGCAGTAGGCCTCAAGTCTTTCAATTCAACAACAACCTATGTAGGAGGCCTTAAATTATTCTTCTCTACTACAACCCTGTCCAAAGTAGCCCTTTCTGCCTGGGGAGCTGGTCTTTATACTCTGCAGGTGAGCTGTAATTCCAGGAGCTCTCTAGGCCCCACCTGGATTGGAATTATTCAAATTTTGGAGGTGGGACAATATCATACAATGCTTGGTCCGTAGTATATAATATTGTTGTAACACTTTTTCTTACTATTTCCTAGTATTCCTTTTCTGTTTTTTAAATGATCCTTGTTACTGAATCTGAGAGATTCTTTTGCAATTACCTTAAAATTACCCTTCTTAATTATGCCCCTAACAATCCTCCAATATGTTGCATTTACACACTTACCTAGGTGCGCAGGGGCCATTGATCGAGTGAGTGAGGGCCCCAGATCAGGAAAGGAGAGGGCAAGCACCTGCGAACACAGCAGCCTTTGTGCTCATGGGAGGGAGGCCTTTAGGCTGAGTAGCTGCCAGGTGCATGAGTCAACACAGTGGCTGTGGGTGGTGTTATAAACTCGGTGGGTTTAAAAGAGGCCTTTTCAGTGGGTTCTCCCTATCTACTGAGGGACTGAGTGCCCACTACTGAGATCTTTGCTCCCACCCTCACTCCCTAAATTTAAGGGCCATTTCGCACGGCTTCAAAATAGCACAATGGTTGCTAATTGGAAACGCTACTAATTTGCCATAACCCACGACGTCGTAGACAATCTGCAACAATCCTGAAACCAATCAGCAAAAAGCGCTTCGTTGTAGCGCTTTCAGGGGAATCCAGAAAAGTGGATTCACCCTCCGGATAGCGATACACTCCTGCAACCAATCTGCAACAGTAGCGCTAAAGACCTGTGCGTTACCATTGTTGCTGGTTCTTCAAAGTCCCTCCCCCTGGCTCTCTCCTCCAAACTTCCGGCGAAGCGATCGCCATTTTTTTTTCTCCGAGCGAGCGGGGATAAACGCACCAGCGAGCCTCTTTCTGTTTAGAGGCTTCCCTGGCTTCAGTCCTTCACCTTTAGTCACTAAGCACAAACCACATAAAAGCCCGTTTGCTGAAATAAAGTCCCTTTATTTTTTACACATAAATTCAGCCGAAAATCGGGCCCATGAGAGGGGGGGGGGATTTTTTTTTATCACTTGAGGCAGCGTGCCAATGATCATACAATCAAACGACAGCTCACATTAGGCAGCTGGATGGGTCTCTCCGTTGCAACGAATCTACCTAGATTCGTTGCTATGGGTCTGTTTTTTTTTTTTTAAAAACCTTCCTTAAAGGGAAAGGGGCTGTTTGGGAGCATGCTAACGGCTGCCCATTGGCTGCTTGACGGCCAGGGGCGGGACGAGCTTGGCAATAGCGCTTCCTTTCTAGCGATTTCTGCCGAGACCGGAAGCCTGTGGGAAACGCTAAAAAACGCAACTGATTCCACTACAAAGGCAGGTATGCATAATGACGAATTCCACTATTTTAAATGGCGATTTTTCTTTCCGCAAACAATTTGCAACAAAGATCCCCGTGCGAAAAGGCCCTAAGTTTTCATGTTTTGTCACAGCAGCAGGTTTTAGCAACTTAAGGCCAGATTCTTTACAGCCAAGACCATGCTGATGGGACAGGCTTTGTCTAGTCACAAGAGTCTCCTTATGAGGCTGTACATATGCCAGAGCAGCTGCGTCACTCAGGATGGGGAGGCGGCCCCAGCACATGACGAAATGAATGGGAAGGATCCCAATAGAGGGTAATGCCCATGGACTTCTTCTATAATTTACCTTACTTGTGGTCCAGTAGGCCTGATGGAGAGGAAGCACTTGATAGGTGTGTCGCTTAGACCCCGCAGGCGGCCTGCTGGCGGGGTTTTCTCCTCCCATATTAAGTAGTCAACTGGCTACAAGATGGGAGGGGACTGGGCCATTCGATCCACCCCAGGTATATGATTGACTTCGCTCATGTATGTATATTCAATAAATGCTGCGGCCTTTACCAAATGCAAGTTGTTGTTTGTGTCTTTGATGTGACAGAGAAGTCCCTCCCCTACCCAGCAATAAACATAAAATATGTATGTATGTATGTATGTATGTATGTATGTATGTATGTATGTATGTATGTATGTATGTATGTATGTATTAAATATATTTATTAAATTAAATTCCTGTAAGATACTTTGGTGGCATATATCTTATCTATCAATATGTAGCAAAGTATATATCTATAGCTTTTAAATATTTAACTAAACATATAGGCTGAAGGCTGTCCTTTTGCTTATACAGGGGGTGGGGGGATAGGGTTAAGACTATGCATTTTTCTTTTCTTCTAGCAACTAAATATCATCATGCTGAAGCCCCGCTATGGTGAAAAACCCACACTACAGTCCCTTTCTTCTCACAGAAGTGAAGATGGCCTCAGCTGAAACCTGCAGCTGTCCTTTCAACAACCAGGATCAAAGCATGTGACTGAAATTGCCCTGTGGGGAAAATGGCAGCAGTAACAAAGGATTCTGTCGAATCACTCACTCTTTTTCAGCTTGACTCACATTCACTCAAAAGGTAGCCTACCTGGATGAGAGAAATATGCATGAGAGAGGCGGGTTAGGGGAGTGGGGAGATAAAATGATACAAAAAAGGAAGGTTGCTTCTATCCGTTTTCATTCTTTGAATGCCTGCCGCTATACATACTTCCCACAGCACTAGATTAAAACAATGCTATTACACTCCAGTCCAACCTCACAATTCACCACCAAACCAACACAACTTAACCTCCACAGCTCCGAAGCAGGAGAGACTGCTGCCTGTCTCTCAGCAGCAGGCATACAAAACCCTGCAAATAAGGGGCAAGGCTTGAATATACAACCCCTTCTGTATGCCTACTCATTGGACAGCTACTGTTCAGCCAGCTAATCCCAGCCATGTATTTTCTGTGAAGGACTGGAGTAAAATTAATTTCCAGCTTTACATCTCAGGATGCTTCATTTCTCATTTACTGACTTTCTGTAGTTTGTTCATCATTTCTTTGTAGCATCTTAGATGTAAGCAGAGGTAGGTTCCATCCTTCTATGTGGACTTTTGAATTGTCATAGGTATTACTTCCATAACGATGGTATTCTTTAGCCTGAAGTAAATATTTCTTTTTAATTTTATTCCTTAAATGTCTATGTTCTTTTTTTTTGTTTACCTCCTATATAAAAATAATTTTAAGCCAAAACTGGAAGCAGAATATTTTACAGTAACATGAACATTGATTTATTCTACCATTTCTGTGTTCCAGTTCTGGTTTCAAAATACCTATTATATACAAGAGCCTTTCTATGCCTTTCAAGCTTTATCACTGCATTTTTCATATCAATCCCATCAGTCAATGTTGCTGCCTTTTTGTGTTGCCCCTCATTCGTTTTGACATCTTCTGCAAAAAAGAGCAGGTAGAGTCATGAGGAAGTTTTTCTCTGTTGCTGACAAATGCCATTTCTTTGATATGACAGGTGTCTAGAACCTACACACTGCTAGACTTTAATTCAGAACTTGTTTGTGAAAATATGGAATTAATGTCCAGTACTTTCTGAGAAGCCAGAGTACAGAGGAGGATTTCCTGGTATGAGGAAGTCTATTATGGTGCAAAAGTATAGAAAAGAGCAGGGCAAGTATCAAAGCTTAAACTGTTTTTCAATCACCTGGGGGCACCAGAAAATCAGAATAGTGATAAAATTAGAATTAGCTGGGGGATAAACAAAACAAGCAATTCTTACATATAACATTACAGAGATAAAAGAAATCTGGTTATAATTCAAATTATAAGATCCTGCCAAAGTTATATTCTTTTAAATCTCATTAATTTCAAACAGGTTTCTCCTATTGAATTGATCTGATTTTGAAAGTGACTAACAGAAGAATCTTTTTCACTGCAAGGTTCACTGGATTCCTAGGTAATAGATATATATTTTGTTACTCTTCTTCAGTTTCACTTTCTTGCTACTTTAACCCAGTTTTGTTTCTCCCATGTACAAATCAAACTCAAAAACCTTTATTTTAGTACCATTTTCTTCTTTCTCAAGTGGATCTTTCCCCCATGTAAAATGTCCTCATTTCTAAAAATATTTAGCTATCTATAGCAATTACCAGTCATGGTATATAGCATGCTGTATATGGCTAAAAAAATTGCAAATGATAGTAATGCAAATGGGCAGGGAACAATGACAGTAGATAAAAGTAAAAACTGGACACAAAGTATTAATAATAATACATCTCTTTACTTTTTTAGCAAGAAACTTAAGTGTTTGGTTTAGATCCAAACAGGTTTTTTTAACAGATACATTTTAAATGCTATGAGATGATTCTTTGAAAAGTGACTTTGAGATTACTCTTTGATTTCTCACATCTGTGCTTCAAACAAAGAGTGACATTAGTCAAGAAGTTCAGTACAATTTATCAATATGTCAATAAACAGTTACCAATATAACTGGTATGTATGGTGGAAAATGGAGAATGGATTACTGCTCTGTGAGCTAACTTCAGTGCTGTCTTCTAATATTTTAAAATTTCTAATTACTGGTAGCCATTCACAGCAAAGGAATGTACATGAAGGACATCATTATATCCCTAAAGCCAGTGTTTCCCAAACTTTTTTGGGCTGCTGTCCCCTTGGTTCCCAGGCCACATCCTTAGTGGCCTCCCACACACATGAACACACACTTTTCCTGGAGTTAGCTCTACTGAAGATTCAAAACACATTATATTGCCTACATCTTTTTGAGTTATTGTGAAGTGAATATGTTTTAGACTGGAAAATATATATAAGTTATTTGGAAAAGCCACTTTGGGTGCTTATTGGGGAGGGGAGAGAGAAAGACAGACAGAAACAGAGACAGAGAGATACAGAGAGAGACAGAGACGCAAGCAATGGAAAATCCCAGGGCTAAATTCCTGGATACCTAGGATGGAGCATATGTTCAGTTTTGAGCACCACAACTGAAGAAGGGTGTAGACAAACTGGAATGCATCCAGAGGAGGGCAACAAAAATAGTGAGGGGTTTGGAGCTGGGCCTTCAGGGCATCGTGGCCTGGCCATGAGATGATATGTTGCCATCAGATCTACCTCTACCCCAGCTCTGAAGATCAAATTGAGGGTGTGGCCAGCCTGATGGGAGGCTGGGTGAACACCAGTGTCACCATGGCTGAGACTAGGTTTGAACCTGAACCAGAAGATGGCAAATTGACATGGACATTGAAGTCTTCCAGGACTATAAGCCAAGGACACTGTAAGGCCCAGGCCATCACCACCTCTGCCCTGGGCAGATGGTACACCAACCAGATGGTCAAGCTCTCCACCGAACCCCAACCTATACCAATACACTCCACTCCAGAGATCACTGGAGGAAAAAGCCTCCTAGAAAAGGACTGCCTCCCCTTACCATTGGGCAGGGACTGATGGAGGACTAAAAACCCAGGAGGAGCCAGATCTTTCAGGGTGACCATCTCACCATCTCTCATCCAGGTTTTGGTCTTGCACACTACATCCACTGTGATACCTGCCTTGGTCTATAATTACTGGGATCCCTGACCTTGCTTGCCCCTCCTGAACTCCCTCGCCAGATTATTCCTATCCAAAGAACCAGACATAATCATCCCCACTAGTCTTAAACCTAAAATCTGCTCTAGTAAACCTTCCCCCATGCAAACCACCCCTCCCACCAAACCCTCCCCCACCCTAACCTAACTAACCATAGATACTAACTACCTGGACCCCCAAGAGGTAGAAACCTGATCTCCCTTCTCAGAGAACTCCCTGGCACCCCCTATGGGTCCCCCCTAGGACCACTAGGATTTGTTCCCCTAGGACCACTAGGGATTGCCCTGTCTGCATGCCCATTTTATCAATTAGTTACATATTTTATATTATTATATTCATCCTGTGTGTAATTCTGCCTTACAACAAATAAATGATCCAGCAAACATGTCCATGGTCTTGATTGCTAACTTCCATTTTATTAAACAATTGGATGTAGAGTGGTGCACAGCAATAACAGGTTTAGGGGTATATAATCTCCCATCACACTTTTCGAAAATTCACATGTGCGAAATGCTGCCAATTGCAGTGTACTGTTCTGTCTGAGTACACTGAAAAATAGGCCTGATATGCTCACAAACAGCCAGACACGTCATCAAAAACTGACTCCCTGGTCATGATTAGTGAGCAGAGAATGAGTTGAACCCATAGGTGCTCAGGCATCCCCATTTGTATTTATGTAAGTGAATTTAAAATGCAAACATTTTCACTGTTGTGACCCATCAATTTATAATGTTTTATTTCTGAACCTAAAGATTATTTATACTATCCCTTGGAGAATCATTCTTGGGGAAAAAACATGTATAGCTATGCTATTTTCAAAAACCACCAATGAACGGAGTCATTCTAACATCCTCATTCACTATGTCATTGTGAAGCATCCTGCTGGTTTATAGTCAATTGCCAGAATAAGTTTCATAAACAAAAAGGTTTGTTATTAGGAAAGAGCTAAAATAGAATTGCTCTGAACTTTTTCCTAGGGATCTTGAAGAAATTTCTACTGCCTGCTATGCATTAAGCATAATAACTGTTATAGGTCACTTGTTGAATGTTCATGAATGTGATATTGCTATTTTATGAGTTTTGTTTTAAATTGTGACATGCACACTCTTTCATATGCCTGTTTCATTTTTTCTAGTGCAGAACAGTGTCCCATCTGCTAAGATTAACATCATGTTCTTGTAATTCCATACACTTGCTATATAGATGCCAGTTTCCTTTAACACATTTGGTAGAAGGGCAAGTTCTGCTTTGTACGGAATATCACTTATTTGGAACTGGAATAAAATTATTTATTTGGTCAATCATCAAGGACAAAGAGAAACAAACTGACTGTTATTTTTTCTCTGTTATGTAAGCTTAACAATTCAAAATCATTAAAATGTTACTTTTCTCCATTGATCTCACCAAATAATGGTAAAATCCAACAGGGGCTCATATGTGTGTCAAAGAAGAATTCCAACTTGATGGGTATGTTGTGTGTGTGTGCGTGTGTGTGTGTTTTCAACAGCCAGATATCAATGCAAGAATCCTGTTACAGAAATTAGGATTTCTGCTAAAATGGACAGAAGGGTGAGATATAGATTTTACTTTGTTTTACAGGGCTATGCATGCACAGTCTTCTCTTCCAAGATTGCATTTTGTTGCTCTAAAGATGTTATCAAGCTTCTGAACCTCTGCTTAGGCTAGCACAGTATTCCTAAAGCCAGAGAAAGACTTTATTCAACCCATCATGACAGCACTAGGTCCTGGTGACTATAATGGTTCACAGTTACCTTTAATAGTAATGTGATGGTGTTGATGTATGGTAGAATAAAAAGCGGCCGCGGCTCGGCGCGGCCGCCATTGACGCTGCGGAGGCGGCCAGTGATGACGCGCCTCCAAGGGCGTCATCAGGCCGCGCCGCTGCGCGGCCTGAGAGGGGCGGGGGCGCCCGGCTATAAAAAGGCCGGGCGCTCGCTTTCAGGCCCTCTTCGAGCCGGACGCCGCAGGAACAGCGTGCTGTTCCTGCTGCGTGGAGAGTAGGCCGGGCCTCTGGGAAGCGGCGTGCGGCGCTGCGGGCGCTTGCTGCTTCTTCGGCCCCTTCTTTGGAGCTTGGAGCGGGGGTTTGTAAGAAGGGGGGGAGGACCGGCTGGGGGAGATGCCGCGGAAGCCCGCGGCGGCGGCGGCGAAGAGCCGGGGCTCGAGGGCCGCCTCGGGCGAGCCATCCGGCGCAGAGGAAGGGGTGGGCCGGGGGGGTCCCGGGCCTGCCTCTCCGCCCAGCAGGGAGGGCGGCCGGAGGAGCGGACGGCGCGCTGGGGCGAGGAAGAGCCCTGAAGGTGTAGGCCCGGCCGGGGATGGCGGTAGCGCCGCGGGAGGACCCCGACCGGGCAGCACGGCGTCGGGGGGTGGGGGCAGCCCCGGGAGGGGGGTGGTCACCCCCCCCAGGTCCACGCGGGCGGGGCAGCGAGCGGGCCACTCGGCCAGCCCCTCCCAGGTTACTGGGCGCTCGGGCACCAGCCGGGGGGCTGGGGGGAGGCGGAGGCCCTCTCCTGCCTCGGAGGGGACGGGGGGAGCTCCAGCTAGACCCTCGGCTTCGGGCACAGGGCCTGAGGAAGGCCGAGGGGGGCGGGGCGCTCAGCGAGCCAGTGCCCTCCAGGCCAGCAGGGCATGGGCCTCTCAAATCCCTGGGGCCCGGCCGAGGGAGACCAGGCCCACCGCGTCCAGGCGGGCGCGCTCCGGTGGGGAATGGGGACCTGCCCCGCAGGGTGGGTCGGGGTCCGGCCGAGAGGGGCGCTCCCCTCGCGTGTCATCCCACAGTTCCCAGAGGGGGAGGTCCAGCACCCCATCCCGACGGGGGAGCTGGGTGGGGGAGTTTTCCGGATCCAGCAGGTCGGCCGGTTCGCTTCCCAGCAGATACGGGGACCAGAGGGTCCACGGGTTCAGGGGTAGGGGTCGGCCTCGCACTCCTTCTCCTTTGCGGAGGCCAGACAGGTTGCGTGGCAAGGGGGCCTCTCGTTCCAGCAGGTCTCGTTCCCGGGCGCTGGATGAAGGGAGGAGGAGGCTGCTTCAGGGGCGACGGCGAGTTTCCCGGGAGGCGGCCGCCCGGTCCCGCTCCCCGCGTCGTTCACGGTCCACGTCGTCTGGCCGGGACGCGCCACCCAAGTCGTCGGAATACTGGGACGGTTACGCCAAGGCCTTGGCTCTCTTTACCGATCGGAGTCCCGGACGTGGCAGCCCGGCTCGGCGTCGCATTTCGTCTTCTAGGAGTCGGGATAGGAGCTCAGAAGGGGCTCGGCGGCCGGAACATGAGGGGCGCGGCACTAAGCGGAGGACGAAGACCCATAGGAGGGCGCATAAGAGGCGGCGTTCTTCGCGACGCAGCCCATCCTCCGGTGAGTTCTCTTCGGGGGGAGCCGGGGACAGTGCAGCTCATGATGGTTGGTTTTGGATCGAGGCCGCCTTCGTGCCTGGGATTCCTTCGTGGATGAAGAGCCGGAGGCGGACCACTAGGCGCTTGTTGGACGAAGCGGGCGTTAGCGACCTGCAGCGCGAACCTCCTGGATGGTTTAAGGCCGGGGAGGCCCCTCCGGGGGTTCATCTCCCATCTAAAATACGGGAGAAGGCCCTTAATGGTTACTTCGTGGACCTCTTTGACCTGGTCAGGGGTCGCAGGAAAGGTGGGGACACGGGCTCGCGGAAGGATAAGGAACAACTCGAGCTGCAGCCCATTGAGCGGTCAATGCTTAACTGGTTGAAGGGATTTACGGAGTACCACGGCCTCATCTGCGGTGCTTACCCTGAGAGGGGGTGGCATCTCTGTCGGTACTTGTATACTGTATTAGAAGCGTGGGAACGGGGTGGGGAGGAAGCGGCCATGGAATATGACAGGGAGTTCCGTGAGCTGGCTTCTCATAACGCCTCCACGCGATGGGATCTGAAGCTGCACGATGCTTGGATCGTGCACGTTGGCTACTCGGGCCGGCAGCGTAAGGACAAGGCACGGCCTGGGTCGACAGCCCCTACCAAGAAGCTCAGCGGTTTAGTCTGCTGGGACTATAACCGGGGAGGGTGTAAGCGGCGGCGGTGTCGCTTCGAGCACCGTTGCGAAGTCTGTGGGGGGAGTCATTCGATGGCATCCTGCTCCCAGCCTCAGTCATCCGGGCAGCCCTTTCGCGGGACCCGATCCTCCGGGAAGAAGGACGGGGGATCGGGAGCCGGGGGATCTTCAACGGCCCAGAAGGCGGCCTGAGGCAGTGGGCCAGCTGCAGGGTTTAGCGCCCTCGCCAATCAAGCTGGGTATATTGATTGATTGGCTGGACGAGTATCCCGACAAGTCGGCCGCCGTCGCATTGGCGAAAGGTTTTGTAGAGGGCTTCCGGATCCCGTACGAGGGCGACCGACTGCCGTCCATGAGCGGGAATTTGAGGTCCGCTCGGGACCTTCCGGAGGTGGTGGCGGCGAAGATTGACAAAGAACTGGCCGCGGGGCGAGTCGCGGGCCCGTTTGACGAGCCTCCCCTGCCGAATCTGAGAATCTCGCCGCTGGGTGTCGTGCCCAAGAAGACGCCGGGGGAATACCGTCTCATCCACCACCTGTCATACCCGCGAGGTGGGTCGGTGAACGACCATATTCCCCCGGAACTGTGCGCGGTGAAATACACCCCTTTCGACGCGGCTGTGGCTATGGTTCGCAGTTGCGGTCGGGGGGCACTTCTTGCAAAGTGTGATGTCCAGTCAGCGTTCCGGCTCCTGCCCATCCACCCGGAGGACTACTGCCTACTGGGTTTCCGGTTCCGGGACAAGTGGTACGTAGATAAGGCCATGCCGATGGGTTGCTCCATTGCGTGCGCGGCCTTTGAGACGTTCAGTTCTTTCCTGGAGTGGGTGATGCGGGTTAAGGGCGGATTCGCATGCATAGCGCACTACTTGGATGACTTCCTTCTGGCTGGGTCCAGAGGAACGGCGGAATGTGCCTCCCGCCTGCAGAAGTTCCAGGAACTGATGGCCGTTCTCGGAGTGCCTTTGGCCGGCGAGAAAACCGAGGGCCCGGCCACCAGGATCACCTTTTTGGGGATAGAACTGGACACCGTCGCGGGTACCTCCCGGTTGCCGGAAGAGAAGTTGTCCTCCTTGCGGGGGCTGGTTGCGGTCATGCGAGGCAAGCGGAAGTGCACGTTGCGGGAACTGCAAGTCCTGCTCGGTCACCTTAACTTTGCCTGTAGGGTCGTCACCCCCGGCAGGGCCTTTTGCTTCCGGCTGTCCAGTGCAACCAGGGGGTTAAGGAACCCTTTTCATCGCGTCCGGTTGTCCAGCGCGGTTAAGGAAGACCTCGGGGTGTGGGAACGGTTCTTGGAAGACTTTAACGGGGTGGCGATATGGCAGATGCCATTCGCCCCGAGGGACACCCTGCAGGTTCAGTCGGATGCCGCAGGAGCCAGCGGCTTCGGGGTTTACTTTGCGGGCCGTTGGTGTGCTGAACGGTGGCCAGCATATTGGCCCCCCGAGGTTCGCAGAGACATGACGTTTTTGGAGTTTTTTCCAATACTGGTTGCCGTTCTTTTGTGGGGCCAGGACTTTGCTAACAAAAGGGTCGAGTTCCTGTGTGACAACCAGGCTGTGGTGTATATCATTAATCGGCAGTCATCTGGTTCAGCCAGGGTCATGCGCCTCGTTAGGCGTTTCGTCCTCGCCTGTTTGTCCAGCAACTGTACATTTAGGGCCCGCCATGTTCCCGGCGTCACTAACGAGCTTGCCGACGCTCTCTCCCGATTCCAGGTCGAGAGGTTTCGTCGGCTCGCTCCGGGGGCGGCCAGGGACCCGGAACAGTGCCCGGCGGAGATTTGGCATCTTGGAGCCGATTAATTCTCGACGGCGTCCTGTCCTCCTTGGCGGCGTTGACCAGACGGGCTTACCGCCGGGCGGCGGTCGGCTTCTTGGACTTTGCCGGGAGGACGGGCAGTCGTTCCGCCTGGCCGATGAATGAGGAGACGGCCCTTCGATATCTGGCCCACCTGCGTGGTCGGGGCCTGTCGCACCGCACGCTAAGGGTCACGTTGGCTGGACTGTCATTTTGCAGCAAGGCGGCTGGTTCATGGGACCCTGGGAAGTCGTTCCTGGCCAGGCAGGCGGTGAAGGGTTGGGGGCGGCAGACGCCGGCCACCCCTGATGCCAGGCGCCCTATTACCCGGGAAGTCCTGGTGCGTTTGTTGGTTTCCCTGCCCGAGATCTGCAGGTCCGCATACGAGGCGGACATGTTCGCAGCGGCCTTCTGCGTGGCGTTCCACGGGGCCTTCCGAGTGGGGGAACTGGCGGCTCAGTCTCGGGCTGCAGCCGGGTTCTCCGGGTTACACGCCAGCGACGCACGGTTGGAGGATTCGGGGGTGGAGTTGTTTCTCCGCCGATCGAAGACTGACCAACGTGGAAGGGGAACACATATTTTCCTGGGGTCGGAGATTGGGTCCCCGGTCTGCCCACATGCCAGCATGTCTCGGTATCTAAGGGCCCGCCCCCCTCTACCGGGCCCGCTGTTTATCCATCGGGATGGGACTTGTTTGTCCCGGTTCCAATTCATTGCCGTCCTCAGGGCGGGTTTGGAGGCGGGCGGTTTCCATTCATCCATGTACGGGGCCCACTCGTTCCGCATTGGGGCAGCCACCCAGGCATACATGTCCGGCAGTAATGCGCGGGACATACAACGGCTGGGGAGGTGGCGGTCCCGGGCGTTCAAGGGGTATATTCGCCCGGGGCAGGTCGACTAATGTGTCAATTTTTCAGGCATCCCACCGACAGCTTCGGTTGCTATAGTGGGCCACAGCATACCCTATTGGGCCGGCCGGTATGCAGCGGCGTCGGGATGGGGTTCGGCGCTTGGAATGGAGGACGACTGTCGCATCGAGTGGTGGGCGAAACGGGGACTGAAGTGGAACTCCCTTCTGACTGTCGTGGCAACTGAAGTGCACCGGGCAGGGACGCCGGACGTCTTGGTGATCCACCTCGGTGAAAACGACTTGCCTTCGATGACGGGACGGCAGCTGGGCGCCCACATCGTTGCTGACTTGACAGTATTGCAACAGCGCCTTCCCAAGACGTTGCTGTTGTGGTCCGACATGTTGGACAGATTGTCGTGGCATGCTGCGGTTCGGCACGATAGGGTGAACTGGGCCAAGCAGAAGGCCAATAAAGCAGCCAGAAAGGCGGTGGTGGGCCTAGGGGGCGGCGTAATTTCGCACCCCGGGATCACGTTTCGGTCCCCTTCCCTTTATCGGGCCGATGGTGTCCACCTGTCTGACCAGGGCTGTGAGCTTTGGTTGGGGGCCATCAAGGAACGGCTGGTGGAGGTCTTGAAGGAGGGTTGGCGGGAACAGGCGTAATAGTACCTGTTCAGTGGCGGTCATGCTTGGTGGGGAGCCTGTTGGCAGGGAGGCCCGTTTGCGTGCGGGGCTCCCTGAGGTGGGGGTCTCCGTAAAGAGACCGGCCAGCACCTGGGCGCGGCCTACCCGGCTGGGAGGCCAGGGGCCCAGGGGCCAAGCGGCAAAGGGGGACCAATGGAGGAGGACGCCCTTTGGGCCCCTTGTGGCCGCTTCCCTGGAGAAGCCGGGGTAAAAGGCGTCCCATCCTCCCGGCTGGGAGTGAGGTGTGGAGCCTTAACCCCGGTTCTGTTTCGTGGCAGCCGGACGGCTGACGGGGGTCAGGCTCCCTCACCAGCAGAAGGCCAACCCTCCGTTGGGGGTTGGGTGTTAATAAACGGCTGCGGCCAATTTATTCGCCAAACATGGAGTCGTGTCATTGCTGGACCATTCGCCTCCTGAAAGTCAATTGGATTTTCATCTCCATCTTTTATTTTTGTACAGATACAGGCTCTTGAATGTCTACATGGAACACATTGTTCTACCCAGAAGCAGGGCATTAATGGCATAGTAAAGACATATGTTGTGGGAACTCCTTTTATCCTGGGCAGAAGACCAGAGAGAAGGTCTGCTGGCCTGGGCCCTGCTCCCCAGAGGCATTTACTGAGATTGGGGCTGACCTGGTGGAAAGCTCAAGGGCAAGAGGCAAATGGGTTCCTGGGAAGAGTATGACATGCCTGGCCACCTGGCTCTCTATGTCACCTCTTTTGGTTGCAAAGTGACTTTCCAGGACCCAAATTTCTGTATGGAAAACACATCTCAGCATACAGATCTGGTCACTCCATGAAAATGGGTGACATGATCCTTACATGAAACAAATGCACAAAGAACAGTCAAATATAGATACCTGCTAGGCATGCTTGAACAACTGCTAGTTCAACTCACATTCTCTTTGCTATTCACAAACAGAAAGGTGATTTTTTAATAATTTGTTTGACTGTTTGTTTATTTATTTATTTAAATTTATATACTGCTGTTCCAGATTGGGTTCACGGCGGTTCACACAATAAAAGAATAAAAACACAATAAAACCCATAAAATCCCATAATCACAATTACTAAAGGTGACCAGATGGCAAGCAAAAAAACTAACTAAACTCACTCTTTCAACCAGCCAGGGTTGACCAGCCAGAACTCATGAGGAGTTCAAACCTTTTTCATAGTTACGTTTTGTACATCCAAACAGGACACTACAATAAAATTCAATTTCATGCATGTATACTTTCACTAATTCAGTGCAAGTTCTAGTTTCTCCATTCCTCCTTACATTGTTCATCCTTTAGCAGCCAATCATATAAATAAATGCTGAGCAAATCAAACATACAGTGATTATAAATAAAAACTGTTTTCTAAATGTGATGTTTATTTTAATTTCAATAAATTATACAAAACACAATAGTGTAACAATAATTATATCAGAGAACAGCAGTTAAAGAAATTGATAGTTACATACTAGACTGATACTAAAAGTTGAGAAAAGATCACCAAATTTCAAAGGAGCAAGTTTCTGTCTCTTAATTGGACTTGTTCTATTAAATGGCACAGATTAACCAAATACCAGACTTTCTGAAACAGTGTTGTAACTAGGCTAGATTTCCCCCTATCTTTTTAATTATTAGAAGGTAAACTGTTGTCAATAAGTCATAAATCTTACTCTGATAGACAGTAGGTTCTTAACAAAATTATTCTTAACAAATAATGTTTGTTTTAAGTCTTCCAACCTGGTAATTATCTAAATCTCTGATACCAAGGTCATTTTGTACAAGCACAATTTCACTCAACATTCTGTAGTTCCTCTCATTTCATTGAATTACCTAACCAACCAATTCTGCTAGGAGAGAATTTATTGATTTAATAATCCACTTTTCTTATTGGTGGATTCAAGGCAGATTACAAATACAGTAGATCTATCTGTAACTGCTCCGTAGATCGGTATAAATAAAACAGTAAGGGGTGGGGGGGTGGATGCTGTTCGGGATGGGGGGGCAACGATTGGCCCCTGGCCCCGGACTGACAAGCAGAGGGCCCAATCTTGTCAGTCCAGGGCCAAAGGCTGCTGATTGGCCCCTTGCCCCAGGACTGACCAGTTGGTGCCCCCCCACGTGGGCCACCTTTGCCCAATGGCGGCCATTCCTCTGCTGGCCACGGAGAGGCAAGGTAGGCCCAGAGGCCCAAGGAACCTGGGCTGAGAGGAGGGGAGAGGCCTTTGTGGCCGCTCCAGGATTTGAGCTGGCGCGTCGCAGACATGCCGGCCAGGCTCCTTCCCTGGCTGCTAAGCCAGGAAGCTAGACCGGGAGTGGGGCCCTTTGGGGTCAGGAAGGGGAGCACCGGCATTGCTTCTTTCCCGCCCCCCAAGCCGTGGCCTCCAGTGGGGGGGGGAAGGCCTTGGAGGAAAGCCCTTCCCCGCTGCCCGGGCAGTGCAGCCGCCAGCTCAAAGAGCAGAAGACATAGAGGTACCCACTCTAATTAAGAAGTTCCATGACTTGTACCTCGAAAAACTCAGCCCAGGTTGAAGGGGTGGGAGGTGGCCTTTGAGGGGGGCAGAATGTCATATGTGGTTCATTTTGGTCCTCTTGGTTGCCCAGGAGATTTGGCTTTGGTTCCAGGTAACTGCTGTCTTCAGGCTCAGTTTCCCCCCCAATCCTTTGCATTCCTTTGAAATGTACAGCTGGTCAGCTCTCCAACTATCTCTGCTCCCATTTATGGCAGGGAGCCCTATCTTATCAGCATATGGCCTTGGTTCTCAAGGGAAAGACAAATAGCCAGTGGGATACTTCCAGGCATCCAGGGAAAGATTGGCCTAGAGGTCTCCAGGATTCATGCCAAAAAAGATCAAAGGCACTTCTGATGTGAACCCATTTTTCCTGCCATAGTTCCAGTACTATAAAAGGCTAGTTAGATCCTTACTCTGTATCTCTGTCATTTTCCATCCTGCTATGCTTTGGGATTTCTATCATAGTTTGCAAATACCTTCAATAAAGACTTTTATACTTTACCTCCTCTTCAGAGTCATGTGGATTAAGTTAGGGGAATGTTCTTGCCGATGCTACTGAAACCTAAATTCCTGACACACTTTAAATTGTTTGGGGGAGAGAAGCTACATTGGTTGTAATAGTTACTGTCTGATGTTACAGATGTAGTTATACCATAAATATTGCATTGTTGAATATACAAATACGGATACTTTAATATGCATTAGCCTATTTTACACGGCCCTTTCTTTTATGATTTTGGTGGTGGCAAGGTGAATATATCTGAGGATTAATTCATGACTGATCATAGCTATCGAAGATGGCATGTTCATTGGAAAACTTGTTCACCACAAGGCTCATGGATCCCTAATGCCTTTGCATTGTGCATTTCATGAAGAAGTTGATCATGTAATCAAGAGGTTTGAAGCTGATGTCACAATTTAAAGTTTTGTGGTACATTTCCTAATTTTTCTAGGAAAAACTGAAGTACAGAGTATAAAATAGATTCGGATAAGTAGCCATGTTGGTTTGAAGGAACAGAGCAAAGTTTGAGTCCAGTGGCACCTTTGAGACCAGCAAAGTTTAATTCTGGGAATAAGCATTGGTGTACATGGACACTTCTTCATTTATTGTACTACCTGTACAAGGAATGATCTTCAGAAGTGTGCATGTACACGAAAGCTTATACCCAGAATTAAGCTTTGTTGGTCTCAAAAGTTCCACTGGACTCAAACCCTGTGCAGCTTATAAATTATTCTTGAATCCAGGTTGGCATTGCAGTCCCAAACCACCTGGGTGCTTCTCTTCATAGTTGCCTGTACAAATATGCATCTCTGTAATTACAGCCACAGCAAAGTAACCCTTAAAAATGAAAAGTTCTCAGTAGTGATTATAATCAATCCAAACCAAGCCACCAACCACAGAGGGAAGTTATCCTGTGGTGGCAACCATGCCACGAGAATACTGTTAAAACTGAGCCCAGTGAAGCTACTCTTCTGGAATTTGATCCAAACAGGATCTTTGGATATACTAGCTCATGTGAATTCCCATTCTAACACAAAGTTGCTTTCCAAATACTGTTTTAATATAGCATAATCATTTCCATTTGTAATCTATATCATTCCAGCAGTCTGGGTTTTGTTCTTCGCTTAATGTAAGGCTATTTCCAAAGTTAGGTACCAAATGCAAAATATTCCCCTGTTAAAATAAACATTAATCACTTTTAAAGTCCTTTCTACATAAGCTTGCAATTTTTTTTTCTGTTTCCATGTCACAAATCATGCATTTTCTCCTCATCACTCCCTTCCCAGCCCTACTTGTTCTTCATTGGCTTTGCCATTTCTCTTGTTTCAGCTACTGGTCTTAAGGAATGTCAGTGTTGCATGGCTGTCTGTGGTTTGGCATTCTCTATCTGGTTTCATGTTCACTTCCAGCAACTAAACTAACTGGCATTGCCTTCTAGGTTTTTACAAGCACTGCAAACTGGAAAATCTAGTTCTATCCAGCCTGTCTTCTTAAAGATGAGCTGTTTGTTAAATGTTTTTCCAGAATTCTACCATGAATATAGGATTTATTCTAACCATCTGTCATTATCATTGGCTATTTAAAAGGGACTACCAAATATTTTGAGGAGCAATTTACTACATTTATAATTATGCAGAACCACAGTTCATACTAAGTGTTAAAATATTCAGATTCTTGTCCAGTGTATTATACTTTAACATGATGATAAATAAATATACATATAAATAGTGTGGAAGTAATGGTCATGAATGGCTCACAGCACAAACATATGTATCTTAGTGGGGCGGGGCATTTACCAATCTGAATGATGTACAGAAGTACAGATAAATGTTTCTTCAGCAGGCATTCTATTCCTGGGAACCTTTGGTGACAGGTAGTGTATTCAGGTAAGTAAGCACAAATCTGAATGTCTTATGTGTGGTAAACATAATTCTGTGGAGCAGGATATATGCACATCCAGAAACATAAAGTTTGCACATGGAAAATAAGTTCTAGATTTGCTTTTTCTATAAGCAAGACGTTCCTGAAGAGAGAAACAATTCTATGTATCCGCCTGTATGAGATATGGGTGATCACAGTATCTTGAACAATAACCCTCAGCTGTTCATCATCAAATCAAGTATGTGTGTGGGGAGGAAGCATTTCAAAACTCTTCTAGTAGGTAGAACAAACTGAAAATGTTAATAATCTGTTCAGAAGTCACTAAGCATACATACAGTTTATTACACAAAAATCTCTGAATTAATGAATGACATGTTTATTTTCTTTAAAAATTATGTTAAATATCTTGAAGCAACAAGTAGTTCTATGACACTCATGACTATGCAACTAAGACTTTGCTCTCTTCCCCGTTCCCCCCCACCCCACACAGACACACACACACTAAGGCAATGAAGCCAGGCTTGCACTTTTGCTTAATAACAAGTTTGATCCCTCTGCTGTTGGCAAATGGTCATTGAAAAAAATCTCCTGACATAAAGAAGGTATCTGCAAGATAAAGTTGTACAAGGGATGATTAGCAGCACTTAAGTTTCCTTTTTGTTGAAAGGAAGAATCCCTGATTGAACAGTGCATTGAATGATATGACAAGCAAGTACTTGATCCCTGTCCAGCTGGAAAGGAATTGTATTCATCAGCAGCTTTTTAAGCTAAGGATGTCTTTATATTTTCACTCTTTGTCTGAGTCTCTCCAGATCCTCCCTTTACTTCATGTCAGCACTATATAGTAGGTATGCCAAGTGGTTTTGAAATTTAAATTACAGTCTCTCTTTCAGATGTTATTGGAAAGAACATGTAATTTATAACCACGTGTTAGAAGTACAGGATGTTCGTGGTTCACTGCCAATTCTTCTTTTGTAAAGTTAATAAAACTTTTCATAAAACACTTACATACTTGTATATTTCATGGTAAAGATTTTTTTTTGATCTCAAAGGCTAATGTAAAGATTTATTAAAACCATTTTTTTTGTTAAGGGGAGTGTCAATAGTTTGCAGCTGAGTACAATTTTGCATTCCCACTAGATGACAGCCTGACTGAAAATGACAGAAACAGCTTTGTTGATTTAGCATTAAAAATACAAAAAAAAAAATAATCTGTGAAATGATAGAAAGCACTTCCTTGGAGAGGGTGCTGCCAAAATGCACTTGAGGCTCCTAAGTAGAATCAGAGCTATGGACTTTCTAGCACAGACCTCTGATGCCAAGTCCAAAAGGCTAAAAAATGTAAAGAAGACTCATGTGACAAGATTAGCCTCTAGAATGTGACTACAATAATGCACTGTGTATGGGGCTTCCCTCGAATGTGATTCCAAAACTTTTGTGGGTTGCAGCCATATTTTTCCATGGTATTAGCCAGATGCACCAATTATAGTATAGTATATTCAAACAACTGTAGTGACGTTCTGTATATCTCTGGGCCAAATTTATGGTTATAAATCCCCAGTATCTCAAAGACTTTCTAATCCCATGTGAAATATATCATGATTTAAGATCAGCCCTAGCCATGATTATTTTGCAGGGAGACCACATTTGCAGGACCTTTTCAGGAACGGCTTCAGAGCTCTTGGATATCCACTGTTGTGAAATCCATTTGGCTTCTTTTTTAAAGGCATTCCAGAAAAGGAGCAATTTTCCTCTTCATGTTATCCTTTACTATCATCCTGACTTTTTATATCTGCAGCTGTTTTCATCTAAGATTATGTTGGTGATATTGTTACTGATGTTTTATTATTTGACCATTTCAAAGCTTTGCTTAGAAATCACGATAAAAATAAAACAATGCTATAGGAAATTCTTGTGGATTTTTCCTGTAAACTGCAGAATTTTGGATCAGACCATTTTGGCAAAAATCCTAATAGTCTTTTATGCACACATTGGAATTTTTAGTATTTGTCTTTAAAAAGCAGTGTCCCCCATTCTCCAAAAGCAGTTTTGCATGCAATTTGAGAAGCTTGCAGCTTGAGAAATACAATTCTAAATCTACTGCTCAGTGAGTAGAACTAGCTTTATTTTTTGTTTGTATCCTGGGTCACAGCTTTAGTCTTACAATGTATTTGTCCTAAATTTTGAGAAACTCTGAGCATGTTTCTTGTTGACATAGTGTGTTAAAATCAGCTGTTTCCTGAGCTTTAGGGAATACTTTGAACATGCCTTTCAGGTTCCATCTTGCACATTATTTTAGGTATACTTTCCCAGGTAGAGGTTTTCTGCAGTTATAAATAAAAATGCTGGAAAATGGGTCAAGGGTTTCCTGCTAAGGGGGACTAATCCAAGTAGGGTTGCCAACTAACTGGAGAAAAATGTCTTGCCCTTTAACAGGGGCTTGATGTGTGGAAATGGATAGCTGAAGTTTTGTATAGCCCAGCCAAATGACACCACCTGGTAAATAACATCCTATTAAGCTACTGTTAAAGGAGCAAGGAATTTTTCTCTTCAGGCTGTTTGCAACTGTAAGTCCAAGATGTAATTTAAGGGGGTGGGGAAGCAAGAGTAAAACTTACATAAAGCAAATTGAGCACAATGGTATGCTGACATGCACAGGACAGAAAGAGGTGTTTTAGTGCAGGGGTAGTCAACCCGTGGTCCTCCAGATGTCCATGGACTACAATTCCAATGAGCCCCTGCCAGCGTTTGCTGGCAGGGGCTCATGGGAATTGTAGTCCATGAACATCTGGAGGACCACGGGTTGACTACCCCTGTTTAGTGAATCTATTGACTGAAACCACACAAGGTTTTTTGTGTAGAAAACAGTACAAATCACTGACCTATCCCCTTGATTACAGCTATGTAATAGTATTTTCTTTTGCTATTTTCCAATAATTTGGTCAACAATATGGCTAATTCCATGGGATTGCATGGATTTGGGCTCCATTGTGCATGTATGTTGGACTGGATATATTTTCATTATGGACACTCTGCTGTAATTCCATTTGTCATTCCATTATATGAAATAGTGCAACTACTATTATATTGTTAGAGTATTCTGCTTCTTCTGCAGACTTCCTGTAAACTTTAGAATATTTTTCTGAATAGGGTGGCTTTTAAACAAAAATAATCATTATTAGCACAAATCAGCTTCCAACCATAAACCATGGAAAAAGTTGCAAAGTCAGTGTTAAATAGGGAATTCCATTGACAAATAAATATTTGAGGTTTATGACATGATTTATAGCCGTATTCTCCTATGTTTCCAGAGACAGGAACTACTGGTTTCAAATATGGTCAATGTGTCTGACCCAGAACATCAATCCAAGGTGCTGCTTTTTTGTTTCTCAGACCAAAGGTACATCTAGCCTAGATCAGTCTTACAGTATTTTGGGAAGATGTGTTTTGCTGTTGAAGTCATAAAGATATGAACAAGTGCTGGTGAAGCAGTTCAAGAACTTCATAGATCATTGTGGGTGATTGGGTGTCAAAACTAATTGGTACAGGAAAATGAATGTTATGTTGTTAGAAATAATGCTGGATAGGATGGTCTAAAAGTCAAACAAATCAAAATAAATAAATAAATAATAAGATTTGGGGAGACTTACAAGTTTTCTTGATCATCATGTTACTCCTATTCATCTTCCTTGTGTGAATAAATAAGAGCATAGAGCCTTAGAGAATCAATTAGTGAGCACAAATATAATGAGGAGGTAACAGCACAAAGGGATTCAAAAAGAAACTAGTTGAAAATAGAATATGTTTATGAGACAGTGCTGCATTATTGCTGCTTCCTGACCTAAATTGGTCTTAAATGGAACTGTAATGCTTCAGCTTCTGACACACTTTGGGAATGATTCATCTTTTTATGTCCCCAATTTACAGTCCTCTGTTAATGTCTATGAATAGTGCCCTAAGCCAGTGGACCCAGAGGGAGGGAGCTCTCCTTCCAGTCACTGGGAAAAAATGTAAAATCAGTCTTTTTCAGTGAAATGTTTGGTAGGCCACAAAGGCAGAAAGTTGAGGAGGGACATCTTTGGCCTGGTAAAATAAAATTATCTTAGGAGGAAAGAATTCCTTGTATTGTTTGTACAAAGAATTCTTTTCTCCTAAGATGATAATGTGGATTGAATTAGGGTTGGCTCCCTCCATGTTAGAGAGCTGGCACATAAGTTATTCGAGGTATACAACTTGACATCCATATCATGCACATCCAAACATATTTATATTTACTTGATTCCTGTGATCCTTTCCTATTAAAAGGGGGGAAATCACACCTCCTCTACATCTATTTGCACACATTGTGCTAATCTTCAAAAATGTCTGCTCATTTATAACCTATACGAGATTTGTGGCTGATCAGTGTGCAGCCTGGTCCAGAGCAAATAAAGAACAGGAAGAGGAGGAGGATCAAGGACAACAAATAAATGACTGGCACATTTCCACCCCCCCCCCAAAAAAAAAGATACCCAAACCTGTAACTGATGAAACAATTAGGACTTTGGTCTTCATTTTTTTAAATGATAAAATGATAAGATATGAATATCCCTCCTTTTCACAGGTTGCACTTCAGCCAAAAGCAGCAACCAAAGCACATAATAACAACGTAATGAAACTCACATTTCTATGCAATCAAAATTAAATCAATAACCAAGACGGAGCTGACATTAAGGACTATTGATATCAAAAATATAAATCATCCTAATTTGATTACATTTTAAACAATGTGCTTGTACAATATAAATTCATTTTCTATACATAAATCTCATAGTATTCCCACAATTTATGTCCAAGCAAGAGGATATTCTACATTGCATCATGATCTAGTTGTCCCCTTCCAAAAGGGGGACAACTATGTTTATGTTGCCCCTAGGTTTGCCCCTAAAGGCTAGGTTTGATTTTCTTCCTAGTTTTAGATTTGGTGTTCATTTTCCAATAAACATTGATACCATGTGGAATTGGACCATATAAACTGTGAAAAGAAATGTATGCCTGTCAATAGGATTGTATCAGATGTATGATGGATTAAAAAAAGAACAGGTAAATAATGTTGCCCAACACAAAATTCCTCTCTGTTTGGTGATATTCCATGATGGCTGTGAAATGGGGCAAAAATTACCGTAATGGCAAGAAGTATTGACTTCATATTGATTTGGCCTCATGATGTCATCAGATAGCTACATATGCATGACAGTGTGGCATTCCAGATGACCTATGCGATCCCTGACTGATTAGGATTGCCTCAGAAAGAAGCTGTATTTTTTTTAATGGTCACAGCTACAGATCAGAGATATTGGGGGCAGTCAGCATGTGAAAAAAGTGGAAAGGGGTTGCGTCACTTTTCGAATAATTTTAACTTCCTGAAACCTTGCCTTTTATCTGGAATGGTTCCCTGGGGCTTAAAATGTTTGCAGCCCTATTTTAATTACTATTTTTATTTATAACAACTAATATTGTCCCCTGCTCAGACAACTACAGCCTGAAGGCCTGGCTTTGGGAACGACCCCCACCCTGTTTGGGCAGCAGACATATTTTAGCCCACTCATCGAGACTTATGGATCCAGCTGGATTCCTGAATGCTCTGTGGGACCTGATGAATTCTGGTGACACATTGGCAGCACTGGTGGAGGACTGGCAGTCCCCCCCTGTCTGCTGCCATTCATGAGTATACCAGGGAGCTTTGGGAGAGGAAAAGGGAAGTGAGATGGCTGGAGCGAGTGTGGAGGAAAACTTGTGCTGAAGCTTCAAGAACATCCTAATGCTCATCATGGTGTCTGAGATGGCAGTGAAACGGTGAAATGGTGAGGCCAGCATCTTTTGGTGGATATTATTTTTGGCCCTGACCATAAGCCTGGTGGAATAACTCCATCTTGCTAGCCCTGGGGAACTGATTAAACTGATCCACACCTCCTCCAGGCTAAGGTCCTTGCTCCATGCAAATGAAACTATGTAGATTGCCACACAGTACACCAGCCTTATTTAAACTTTTGACCATGGAGGAACTCCTTAATTTTTTTCAAAGCTTAGAAGAGCCCCAAAAATGATGTCAGGAGGTCATGCCTCCCTGTCACACCCCCAGTAGCACCATGTCACCAGAAGTGATATCACTACATGTGTTAACAGGCAGTCTCAAGGAAGGCTGGGGGTGGGGGAGAAGCAAGAGGCAGTTTAAGCCAGGAGTAAGCATTCAGGCTCTGCCACCATCTTAGGCACAGAAACCATAAGAGAACTCGTGCTGGGGGGGGGCAATGGAAATGGCTATTTCCCTAGCTTGGGGGTAAGTCAGAAGGGAAAAGGCCACAGACCCCTCCAAAGCTTCCATGGACCCCTGTTTGGGAATCTCTGCAGTAGTGTGACTGTGACTCTAACTCACATGACTTCACTGAAATTGTTACAAATTAGAAGCCATGTGTAATCCTGTAATCCTTCTATGCCTCAGATTGCTATCTCCTGGAGGCCTGGATACAGGATGGTTGTGGCCTCAATCATTGGCTTTGATCACTGCCCTGAGATGGAAGAAATGGGGCCTTGTGCTGACCCAGGTGATTTTCAGTGCCTCACATGCCATGGTCCTTGCCCCATCCTTAATAGGGTTCCTTTCCAGGGCACAGTGTTGTATTTTGAATTGTTTCTCAGTAATTAAATCAGCCACAAGATAAGTCATGTACACCTTGGCATGCCATCTGCCAATGGCTTGGCTGTGTGATGACTGTCTGAAAGAATGGGACCCAAGCTCTCAGTAAAAAAAGAGACAGTGCCACTATGCATGACAGCAGCTCCCCAGTAAACTGATATATCTTAATTAGAGAGCTGACCCTGTAAATGAGGAGGGATTTCAGCTGTTGGGACTGCACTGCTAGCAAAGCTCCCCCAGCCAGCCTTCACTGGGCATGAGCCTTTCCCACCAGAGTAGCAAATTTTAGGTGAACTCCATAGTGCAGGCTAGTCAGTTATAGACTTACTGGTGGTCAAGGAGAGCCCTACTGTTCTAATAGAGATGTCTTGGGCCCCTAAGGGGTGCTCATCTGTATCCATCCTATAATTTGCCACCAATTACCCAATTTACTGCTTCAGAGAAGAGCAAGGTAAATGCTATCTCAAATACAGTGGTCTCATAAGGAGAGCAGCATAGGCTCAGAAGTATATGGACCAGCTGAGTCAAAGTATCATATGTTTCTGGTCAGGTGCTGTATGGTAGCAATCCTCAACCTGTGGGCTGCGGACCACATGTGGTCCTTTAACTAATTGGAGGTGGGCCGCGAAGGACGCCTCCCCCCCCCCGGCCCTTTACAACACACTTCGGGTGTCATTGTCTCCCATCACTCTCAGATGGGACCATCCCGTTGCAGAGAAACAAACTCAGGGTTCCCATTGATTTGTCATTGTCATGAGTTAAAATTTCCATGAAAATAAAATGTTCCTTATGTTCAATGTTGTGGCTTGTCTGTATCTTATTTTGAAGGGATGTTTAAACATTACCATAGCGATCAGAGAGCATTAGGGCAGTGGTTGAGAGTAGAGGAGTAAACTACCCCCCCCCCTCCACCGGGCCTCAGTAAAAGGCGTTGAGTGGTCCCTGGTGAGTAGTCCCCGGCGTTGAGTGGTCCCAGGTGATAAAAAGGTTGGGACTGCTCTATGGGACAGCCTCCTTCAACTTCCCATTTTTCTTCTTGTGCCCTCTCCCCCATTCTGGGAAGACAGCCTGACTTTTATGCTATTTGAAGCCACACAGACCCCAGCTGCCTGGGCAGCCCACCTCACCCTGCCAGACATGACTGCCATCACTCTCAATGGGTCTCCCCACCCATGCGGAACCACAAATGGGACCTCCTGGTAAGTCTGGGGCTCCAAATTCTGCATTTTCTTAACTATTGAATAGAACCAAGGCTCCTGATGAAGCAACATTAGAGTTGCCAGAAGTTTCTTCAGGACAAATACAACATGATCTTTTTTAAATTCTGGATCCAGTTAGAGTTTTATATTTATTGTATAATATCTGTGACCAGTGCTGGACAATTTTAGCAGCTGCTTCATCTCAACTGAAGCCTTGTATTACATCCATGAGCTGTCAGTTACAAGACAAACATAAAACAGTGAGGTGACCACGTTGACCATAGATTCCAGAAGGAACCCCATTTTCTAGCCTCTCACCCCCTTTGCTGTATGTAAGAAAGAAATGTCCAGTGTAGTAGGTGGCATTTGGATATCACTTCTGCTGAGAAATCAGCCAAGGCTGACCTGAATTAATTTTTCACTTTCTTTCCTTTCCACTGTCCATAATTTTAATGAGATTTTCATTTCTATATTACAATTCTACTGTACCGAAAGTATCAGTAATTCAGACTGAATTTCAAATATTTGAATTATGTCAGACTCTCGAATTTTGGATCAAATGTTCACCCATGTGAACATTTTCCTCCCTCCTGCTCCTAAGAGAAACTTTCACTGGAATTGTCATCAGGGAAGATAGGGGGAGGGGGAGCTGAAGCATCTTTCATCTTTTCAGTCATCTTCTGCTACAAAAGTGAATAGGAGATCAAATGCACAGTGAAGTATACATTACGAAGGGTCATAGGAATATGATAGCTCAATGAAGAGAACATTTTCCAAAATGCCACAATTAAAGGAGAGTTATAAGCACTAGAAAACTGAGATGAAGATATTTGTTTACTGTCCTTCTGAAGTTTTGCAGTACTAAATGGTAGGCCTATAGGACATGCATTGCACATTGACAGTAAGAAATATAGTTGTTATTATTATAGGTTATTATTCAAAATAATCCCTTTTACAGCTTTAAAAAAATAGACAGAGGAGTTATAGCTCAGTAGCAGAGTAACTGCTTTTGATGCAGAAAGTTGCAGGTATCTCCCCTAGTCGCTCTAATTTATTTAAAAGGAACTCAAGAAGCAGGCTGGGAAAGAGTGAAAAAGCTGTTATCAGGCAATATCAAGGTAGAGGAAACAATGGGCATATTGGGCATAAGAAAAGAAACTGCAGGCAAAGCAATAAGGCATGATCAAATGCCCCTGTCCTCAAATCAAAATATCTTGTAAAACAGGGGTAGTCAACCTGTGGTCCTCCAGATGTTCATGGACTACAATTCCTACAAGCGCCTGTGAGCAAATGCTGGCAGGGGCTCATGGGAATTGTAGTCCATGAACATCTGGAGGACCACAGGTTGACTACCCCTGTTGTAAAAGAGATTCTACAAAGAGATACACAAACCTTGAATTGTACCAACCAGACTAACCCTAAGTTGAATCTTGCTGATCCAAATAATAGCTTTTTCTTCAGCAGATAGGGGAGGAAGACAAGTAGCAGTGAGGTTAACTTGTGGAACCTTTTGCTGCATCTGTCATCCCCTCAACTGGAACATTATTGTGTGTGTGTATCTTTATGTGTATCTGTGAAATGACTGGAATGAAAATAATGGCATTCATGTGTGCATAATGGTTGGGGATTGAGCTGTTAGCATGCTCAAACATGCCAAAAGTTGTCCCTGGGTATGTTCAACGTTTACATGCCTTGGCTACTCATGGACTTGGAAAATTGATATTTATACTGAGTATTCTCAACAACATTACTGGTGCATTTGCTGCCAAACAGATGGATAAAATTTGAAAAATATGTAAACATCGTTTTATTGTTTTATCTTGTTGACTGTATTTGTAATCAAAGTAAAGGAAGGTGTAATTGCTTATATTAATATCCATTCTTTTCAGACTATAACAATGCAACTATAATAGTGGAGTTTTTTTTAATTCCCTCTTCTTCAGAATGTGCAAGAGTCATTCCCTGCTATTCCCTAAAATTGTATCCAAAGGAACCTCTGCAGAAAAGAAGGGTAAGCCCACTGCAGGCCCAAATGAATCCTGGGCACAGAAGGACACAGGTACACAAAGTGGGTTCTTTGAAGCTATAGATAGCACTCTGTCCTTATACTCTGATGAATTCATATACCTAAAAATTCACCCTTTTAACCATGCCTGGGATACTTCCTGCCTACTAGATATCCCACAATCACTCTTTGAATGCAGGATCAATGACATATATAGAAATATGCTGAAATGACCATCAGATGGTGCAGTACTTGCTTAGTGCAGCATGATGGCTCTCTTTATTTAGTTTATCAAGAAGTTGATTCTGATTTACTTCCTTCTAGGATCAGGGCCACCACTGATATATGGGCTGAGCTGCCAGGAGTACTAACTGGAAACCATTAATGCAACATCTTAGGTGCTTACCTGTTCTCAACCTTCCTAATGTCATGACCCTTTAATACAGTTCCTCATGTTGCGGTGACCTCCAACCATAAAATTATGCAAGTGTTCTTTCACAGAAATTAAACCAAAACTGAATAATGGCATGAAGATCCATTGTTCATGATTGTATATAAATTGGGTTTTTTCCGGGGTTTCTCAGTTCAGTTCTGCCTCTTGTCCTGCCAAGCAGCACTGCCACTTGGAGCACCTGGCAGGAGACTACGCTGCGCTGGAGGCACTGCCGGAGCAGCTGGCGGCCGAGCACAGGCACCTTCAGGAGGAGCAACTACCATGGCAGTGCCCCCTGGCCAAGCTGCTCACCCTGATGTGACCCCTGTGAAAGGGTCGTTTGACGTCCAAAGGGGTCCTGATCCCAGGCTGAGAACCACTGCACTCTGCCATACTGATGATAGAGTTCCAGCTATTTAGATATTGTAGATCCCGGGTAGTCAACCTGTGGTCCTCAGATGTTCATGGACTACAGTTCCCATGAGCCCTTGCCAGCAAATGCTGTTGTAGATGATACCTTTAGGGGTAGGTACTATTTTAGTGTTATTTATTAGGGCTTTTCTGAATATAAATTTATTTGATTGAGCTAATTATTTTTTAAAAAACCAGTCAAAAATGCACATTATTTTTATGCTGTTTCCCTTGCTTCCCTTAACATCTTCTCATCATTTTCCTTTTGTTGTATCCATAAAGTTCTTGGCACCTATAAGGTAAACCTGACCCAAAGAGAAATTTCCACCTTCCTTTTAAAAAGCAATGTTTAGCTTACATTGATCCTTGGCATCAACAATAAGAATGAATGGTGCAATGTTTTGGAGCACTGCGTATTAAGGAACTTTCTAGGAACATTATCAGACATCAGGCAAAAGTTTCATTGTTACTTTTGATATCAAGAAGGAAATCTCTAAAATCTCTATATTGTATGCGCCAGGACAATTGGTTAGCTGTATTCCAGACCATTAAAATTTAATAGTATGGGGCAATGCATTTTTACTGACAATTTATGTGCAGTATTTGTCATGCAATGTTCACTCCAGCACATTCATGACTGCATTATCTAACATGCGGAATCCAAAACTATGTTTGTTCTGCTTCTGCTTTTACAATTCAACAAGCAAAGGGGTCTTTAGAATTGAATCATAGAATCATAGAGCTGGAAGGAGCCATACAGGCCATCTAGTCCAACCCCCTGCTCTACACAGGATCAGCCCTAAGCATCCTAAAGCAGCGGTACGCAAGCTTTCGGCCGCTGCGGACCGCTGCTCTGGAGTAGGGGGAGAGGGCGGCCTGGGGGCCCGCGCACGCGCGGCAGCCCCAGCGCAAACGCACGTGCGTGGACTGCCGCACATGTGCGTTTGCACCCACAGGGGCGCAAACGCGCATGTGCGGCAGTCCACTCATGCGCGTTTGCGCTGCTGCCATGCCGGCGCCTGCGGCTCCCCCTCCCGGCCCCTCCGGGCCACCAGCAAATCGGCCGCTGAAGCTGGCGGCTCGACAAGCTTCTCTTCCCTCCCCTCCCGAAACAAGAAGCTTGCCGGGCCGCGAGCTAATCGGACGCTTTGGCGGCCGATTTGTTCGCGGCCTGGCGAGCTTCTCGCTTCGGGGGGGAGGGAAGAAGGAGCTGCAGCCCGGCACCAAGGCCTTTGCAGCCCGGCACCAAGGCCTTTGCGGCCTGGCACCGGGCCACAGCCCGCGGGTTGGGGACCACTGTCCTAAAGCATCCAAGAAAAGTGTGTATCCAACCTGTGCTTGAAGACTTCCAGTGAGGGGGAGTTCACCACCTCCAGCCTATTCCACTGCTGAACTACTCTGACTGTAAAAAATTTTTTCCTGATGTCTAGCCTATATCATTGTACTTGAAGTTTAAACCCATTACTGCGTGTCCTTTCCTCTGCAGCCAACAGAAACAGCATCCTGCCCTCCTCCAAGTGACAACCTTTCAAATACTTAAAGAGGGCTATCATGTCCCCTCTCAACCTCCTTTTCTCCAGGCTGAACATTCCCAAGTCACTCAACTTATCTTCATAGGGCTTGGTCCCTTGGCCCCAGATCATCCTCATCGCTCTCCTCTGTAGCCTTTCAATTTTATTCACGTCCTTCTTGAAGTGAAGCCTCCAGAACTGCACAAACTACTCCAGGTGTGGTCTGACCAGTGCCGTATACAATGGGACTATGACATCTTGTGATTTTGATGTGATGCCCCTGTTGATACAGCCCAAAATGGCATTTGCCTTTTTTACCGCTGCATCACACTGCCTGCTCATGTTTAGTTTACAATCCGTAAGTACCCCAAGGTCTCGTTCACACACAGTGTTACCTAGAAGTGTATCCCCCATCCAGTAGGCATGCTTTTCATTTTTCTGACCCAGATGCAGAACTTTACACTTATCTTTATTAAATTGCATCTTGTTCTCATTTGCCCATTTTTCCATTGTGTTCAGATCTCGTTGAACTCTGTCTCTATCTTCCGGAGTATTTGCCAGTCCTCCCAATTTGGTGTCATCTGCAAACTTGATTAGTCCCTCCACCCCTCATCTAGATCATTAATAAATATGTTAAAAAGTACCGGGCCGAGCACTGAGCCCTGAGGTACCCCGCTACTCACCTCTCTCCGGTCTGATGAAACACCATTGACAACAACTCTTTGAGTGCGGTTCTCTAACCAATTCCTGATCCACTTAACTATCTGAAAATCCAGATTGAAGTCCTTCAACTTATCCATCAGAACATCATGGGGAACCTTGTCAAAAGCTTTACTAAAATCCAAGTAAATGACATTAACCGAATTCCCCCGATCCAGCAAACCTGTTACTTGGTCAAAAAAGGAAACCAGGTTGTTCTGGCAGGACCTGTTGGAGACAAATCCATGCTGACTTCCTTGGATCACCAAATTGTCCTCCAGATGTATGCAGATTGCTCCCTTTAATATCTGCTCCATTATCTTCCCCACAACAGAGGTCAGACTCACTGGTCTGTAGTTTCCCGGGTCATCCTTCCTCCCTTTTTTGAAGATCGGAATAACGTTTGCTCTCCTCCAGTCCTCCAGGACATCTCCAGTCCTTAAAGAGGTCCCGAAGATGATGGACAAGTGCTGTGCAAGTTCTCTGGAAAGTTCTTTGAGCACTCTCTGGTGCATTTCATCCGGACCAGGGGATTTGAACTCATCCAGTGCAGCTAAATGCCTCTCAACAAACTGTCCATGTCAACCTGCCACCCAGACACTATCCTTTGGCTACTGCCATCTCTAGATGTGCCTAAACCCTTTGACCTGTGGGAAAAAACAGATGTAAAATAGGCACTAAGCCTTTCTGCTTTCTCTGCATCTTCCGTTAGAGTTTGTCCATCCGCACCCAACAGTGGGCCTATTGCCTCCTTTACTTTACGTTTGCTCCTCACATAACTGAAAAATATTTTCCTGTTACAATGGGCTTCCCAGGCCAATCTTAGCTCACTCTCAGCTTTGGCCTTTCTTATGATTGATCTACAGTGCCTAGTAACCTGCAGGTACTCTTCTTTAGAGCTCTGTCCTTCCCTCCATTTCCTGAACATTTTCCTTTTCTTTCTTAGTTCCTCTTGAAGTTCTCTGTTCATCCAAATAGGCTTCTTAGAGCTCCTGCAGTGTTTTCGTCTTTCTGGGATAGTCATTGATTGAGCATGCAATAGCTCTTGTTTGAGTAGCGCCCACCCTTCACATGCTCCCTTCCCTTCCAGCATTCTCGTCCACGGTATGACACTCATCATGTCTCTGAGTTTATTAAAGTTTGCCCTACGAAAATCCAACATTCACGTCTGGCTACAAGCTTCCTTGGCTCCCCATCTCAAAAAGAATTCTATGAGGACATGGTCACTTCCCCCTAGGGTCCCCACCTCCTTCACCTCGTCCACCAACTCTTGCCTGTTGGTCAGTATTAAGTCCAGTATGGCTGAACCTCTTGTGGGTTCATCTACCATTTGATAAATGAAATTGTCAGCCAGGCAGGTCAGAAAGTTACATGACTGAGGACGCTTCGCAGAGTTTGTTTCCCAGCACACATCTGACTGAGATAGTTGACTGTAAAAGCTTTGCCACTTGCACCAGCAAGGAAATGAAACAGGCTTTCAATTTATTTCAGCAATTAGAGTTCACAAGGCACACTATTAGTGATGGCTTTTATTATTATTATTATTATTATTATTAACATTATTATCATCATCATCATCATCATCATCAGTTGGGGTGGGGCTGTGACTAAGTTACAGAGCATCTGCTTTACATAGAGAAGGCCCCAGGTTCAATTCTCAGCCTCTCTAGTTAAAATAATCAGTTAATTAGTGATTTGAAAAACCTGAAACTCTGGAGAGCTTCTGCCAGTCAGAGTAGACAATACTAATTATGAAAGATCAATGGCTCGACTCATTATAATGCATTTTCATGTGTTCAAAGCAGAATGTCTAACTTCATCAGGAAAGTTTTCAGTTTTTATTCTAAAGCATTGTTATTGGTCTGATTCTTTCTCTTTAGTACAGATACCAAGATTTCTGACTGAAGAACCCAGGCAAAGAACAGACCCACTTAAATAATGCTTAACGTATGTTAGAATGCCACATGTGAGATAATTTTAGAAACAGGAATGGAAAAAACCCAAATGGGTTACTATTCAGCCCTCAATGTGGTTAAACAAACAGGAAGGATTCTATCCCACTCATGTATTTGACAAATATTTCCTATCTAGGCTAGCCTAGAGCCTCTTGTGGCGCAGAGTGGTAAGGCAGCCGTCTGAAAGCTTTGCCCATAAGGCTGGGAGTTCAATCCCAGCAGCCGGCTCAAGGTTGACTCAGCCTTCCATCCTTCCGAGGTCGGTAAAATGAGTACCCAGCTTGCTGGGGGGTAAACGGTCATGACTGGGGAAGGCACTGGCAAACCACCCCGTATTGAGTCTGCCATGAAAACGCTAGAGGGCGTCACCCCAAGGGTCAGACATGACTCGGTGCTTGCACAGGGGATACCTTTACCTTTACCTTTTAGGCTAGCCTATAGCAGAGGAATATAGTGCTGATTGCCAAATTAACATAGACAAATATTGGGTGGTCCCATTTCACCCATGATTTATTCAGTGTTTTCATTTGCATGGGCTTGATTCTCTTCCAAGGAAAAGGCTCAAAAGAAACTTGTAATTCATTTATCCATCTTAAGGTGCTGCGTTCTTTCAGTGAATACACTTTAGTATCAAATTCTAAACCCTATTTTGGGAAATGCTTGTTTCTAGTTAAAACCTGCAACTTCAAGAATAGACTAAAACATTAGAGATATTTTAATGAAAGCTTCTTCACACCTTCTTTGTTGCAGATTATTATCTTATCTGCAAATGTTATACTTATTGCTGCCAGATTTGGGTATTATATAGGCTCTCCTAAAAACTGGATCATAACCCTCTTAAATTATCTTCTAAAACTAGAGGATAACTTGTTGTCATGCTGTGTTTATCAGCTACAGCAGCCCCATGGGAAAGCTTTCAGGAGTTTTTCAACACATATAAACTGTGGTGGCTAGTTTCTGAAAACCAGGTGATATGGAAGGGGGTAAACGACAGCACTACCACATAAGTACTCCTGCTGCCATTCACTCTATAGCCAACTTAATACAGGAATATGCACACTTATTATCTGATATCTATGTATTCATATCAACCTATTTTGGCTAGGACATTTTTCAAGAATTTATTATTTATGTATTGGAATTCTAGACAACCCATCCCCCCCAAGCAAAGTCAGGGTAGTTCACATCAAACATTTTACATACAATCTTATCCATTGTTCCTTTTAATATCTGTCCGAGATGGATAGGGCCAACCAGGGTGCAGGCAGCACTGCCTTTACAGTTCCCGCCCTCCGATCCTGGAAGCTAGCCACTGCTCTCAGACATGCCTGGAGCCAGCAGCGGGTAAAGTGAGAGGCCCCTGGGTGATGGGTGGAGGGGGCAAGCCCTCCAGGCCCTAACCAGCTCCTCCCGGCCTGCTGATGAGCTCCTCCCGGCCAACTGACGACCTCCCACCCAGCCTGCTGACTGCCTGCTAAGGAGCTCTGTCCAGGGCCTGCTAACAAGCTGGCCAGCCCCCACCTGGCTGCAAGCTGCTCAATCCACCTTAAATCGCATGGATGATGGGGGGGGACAGGGCGAGGACCTTTCAAAGCCCGTTCTTAGAAACGGCTTTGCAGCTAGTCATATTATAAAATCACAAAATCACACCAAAAATTGGTTAGTACTATTAAAATATAATATAATGCAGGGGTGGGGTGGGGGAAGATGGAGTAGAGCTAGGGCAAGGAGTTAGTAAGGTCTAGAACATGGGAAGAAAGTCTACAGATGTATTAAAATGGTTAGAGATAGGATAGGAAGGGGAAGAAAATGGCGTTAGTTAAATGTGGGTCTTAAAATAATGTTAGTAGATGTGAGAAGACATAGGAAGTTGGTTAGTAGTAGAGAAGTACTAGAAAGTATCAGACAGGAATATTAGGAATCAGGGAATTGATTGGACTCAAGGATTCACATTAAAGCAGTTGGTAGTGATAACCCACCCTTGTACACTCCAACTGATTTTGGAAATGGTGATGAACAGAGAGGGCCCATTAGGGACAGGCATCAAAATCATAGGGGGATATGGCAGATATGATGGTGGGAGGAGACAAGACAAAAGAAGGACCCTCCCATGGAGACTTATAGATCCAGATGGATCCCTGAATGCTCTGTGGTGAGCTGATTGATACCTGGCATAACTGGATCTTGGCTAGATTAGATAGCTCCCCAACATCTTCACTGCCTCCATCTCAAGCAAGCTACATGAGAAGGAATAGGAGCTGAGAGTACTAGAGTGAGTTTGGAGGAAGACTTGCAATGAAGCTTCAAGAACATCTTATAGGACACTTATAAGAGCCTATGAGATGGCAGTGAAGAATGCCAAGAGTCAATTCTTCACAGAATCCATCGCATTCACTAGCTTACACCCAGTGTAAGTGTTTAGGGTAGTTCAATATTTAACAGGATGTGAAGGAAGGCACCAAAATAATAGTCAGTTGGACATCTGCTATGAGGCATTTGCAAGGTTTTTCACAGATCAAATCTCAACACTCCACCATGACCTCCCTCCAATCATTGATACAGTAAGGAAAGCCCCTTCACTGCCTTTGGACAGATTGTTTGATGCCTTCAAATGGCTCATGCTGAACAAAATTGATAGGTTGCTAGCATTGGTAAGGACAACTACATGTCCTCTGGATCCCTACCCCTGTGGTTCCTCAAAAGCAGTGGTCCCCAACCTTTTTCGGGCTGGGGACTGGGGGGGAGTGGGAGGCCCAAGCACCAGCGCACGGGTAGGCACAAATGCACAGGCGCAGCAGCTTTGTGCCTGCGCATTTGTGTCCGCCGGTGCCCGCACCTCCCCCCGCAGTGTGGCGCTCGCTACACAGGGACCCGCACCTCCCTTCCCCCCATTGCAGCCCAGTACAGAGGGCTCCATGGATCAGTGCTGGTCTGCAGCCCGGGCGTTGGGGAAGACTGCTCAAAAGGACTGATGAGAAGATAGGAGACCTCCTTTGGGAGATAGTCAACCTCTCATTTTCAATGGGAGAGCTCCCAAGGGCACAAAGAGGCGGTGGTTCATCCCTGTCTGAAAAAAAATCATCCCCAGATTCCTGTGACCCAGCTAAATACTTTCCAATTTCACACCTAGTGTTTCTTGGGAAGATGGTTGAAAGGGCCATTGCAGATCAGCTATTAGCATACCTAGAGGAAGCTTCAGTCTTGGATCCATTCCTGTCTGTCTTCAGACCTGACCATGAGGTGGTGGTGCTGGTTGCCCTGATGGATAACCTCCAGTGAACATTCGACCGAGGCAAGAAGGCGCTGTTCGTAATGCTTGATCTCATGTCAGCATTTGACATAGTCAGTCACGAGCTTTTGGTTCACCACCTCTTTGATGCAGTAATATGTGGGACAGTTCTACAGTGGCTGATCTCCTTTCTCCAAGGTCATGGACAGAGGGTTGCCTTTGGGAAGAATCTATCACACTCCTGTCAGTTCCCTTGTAGTGTGCTGCATGGCACAGCTCTCTCCCCAACTTATTTAACATCTTCATGTGCCTTTTGTCATGAACCACGATTCATGCCCCCTCCCTTGCTGTGGCCTCTCGAGGCCTAGTGTCATAAAAGTGTAAATCCTTTCCTGACTTCTAGCCTCCTCTGCATTCCGCTGATGTTCCCAGTGGTGCCCCCTTATCTGTCTGATTCCAATGAACTTGCTGGGCCGGCAGAGACGAAGCAGAAATGTAACTGTTAGGATCAAAGCCAAGCCATCTGGCCAGGCTGGGAAACTTTGCATCTCTGAGTACCGCTTGCTCTCCCGCCTAAACCATTAGCCCTCCTCCCCTATAGAGTCACCTCTATAAGAATCGCCTAATGTCTATTGTGCCTTTGTATCTGCCAAACCTTTGCTTAATGGGTCTTGGAGCGCATCTGTATTTCGTACTGTTCAATAAAGCCACTCTTTGGATCTTCATCTGCCTTGGGATCTTGGATGTTCCTTTATCATGGACTTTACTAACAGGGCTTGGCCTGATCCCTGACACCCTCCTGCTCAGCTCATCCAAGGGTTTGTACTCAGATATCTTTAATATGTTGATGATACTCTGTTCTATCTCCTGATAAATGGCCACCCAGATTCACCCCTGGAGTAATTTGCCACATATCTGGAAACAGGGGCAGTAGATGCCTGAAACTCAACCCTTCAAGTATCAAGGTTATGTGACTGGGTAGGAAAGGTCCATGTGAGGAAGTGCGCTTGCCCAGCGTGGATGGGGCGCAGTTTATTCCTACACATTCAGCCAGGAACCTGGGCATGATCTTCGATGCTTCCCTAACTCTGAAGGTGTGGATTATAAGAGTAGCACAGCTGGTGTTTTTCCATTTTTTATTAGCATCAAATGGTATACACATCTTTTGCCAATTATTGAATGGAAAAAATATTTAAATATTAAATATATTGGGTGTGGAGTAAAGTCATTGAAACCTCCAGAGTACAGGTTTGACCAATGACTCAGTTATGCTTTTGTGGTAATTGTTCAATGATACAGATTCAACTCATAATTTCTATGGTTGCCTTGAAACTTTGCAAAAAATCTGAACTCTTTTTTATATCACAACCAAGAGCTTTATGCTAGGTTATAGTCAGATGAAATGATAATCTTTGAGAATCAATTAACTAAAGTGTCTTCTGGAGATAATCCCTGCAATGTTGGCATACATTTCTGTAGAAGAAGAAAAAATCTTTTCCTTGTTGCGCCATAAATTATGAAGTGGCTTTAAAAGTCTGAATATAAGTGGAGCTTTCTAACTAACTGTCAGTGATGTCATGCCCATGTCAATAACGCCCTGTAAGTGCAGGGGTTTGACTTCCTTTCCCCCCTATATTTTGATTTATAAATTCCATTTCATAATGGCAAAACAACACTTAAAGGGAAGCCTTCATCTTCTTGCCTTAGAATAACACCAAGACATCCAATAATCATCCAGAAATGTACTGCCTGTCATGTCTTATTGCTTAAATATAGGCCTGGAAAAAAAAACTCCTGAAGAGACAGGATGATACAAGTGTGGAACAGAAGTGAGCACAGCAGGCAAGGAGAAAGAACTGTTTTATCTCTGCCCCCATGACAGCAGGATCCAGGGAGCAAGCCCAAAGAGACTTTTGAGCAGAACATTCTACTGAGGCTTGACACTAACACAGTCCTAAGAAAAGTTAGACACTTCTGTGTCCCTTGATTTCATTGAGCTTAGAAAGGTGTACACTTATGAACCCCTTTTATTACCTTAGATATCCATGATGGAATTGTCTTATATTTAGTATCTGAAGTCATTTTTGTACCCTTTTACCCACTTGCTGAATATGCATTGATTTTCATAGGTGGGCACTGTTGTTTTTTCTGTACTGAGTCTGAAGAATAATATGCAAGTAACTCAAATGGTGCAAAGCCACATATTTCCAAACTCAGAGAGACCTCTGCAGTTCCAGAGACTATATATTCCCACCTGGATTTAGACTGGATTTGGTCCAGTCTAAAATATCTAAAATATCATAATCTGTACTTTATTCAAAGGGCATGTGTGACCGGTCTTTTCTAACAACTGAGGAGACCCACAAAACTTCTAATGTTGTCTGAGAGGGGCAGTATATAAATCTAACTATAAATAAATGAATAAGGTGGTATGCTGAATACCTGGGGCATTTGATGGACTAAGAAAGATTACAGTTTTGCATGGCTGACCAGGTCAGAGGAATTTGTAATGGGACTCCATTAGAAGTGGGTAGCTTCACTGACTCACAGAATGAAACGGAATTGATCCAAAGGGATGTTCTTGTACCTTCAGATGTGAAGACAATAAAAAGCAAACTACAGTGGATTTGACTGAATACTGTAGATTACCACAGTTATCTGGTAACCACAGACATAAGCAGGTCTACTCAGAATCCCACTCAGGACTATTCACTTCATAGGAAGAGTTTTTAGGATTACACTGCTAGTGTCTTAATTTTTGGTAATCAGTACTGAGAAAGAGAGGGGAAACTATTAAGTAAAATACTGAAGGTCACAGTGTGTATTTTTAGGCTTTTATTTTTGAGTGCAAGAATAATGTATTATTATCTTGAATGTTTTCCTTACCAATCTCTCCCTTCTGATGGAGTGGGCACATAAGACAAGCCTTAATTTGGTAACACCATTGATCCTGCCATTCATTTGCTGACAATATTTTAGCAAGTTTGTAGACAGAATCATAGGATCATAGAGTTGGAAGGGGCCATACAGGCCATCTAGTCCAACCCCCTGCTCAACGCAGGATCAGCCCAAAGCATCCTAAAGCATCCAAGAAAAGTGTGTATCCAACCTTTGCTTGAAGACTGCCAGTGAGGGGGAGCTCACCACCTCCTTAGGCAGCCTATTCCACTGCTGAACTACTCTGACTGTAAAATTTGTTTTCCTGATATCTTGCCTATATCGTTGTACTTGTACTTTAAACCCATTACTGCGTGTCCTTCCCTCTGCAGCCAATGGGAACAGCATCCTGCCCTAGGCTTAAGGGCTAGTTTCAAAGAGTGAAAAACTCATATGTAACTTCTTTTCAGACTGTGATATTATCTGCTTCAAGCAAATTTGGTGACATTCCAACAGTATTTTGATAAGAGTATTAACCAAGACCAAAGACCATGGGAACAAAAAGAAAATGGCAGTGTGAATCAAAGATTTTGTTTTCATTTCTGTTTTTAGATGAGTGGCATTGCAAAATGATATAGACCAGAGCTCATTGTTAATGCATTTGGCTCTAACATTCCCAGAATGAATAGGGTTTCTGGAAATCTAGTTTGCAGACAAGGTCAAAGGTAACAAAGTGCTTCTGCCTCACAAACTAACCCATTTTTTCATAAAGGGACTGGAATGTTAGGATAATGACTTCGCATCAGTATCCATGTTCATTTTCAATCTGAGTACATGGATTCTTTCAAGAATATCTGATGTTGAATCTTCAATTTGAAACCTTGCTCAATTAAGGAAATAAGATGCAATTCCAAACTAAGTATAAAATTTGCCCTGACCATTTAACTTTGATGTCAAATTCCTTCTCTCAAGCTGCTCTTGCTCCTGGTATAGGATACCTCCATTAATCTGCACTAAAACAGCACACAATCTTCTGAAGACAATCAGTATGTGCAGAGTACAGTGTTATTGTATGATTGCTGTTTCATAAGCACACATCACAGTTAAATGCACAGTAACCACCCAAAACATAATTTAGGTAATTTGTATTAGTTTGGTAAATTATGGTTTGGTTATGGTCTAAGCTGAGCACAAATCAGCCTACATTTCAACATCTCATAATTGTTCTATGAATCAACTCTATGCCAAAGCCATCATAATAGTAATGCATTTAGGGGCATGTTCCATGTTATAGAAGCTACCTCAGCTACTTATTTGTGCCACTAGACAACAGTGTAACCAATGGGAAGAGTCTACTCTACTATTCCCTGTGCCAACATTTTACCAGTTTTCAGGAATTCTGATGCCCCAAGTCAACATTAATTATGAAAGCAGGTAAAATGTTAACATAAGTAAGACCCTGCAAGAATTTGCAGAAGAAACCTCATTTTTCCCCTTCCCCATCCCTGAAAGCCCCCATTGACTCTCCCCTTTTTCTGCATGCTTGTCTCTTTCCCAAGCAATAGTCAACCTACCTTTATATTTCCCTCTCTTTTCCAGTAGCCTCTGCCATGGCTTTCATGCCAGACATTGGGCCAAGCCCACCTGCCTGGTAGGGAACCCACAAGGACTTGGGGGGGGGGCACCATACTTTCCTCTGTTCCTGAAGCATTTCTTTCCTCCTGACAACCCCATTTTTCCTTCTCTTTCCTTGATTCATTCTCTCCTCATGCATTCACAAATTGCCCTTTTACTGCCCTCTATCTTCAGTTATATATATATCATTTAGTTTATCTCGATCCCATGTTTCTCTACAATGGGAACCAATGCAGTTTACATTATTTTCCTTTCCCTCCTTTTCTCCTAACAATGACCCCGTGAAGTATTAGACTGACAGTATGTGACTGGTCCAAAATCACCCAGTGAGCTTCCACAGCAAGATGGAGATTCAAGCGTGGGTCTTCCACACCCTATGCTAAAGCTGTCATTGCTGCATCATATTGGCTTTAATAGGGTGGCTACTTTTGAACAGAGAACACAACAACAATATAGCAAAGCAAAAGAAACAATGAATAGTGTGGCTGAATTTCTGTCTTAGGAGTGCAGTGAAGAAAGGGTGAATAAAAAGTCTCTTTATTGTGTTTTCTCTAAACAATGACAAAAGTTGATGCTGAAAGCTGAGCTGAACAAGGTTCCAGTATATCCTTGTTTCAGACATAACATATTTACTCGAGCATAAGCCAACCCGAATTTTAGCTGAGGCACCTAATTTTACCATAGTATCAGCAATAACTGGTAAGTGGGGACCCTCACTCATGTATAAGCTTAGGAGGGCTTCTTCAGCATTAAAAATATGCTGACAAAGTAGGCGTATACTCGAGTATATACAATATTTCCTCAGCAGCAAAAGCTAAAAAATGAGAAATAAGATAAACAATACTGAATTGTTACAATTTCCAAGTTACAATTTCCAAGAAGAGACAATGGATAAATGGGACTTACCTTATAAAGCATAGAAAATATCCCTTAGAAGGAACCAACCTCAAAGAGGCTGTTTTAGCTTGTCTTGCTCCTCCAGGAAGAGAGCTATTTCATTTTGCACTCTATATCCACATGGTCTTAACCATTCATGGGAACTGAATGCCTTTATATAAATGTATTTCTTGGCTTTGAGTATTCAAACTGTTACCAGTTGAGTTTGGAATGATTTTGAGTTATTGTAAGTATGCCTTTAAATGGGATGTCATGGTAATTGTAGGCTTAGCTCAATAGTTATTTAGTTTTGTCCCTCTGATGAAGAAGAAACTATCCAGAGGACAGATGCACTACTGGCTGCAATACCTCAAACTGGTCATTTAGTAAGCATTGGCAACATATAAAATTATACTATATTGATGATAAATCTCCACTCGTATTATTTCCTTCCATTTTTTATTAGAGCAAGCCAATCTAAAACAGCCACTTTGAGCTTGGTTCCATCTTAGACCTCAAAGGAAACACAATAAAGAGACTTTTTATGTACCCTTTCTTCTATGATCAGTAGCAGGCAGCCAGGTTTAATTCAGTCACAAAAGTTGGGTAGTTCCAGGTCATCCAGTGGTTGCTGCCAGGCCAAAGCCTGGCCCCAGTGAGTCCTCCCTCGGAAGCCACAACAACTGGGAATGGATCTAGCTGCCTCTCTGTGCCTTTTAACAGAAGCTGAAGCCTGGGATGCTGTGGTTCCCAGTCCCAGTCCCAGTGGTTGTCAATTAATCATTCTGGGTCTCTTAACCACACTCATGTTTGTTTGTTTGTTTTAGATTTCAGATTTTCTTGCAAAATGCCTGGGGAATTTTTCAAGTTTGCAGAGAGATCTAACTTGCCAGATTTAAATATCCTTAGATTTTGCCAACTTGGCTATTAGAATATACAAGTGGGAACATGCAAGGACTTTCAGGAGAGATCTATTGCCCCCTCCCCTATAGTTTCCTGTTTCCCTTTCCTCACACACCCTGTGAAGTAAATCTGAGACAGCTCTGACAGAACTGCACTGTGAAAATATCTCTAATAGGACTGTGATATCCCAAATTCAACAGCTACCTGCATGTGGAGGAGAAGGGAATCAAAACTGGTTCACCAGATTAGAAACCACCATTCATAACCACTACACCAAACTGACTCTTTTTGGGGGTAGAGTCTTGGAAGGGGGTGGGGTTTAGTGAGGCAACCTCAGCAGGGTATAATACTATTGCCTCCACCCTCCAGGGGAATTGATCTCTGTTATCTGGAGAGAAGTTTTAATTCTGAGGGATCGATCTCTCCTCCCTCTCACCACCACCCAGAGGTTTTCAGACTCTGTTCCCATGGACAAAATGGCTGATTTGGAGAGTGAAGTCTATGGCAATATACCTTTCTGAGGTCCTTCCCTCCTCAAACCCTCCCCTTTTCAGCTTCTCAGGTATTTGCTAACCCTATGTCCTTCACATCTATCAGCTAACCAGCTTTTATCTGTCCCTCTAAGAGTCCCACCCCATCAGCTTTTCCCTAAGCATGTTCACTGAACCTGGCTGGGATGCTACTTAACATCGTGCCCCTTGCCAGGAATTTGAAGATGATTCTTGATGCCTCCCTTTCTATGGAGGTGCAGATCATGAGTGTAACCCGCCGGGTGTTTTACCAGCTACACCAGGCAAGGCTTCTACCACCCTACCTGTCCCCAGAGCACCTAGACATGGTGATCCATGTGATGGTCACCTCCAGAATTGACTTCTGTAACTAGCTCTATGCTGGCCTATCCTTGTTTCTGATCTGGAAATTGCAGCTGGTACAAAATGCAGCTGTTAGAATCCTCACAGGAACATCTTCAAGGGTTCATATCCAGCCGGTGCTGAGGCAGCTGCACTGGTTGCCAGTTGTGGCTCAAATCAGGTTCAAGGTTTTGGTTTTGATCTTTAAGGCCTTACGTGGCCTGGGACCCACATATCTGATGGACCATCTGCTGTCTTATGCCCCCCGCAGAGCGTAACACTCTGTGGGTTCCAATTTACTGGTCATTCCCGGCCCCTGGGAGGTTCACCTGGCCTTGCATGATGAAATGAGCTCCCAGGAGAGTTGAGGGTCCTGCAAGAACTTTCTGTATTCTACATGGCCTATAGGATGGACCTCTTCCACCAGGTCTTTGGTTGAGGCCAAGACATGGGCAATCAAACAAGCCCCTTTAGTTTACACCATCTGTAAACGTGTAAGAGAAAAGTGGAGTTGGCATCCATAAGTTGTCCCTCAGGCACATAGAGTGGAAATTGTCAATTGAGTGGGAGGGGAGAGTTTTCCATTAGGACTGGAAGGGGCTCATAGGAATTGTAGTCCATGAACATCTGGAGGACCACAGGTTGACTATCCCTGCATTAGGATACTTGTCTTATTGGGGGATTAAGAATTGTTAATGTTTTTTTTTTATGTAACCCACCACAAGATGGCTTGTCCTATAGCAGCAGGCAATAAATCTTAATAATAATAATAATAATAATAATAATAATAATAATAATAATAAGAAGAAGAAGAAGAAGAAGAAGAAGAAGAAGAAGAAGAAGACGAAGAAGAAGACGAAGACGAAGACGACGACGAAGACGACGACGACGACCTAGTTATGTATGACAGCTTGTATGATAGGAAACCCTCAAGGGCCAATGGAGAGTAATTAAAATGTGGCATTCATAGGTATGTGACATTCATAGGCAGAGGATGTCATTATGGCTATTTGGTCACAGAAATAAACAGCTTTAAAGGGGGATTCATGGAGAATAAGTCCATAAATGGAAACTCCACTTATTCAGAGGACTATCTGTCTTAATCCCAGAGCCAGGAAGGCAACATCAGAGGAAGGTCTCAGTCTCTGTGCCCTGTTGTTTGCTATCCATAGGAAATGGTTGGCCATGGTGTGAAGCAAGATGCTGGATTAGATGGACTATGGGACCATTTCCACATGAGGAATCTGTCCCTGGACAGCCTCCAAGTGTTGGCGGATTTTAAAGCCCACTCCACATGATGTTTCCTGCACCCTGAGGCTGTCCGGTAGCTGAATGTAGTTTTGGCAATTTTTGACGTGATTTCAGGAATCAGCAAAATCGATTTACATCCCAAAATTGCATGTCCTATCAGTAAGCAACCAGTTAGCAACCAGAAATAAGTTCATATGGACAGAAAAACTGCAATAGTCTTGGCAGCATTGTCCCTGCCACACACCCGCCCTCCCCTCTCCATTTCCTGCTCTGAGTAATTTCTTTTTAATGGTGCGGTCCATGTTGGAATGCAACCACAAGCCTACATTGTCAAAGGTAAAATAAAATCTTCTTTAAAGTGTCTGTGGTCTTTTTGGGATCAGGCAGGTAAAACACAGCCCCTTTCCTGTTTTCTGGAGGTGAGGGATGAGCTGGGAAAAGGGGGATGACAGGTGATCAAGCATCCTTCTCCTCATCCACATTTAGAAACAAATTTGTTTTGTTCTAGGAGAAAAGCAAAATCCAATAGAAGGTCTTCAGGTCAGAAGATAATTGTCCTCTGTTTGAACTGAGGGGCAACCTTCCACTTTTTGTGATGTCTGAATTCTTTATGATTTTTTTTTTAGTGAACAACCTGCTTTATGTCTACCGCTGCTGTTCTACTTGTTTCAACAATATGTGCTGGCATAAAAAAAGCTCCTCTGTTCCTCCCCTGAGGTGATAACACATGGGAGATTCTCAAGTGTTTCTGCCATGCAGATCTTGGGCGGATGCATGATCTTGTGTGGCTGAAAGGTGCCACATAATTGTAAAATTTCATTTCCTTTCAATTATTTGCTGATTACATTTGATGAGCTGCAACATTGTTTCCTCCTGCAGATTACGAGTCAGGCTAGTCAATGAGCTGTGAAATCCTCTCATATGCTGAAACAATAGCCAATGATTAAAGAACAGCTAATCTGATTGTTATAAACAAACCCTGTTGATCATTAGAAACCCACAGAATCTAACAAAATTGAAAGTGCTTATTGGTGGACTGAGGACAGTTGATGATTACAGGTAGACAATAGACATTGGCAACAGCTATTAGTCTAAAGGGGATTTGCAAATGCTGTCCAAAATATTAATGGAGAAGTGTGAAGCTACAGTTCAGGTGATCATAACAGTTTAACCCCTTATTTTCTTTGATTGTAACAATCATCTGATGCTTGGTGGACCTTTCTGTATTCTGTAGACAATTTCAATTTGCTGTAATTTATAGAATAGAAACGTGACAAACATTATGCCTTAAATTCCTCTAATTATGAATATAGGATGTATGGAATCTGTACAAAATCTGCTTATTTTTACTTATTTATTTGAAGAGAAGCTATTTTTGTATACCCCACTTTTCACTTCCCAAAGGAGTCCCAAAGCAGCTTACAAACATCTTTCCCTTCCTTTCCCCAGAAAAGACACCCTGTGAAGTGGGTGGGGCTGAGAGAGTTCTATGAGAACTGCTCTGTGAGAACAGCCCTAAGACTTGCCCAAAGCCAACTACCTGGCTGCATGTGGAAGAGTGGATAATGAAACCCAGTTCTCTAGATTAGAGTCTGCAGCTCCTAACCACTACATCATACTGGCTCCTTGCCACAAATTTCAGCAGATAGAATAAAGGACAATGAAGGGCACTCACAATGAACATTAAAGTCTATGAGGAAATTAATAGGAAAGATCACAACACAAATTAATACAGACAACAGAATGTAATGGGGGGATTTGGCACAGCAGCTTTGGGGGACAGTAGCACAATGGAGAGGCAGACAGACAGTGCCAAAGGCATTTGTTGGTACAAGGAAGTTAAGGCATCTGAGAAAGTAGATGGCAGCAGACAGACCTTGAGGTTGATTTGCTTGGATGCGGGGTAATGGTTGGAAAGCAGGAGGCTTGTGGGGAAGCAGAGACAGCAAAGGGAAAGTTGGCATTGTATGACAAATATTAGAAGGAGAGCAGAAAGTTCAGGATTGGAATAGTTTGCACAGGTATGTATTAAAGGTAAAGGTAAAGGTATCCCCTGTGCAAGCACCGGGTCATGTCTGACCCTTGGGGTGACGCCCTCCAGCGTTTTCATGGCAGACTCAATATGGGGTGGTTTGCCAGTGCCTTCCCCAGTCATTACCGTTTACCCCCCAGCAAGCTGGGTCCTCATTTTACCGACCTCGGAAGGATGGAAGGCTGAGTCAACCTTGAGCCGGCTGCTGGGATTGAACTCCCAGCCTCATGGGCAGACAGCTTCAAACAGCATTTCTGCTGCCTTACCACCCTGCGCCACAAGAGGCTCTTCAGGTATGTATTACAAATGGCTATACTGTACAGTCAATAAAGAAAGCCTTTCTTTCCCCAGTCTCTTTAAGGAACACAATTTATGCCCCTATTAGGAAAACTCTGTCTACCTTCAAAACTGAAACCAGCAGACTCAGGGTCAGGCAAGATTACAAAAATGAAACAAAGATAACAAAACAACAACCCCCTCCTTTAATTGTAGTTTGTATAGATGGGGAATGTGGTTCATTTACACACTAGGGGCAAAGCCCATTGTATCCAGGAATACAATGGGCGCTAGAGCTTGGTGGTGGGAAGAGGAAGTGGAGGAGATGTCCAGTCTATAAGGGCATGTGGTTGAATGTGTGTGTTGTGTGGGAGGTTGTGGTGGTGTGGTGACAAACGAGGGCATGGGTGTGGAGATATGGGTGTCAAGAACCTGTGGTTTGGAATGTTAGTTGAGTATGGGAGAGGACTGACTGTTGGGAATTGTGGCATAGTGGTTAAAGATAAGCATTCCAGAGCCATGTCTTCAGATATGTGAAGGGAAAATCAGACTGGACATTCTTCTTAGGGGGAGATTACATGGCAACAAATTCCTCCCAGTTCTGCATCATTTCCCTTCTTGTGTGAATTAGGCCACAGACAACGAAATGTTCCCCTGCCCTAATAAACATGGGGTCCATCTGTCTCCATTTTTTTACTGCTGATAAAATATTATGTGCCCACATGCTTCTTTTATGGTTGCTCCTTAGAAGAAGAGCTGGATTTTTGTACCCTGTTGTTTATTACTCAAAGGAGTCTCAAAGTGGTTTACAAAAACCTTTTCCCTTTTCTCCCCACAATCGACAACTTGTGAGGGCTCTGAGGGGTCTGAGAGAACTGGGAATGGGCTGCAGTGACCCAGCAGGCCTCAGGTGTCTTGAGCAGTTTCCAATCGTCTTCCCTTCCTCTCCCCATAGCAGACTCCCCATGAGGGAAGTGGGGTAGAGAGCCTCACATGGAAGCTGGCAATCCTAAGAGGAAGTCTCTCTGTGCACAGCAGTCTTGACCTTAGGAAGGCTTTTTATACTGGTTTTTTTATTTGCCAGGCCAAGGTTGAAAAAAGTCACCTCAGTTCACATGTCTCTCCAGCCATTTACTTGTTCACTATTTTACAGTTTCAGGCTGTAAATATTCTTTATTTATATCTTCCTGCACTTTCCAGACTCACAGGACTGATGCTGGTCTGTCTGTCTGCACCCCAAAATACAAACAGTTGCTGGTAAGGGCTGGCCATAGCCCATAGCCCAGGAGGGATACGCCTGCACTACTCACTCCCAACTGTAACCGGCAAGCCCCTACCATAGTATCTAGAGTATAATGATCAGCTCTGCAGGCAAATATGGCTCCTTTGAAGGCTGGACTCTGAGGCATTATACGATTTTGAAGTCCCACCTCCAAAACTCCAGGAATATTTCCAACCCAGGGGTAGCCAACCTCCAGGTGGGGCCCGGAGAGCTCCTGGAATTACAGCTCATCTACAGAGTATAAAGATCAGCTCCCCATGCAGAAAGGGCTACTTTGGACAGGGTTGTGGTGGAGAAGAAACATATAAGGCCTCCTTCACAGGTTGTTGTTGAATTGAAAGACTTGAGGCCTACTGCACAGGGTTGTTGGGTAGATGAAACAGGAGACAAAATAACCTCTGCAACAGCATCAAGGTTCGTCTGCCGAATAACGCTGTGCTGTAGGCCTCAAATTTGCAGAGAGTTGGGAAGAAGAAATACACATGGTTTAGCTGTGTCTGACCCCCGGCCAAAGCAGTATTTTAAGTGAGAAGGGGCTTTTCTGTGGCCTCCCTGTCAGTCAACTATTTGGCAGAAGGGGAAAGCTCCCCACCCTCAAAAGGAATGTCCTCACCAATGCCCCGAGGCTCCCCTGCATTGCTTTTGGAAACACCTCCCTCCCCTCAGTCAGGAGCTGTCAGAGGCTCCTTCGCAGGGAGGGGGCTCCTTCGAAGGGAGGGGGAGGGAGAGCACATACTAGCCTCCTGGCAGCTCTGTCAGGGTTCTGAGGCAAGTTACAGTTGGACATGACACCCTTGGGGCAAAAAGGGATGGTGCAGCGTGTTCAAGCCTGTGTTCTCATCCCACTTGGCAGCCCTACTGACCTCCTCTCCCTGCGGTGGTCAGGAGCAGACTGGCAGTGATGTCTCCAGATTGCGCCGGGGTGGGCGGGCCCTGTCAGAACTTTGGCCCAATGATTGGGCCCAATGATTGGGCCAAAGTCCTAAGTGGGCGTGACTTGTTTGAGGCAGGGCCCAATAAGGACATGCTTTGCACATCTGTATTGGGCCCTGCCTCTGACAGGCCATGCCCACTCTCCACCCACTTAGCCCTTAGTGTTTTATTAATAACAGCTCCCGCTGTTACATATTAATTATGAACACTCCATTTTCATAAGTATTTTGTTTAACAACAAGAGAAACATACAAATCCACTTCGTTTTGTTGACAGATATTCCTGCTCCTTCCGAAACAAAGAAAATTGAACAATGTAAAAGGTATCCTCCAGGTGGGACCTGGGAATCCCCCAGAATTAAAGCTCATCTCCAGATTACAGAGATCAGTTCCTGTGGATAAAATGGATGCTTTGTGAGAGAGAAGGGTTGGGCTTTTATAACTTGATTTTCATTATTCAAAGGAGTCTCAAAGGGGCTTACAATTACCTTCCCTTCCTCTCCCCACAACAGACCCTTTGAGAGAGCTCTAAGAACTGTGACTAACCTAAGGTCACCTAGCTGGCTGCATGTGGAGGAGTGGAGAATCAAACCTGGCCCTCCGGATTAGACACCACTGCTCTTAACTATTACACCAAACTGGAGGCTAGATTCTGTGGCATTGTGCCCCACTGAGGTCCCTGTGCTCCCCAGGCTCCATCCCTGGATTTGGCAATCCTACCGCACCCCCAGCCCCTGCCAGTGGACAGGGAGGACTTGGCAACCCCAGTCATAGGTAACAATGAACTATAGAACATTCTTAAACCGAGCTACACCCTTCTAAGCATATTGACTTCAATTGATTTAGGATGTAACTCTGTTTATTATTGGACAGGTATGTTTTAGTTTCAGGCTATTTAATTCCTTGTATAAGATTTAGATTCCCTTGCTCATAAAGTGGTGAATATCCTGTAACCATGAAAATAGAGTTGCCTACTGATCAGAAGAAAAAAAAAACTATTGTAGTCTGCTCTCATGCCTTGATAAGCAGAAATCAGACTGCTTAAACAGCTGGTAACTTAAAATGAAAGGTAAAATTGTACTAAATCATTGCTTTGCATTTATAGTCTAGCCTTCGGATTCTAAATGGTGCCTTTTGCACCTCTTTTTATGCTGGCCTCTGTTTTGTGGAAACTTACTCACAGCTATTTGGAACATGATCTTATGGAAACTTGTCATTCCTCTGGCCTGATTTTTGCCAGAGCTGGATTCCCAACAACACTGTTGATTAATTGATTCTTTGAGGTTGTGCCATGCCAAGCTGTTAGAAAGTGAATCAAAGCAAGTGACACAAAATTAATCAAGAAAAACCTTTAAGAAAACCAAAGATGTATCAGTTTGAGTCTCATGGGTCATCTGTTAGTGTGCTCACTGCTGTAGGCTCAGTCAGAGACTGTTGTTGTATGGCCAGGCAAATAATAAGTCAATGGGAGAAAAATATCAGGCATTGGATGCTTCAGTGACTCTTCTGAGAGCTAACCCAATCAGTTTCTGTAAGGAAAAGTACAAAGAATGGGTGAAACCTTTGCTGTCCTGATGAGTTATGCTGTTGCTATGGTTATTATTTATTTTTGAATTAAGACATTCTAAATGACCTAGTTTTCCTATTAACAAGCCAAGAAAGAGAATGAGATCTGTAGTTTCATGGCTCAGAGCATACTGAATTACTGTCTTGAGAGCAGTAAAAGAAAACATCAGTGAAGTACTTGAAGCTTGTAAAGCATGTGAGGGATGACAGTTGTGGGAAACTTCCTATGACCACTCAGCTCTAGTACTGGGAGAAGAAGCAATGTGACAATTTAGGGAAGATGATGGCTCGGTTCTGCAGCATCATGTTCCTATCAGTACTGCCCAAGTCACCTAAAGTCATATCCCCACTGCTTATTCTAGGTCCTATAATTTCCCAATGTCACTTTCATTTCTTGAGAGCTTGATTGTAAAAGTCACATGCTCAGGAACTAAATACAGTGGTAGGTATTGACTCTGTGCATTGGAATTAATCCACCGTTCTAAAATTCATTTGTTTATCTCTATTGATCAAAGACAATTCTGGGGCAGAATCAAGATAGATTGTAGCCTATAGATTTATTGAAGAATAAATAATTGAAAAGAATCTGTGAGAAAGACAATAATGCTAGAAAAATTGCCAGAAGTAGGAAAAAAGGATGACTCAACATGAGATGGATTGACTGAATAATGGTAGCTATGGTGTTTAGTTTTCAATATCTGAGCAATACTGTGAATAATGTGATGTTTTGGAGGTCATTACTTCATAGGGCACAGGCCTCTTGTGGTGCAGAGTGGTAAGGCAGCATACATGCTGTCTGAAGCTCTGCCCATGAGGCTGGGAGTTCGATCCCAGCAGCCAGCTCAAGGTTGACTCAGCCTTCCATCCTTCTGAGGTCGGTAAAATGAGTACCCAGCTTGCTGGGGGATAAACGGTAATGACTGGGGAAGGCACTGGCAAACCACCCCGTATTGAGTCTCCCATGAAAACGCCAGCGGGCGTCACCCCAACAGTCAGACATGACCTGGTGCTTGCACAGGGGATACCTTTACCTTTACCTTTTTACTTCATAGGACAGACTTTCTCAACCAGGGTTTCATGAAACCCTGCATTTCCTTGAAGGGTTTCTCGAAAAGGTGGGAGTTAATTAATTTTTAATTTCTTAAAAAATTGTTAAACATTTATGGGTGATATGGCCATATATGGTCATGTCAACACACCCACCCCCTCACATAATGGCCAATCATGGGCCTGGAGGGGTTGGGAAGGGGAGGAGCTCTGCATGGGCATGCTTCCCAACCATATTCTGCATGATTGTACCACTTCTGGGGTTTCTTGAAGCCTGAAGGATGTTGAGAAATCAGAAGTGACTTGATGGCATATAGCATGCACAAATAATTTGCTGAATGAAAAGTTACTCCAGGTTGTTCTCTCAAATAAAACACAACATAACCTGAAATGTATTTAAATAGTTTATTAAACTGATCAGCAATTTTAAGGACGGGTTGCATTTAGTAGCGAATACTTCATCTAGTTTGAAGCCAGGAGTTTGTTTTCAGATTTAAGTGACCTGACGCTTGACCCTTCCCTTCCTAAGAACATAAGAAGAGCATTGCTAGATCAGACAAATTATTATTGTTGTTGTTGTTGTTCAATTTATTTCCCACCACTTCTGAAGCCAGCTCGTGGCGGGTTAGCCAGTTAAAAACCCATTAAAACCCCCATTAAAAGATGTAAAATCCCAGAATATGGTGGAAAACCACCACCATCCATCCCCACTACCGGAGGCGTGAGGAAGGAGGTCTACTACTCACACCTGGGGTGGGGGCATCGATCTTCCTCACCAACCCCAGCCTCAACCATAGACCTGGAGGAAGAGCTCCATTTTATAGGCCCTGCAAAATGCTAAAAGCTCCTGAAAGTTGTCCATCTAGTCCAGCATCCTGTCTCACACACTGGCCAACCAGTTATTCTGGAAGACTAACAGGTTCTAGAAGCTAAGGACTTCCCATAGTTTTGCCATCTAGTCAGCAACTGACCATCTATTTGAACATTATTCTCTTAGTGTAGACATTTGCATTTCTATTGTTGCCTAATGTTTCTGGTGCAATTCAACCTCAAGTGAATCCAAATTGCTGGTTTTTCTCTACTTATCTCTGGAACCTGCTAACCATTTTCATTATGCTGTGTGTCAATTTATTCCCACACTCTACCTATACATTTCATCTGATTGCTTCTATTCCATGACATTTTATCTGAGGAAGTGTGTGCGTACACACAAAAGCTCAGACTTTGAATAAAACTTTGTTGTTCTTAAAGTTTCCTCTGGAATCTAAATTTGTTCAACTGCTTTAGACCAACATGGCTACACACTTGAATCGAGGTTCCTATGGCCAGTAGCCACTGATAGCCTTCCTTCATTAATCTGTCAAATGCCTTTTTAGACCCATCTGTGCCTGTGGCTACCCTGATCTGTATAGCAAGCTAACCTAGTCTCATCAGATCTCAGAAACTAAGCAGGGTTATCCCTGGTTAGAATTTGGATGGAAGACCATCAAGGGTTGCCTTGGAGAGCCAGTCAATAGCAAACCACCTCTGAATGACTCTCATTGAAAACCCTTCAGGGTTGCCATAAATCAGCTGCAGTTTGACAGCAAAAAAGAAGAAGAAGAAGAAGCCTGTAGCCATTATTAAATCATTTGGCAGCAAATTCCATATTTCAATCACTCATTGTATAAAGAAGTATTTTCTTTAGTTTGTCCTGAATCTACTGGCCATTAGATTCATCGGGTGCCCTCAAGTTCTAGTACTTTGGGAGAGGGAGAAAAAGTTATTTTTATCAACTCTTTCTATCCAGTTTTAGCATGTGCTGCCAAAGCAAGCACCAACTCTATCTTCTGCACCACTGATAAACTACAATGCCACCATCCCCTTAGGTTGTTTCTTTTTGAAGAGGGAACTTGTCCTGGATAGTTAGGCTGATTATTTTTCAGACTTGAATATGCGGACTGTGGATAAAGATTAAATAACACCTAAGCAATTTCCATACTCCAGCACAATTTACATACTGTATGAGTTATTCTATGAATTATAGGCTACTGAATTATAAACCACTACTAAGGATGTACTTTTCAGCAATTGCTGAGCCCCTCCTTCTTTTCCCATGTAAGTTTATTTATTTTATATATATACTAGATTTAAAGCCCATTGTATATTTAAATACAACGGGTGCTAGAAAGGGTGGAGTGTCCTTGGTGGCTGGGTGTTTGTCTCCTTTCTACATCTTTCTTTCTTTCTCTGCTTCTATCTCTGTATCTCTCTGTCTCTCTCTCTGTCTTGCTGTCTTCATTCCCTCTATCCTTCTATTCCTCTATCCTTATATCATGCCCCCCATCCATCCATCCTTCCCTTAATCTCCTTTCTGTCTGTCATGCATCCCTGTATCTTCGAACCTTCTGACTTTCTGTCTTCTTTTCTGTCTGGCATCCGTTAATTTCCCTTTCTCTCCTGCCTTCCTTCCTTGGTACTGTTGTGTCTCTCCTTTCTTTCTCTTTCTCTCTGCCTGTATCTCTCCAGCTCTCCTTCTGTCTCTCTGTCTTGCTGTCTTCCTTCCTTGTATGCCTCCACCTAACCATCCATGCATCCCTATTTCTCAGTGGGCTCTCACATCCACCTGTCTCTCTTCGAGCTGTGTAACTTTCTGTCTGTGTGGGGGGTGAACGGAGGTTTCCTGGGCTGCTTGGGACCTCAGGACGTCCCCTGGAGCCGCATTGGCTGTGCGTGGAATGTTAGTGGCACGTTGAAGTGGGCAGATGTCGAGCAGCTGTGCGAAGGGGGGGGAGCGTCAGATCTCTCTCATCGTCCTGTCTCTGTCTGTCTCTGGCTGTATCTGTCCATCTGTCTTTCTCTCTGTCGGTCTTTCTCTCCTTGGTCCTCCTATGCCTCCTTGTCATGTAGTCACGGCGGGGCTGGGCGGGAGTGGCTTCTGCCGGGCCCGGGCGCTCCATCGCTGCCGCGAAGGAGTGCCCAGGCCCGGCAGAAGCCGGGAGAACAGCGGCGGTGGGTGGGAGCGAGTGGCAGGGCCAGAGGACTTACCCCGCGGGCTGCGAGCGCGATCTGCGAGGTGAGTCTGTGGCCGGCCTGGCGAGGCCGGGCCAAGCTGCCAATGGGGAGCCTCGCGAAGCGCGGCTCCCCATTTGCGGCTTGGCCCTGGAGGGACACTCGGAGGGACCAATCAGGAGCCGCTTTGCGGCTCCTGATTGGTCCCTCCGAGTTTTTATCCTGGACAGGGTCCGCCCTAACTCCTCCCCGACAGGGCTAACTCTTTTATTTAGTCCGTGGCGCCCCGCAGGCGCCACAGGAAGTTTAAAGATGTTTATCTTTCTTTCCTGATTATCTATGGGGTTGAGGGTAACTTAAAACATCTTTTCAATAGATTCAAGTGGGTTTGAAGCAGCAGAACAAATTTAGAGTCTAGTAGCACTTTTAAGACCAACAAAGTTTTATTCAAGGTATGAGCTTTTGTGTGCACGCACACTTCATTTTCTTCCATCCTATCCCTACCACCACTCAGGCCTGCATATCACATCCCCTCTTTCTGATGCAAAGACCTTTCATTTATGAAGGATGGCGTAATCAGCAGGGGGAAGATTAATAAAAGTCATCATAGCTGCTTCCGGGGACTATTGTAAACTTCTGCAAGAATCATTTTCACCAGGGCCAATTGGAATTGTAGTTTTCCTTTCCTATAAATCCTGCTAGGAAGTGCTGTCTGGAGAAGATTATAACTGGACATTCAAGTTTTACAAGCTCTTCTCAACTGGTTATTCTGCACACTCTTTGGAAAGGGAAGAATGGGCAAGGGAAGGTGAAAGGTATCCATTTATGTATGTGTGGAAGGAGATTTCTAAGTACAACTACACTGGCTGAAGGGTCAAAGACCTATTTATTCCTTATATATCCACAAATCATGGACACTTTTCCCTTTTAAAGAAAAGAAATTTGTTCTGCTTTCTTTTGCTGAGTTTCAGGTGCTAGGTAATTCTTTTTAAAATTTATCCTGTCTTTTAGCTTATTTATTTATATTTAAATTTCTATACCACCCCTCCAGGCACTGCTGGCTCAGGGCTGTTTACATCATAATAGGGCAATTGATAGTTAGAGGAACAAAATATTTATTCAAATTGCAGTCAGAAAGAAATCTGGTGAAGTCAGCTTTGAAAGGTTATTGTTAAGCTGTTTAAACAGCTGAGCTGCACCTATGTGCTCACTAGTGTACCAAATGGTCAGACTGAAGTTGCAGTGGAAAAATCCTAAGCACATGGCTGGAATTCTATTTAAGATGGGCTCCCATCTACTTCCTTTTTCTTCAAGAAGAGCAGATGAGTGTGCGTTTTTGCAGAAGCAAGGAGCAGCTATTAAGGCTCTCTACTCTCCATTTTGCTGATGTGTGGACATGTAGTCTACCTGCAGTCTAGCCACAAGAGGCTTGCAATGTGCTGCTTTTGTAATTACTCTTTAACCTTTTGTACTCTGCTTCAGTAAGGAGACTGAACCAGATGAATATGATCTATATGTAAATTCTTTAAATCCTCAAAACACTGTGAGTCTGGATCTGTGCCTCATTCACAAAGGTAACAACTAAATACTTTCAAAATACTCTGTTACTCTGCAGCTCTGTTTCTCTGGTGGGACTCAGAACTGAGCTAAGTCCAAAAGTCCCAACAACATAGTTAAAAGCACTACATTAATAGAACTTGTAAGTCATAACCTACTATTGCAGTTCACCACCATTGATTGACCAATACAGCCTCCTCTCATATTCAGGGGGAGAGTTCAGGATTTACCTGTTGTTTGTGAATCACTGGTCTCAATCAAATGCCTGGCAGAAAAGCTCCATTGTACAGGCCCTTTGGAACTGTGAGAGCTCCTTCAGGACCACAGCTCTTCCAGGAACTCATTCCACCAGGCTGGAACCAGGACTGAAAAAGCCTTGGCCCTGGTTGAGGTCAAGTGTATGCCTCTAGGGCTGGGGATTATCAGCCTGTTTGTATTTGCAGAGCAAAGTGCTCTTTGGGGGGCATGGGTAGTTAGGCAGTCCCTCAGGTACACCAGGCCCAAACTGTGAATGGCCTTGAAAGTCAATGCCAGAACTTTTAACCTGATCTGGAATTCAACTGGGAGCCAGTGCAGTTGCCTGAGAATAGGCTGGATGTGGGTCCTTCACATTCTGCACCAGTTGCAGTTTCTGGGTGAAGGTCAAAGGCAGGCTGGCATAGAGCGATTTACAGTAATCAAACCTGGAGGTGACCATTGCATGAATCACTGTGGCTAGGTGTTCTGGGGCCAGGTAAGGCACTAGTAATTTAGCTTGGTGGAGGTGGTAAAATGCTACTCTGGTAATCTGAGCCTCCATAGATAAAGTGGCATCAAAGATCATGTCCAAATTACTAGCAGTATAGGCAGGTCATACATACTTCCTCTCCCAGTCTTTTCCTCCCCAGCCACGAGACCACAAGTCTTTTTTCCTACCTTCTGCTGGCCTTAGTTAAATGCTGGCTCCCTAATGTGGTCAGTTTAGTTGATGGACTGGTCTGTTTCATCATTGCTTATATTTTCTTAAATATAGCAACCAAAGAAATGTTGTGAGTTAATAGGTATTAGAAACACTATAAACACATACAATATATTTAGCATAATAAGAATGCAAGTCTGGGGCCCATTCCGCACAAGGTTCACTGTGGCAAATTGCTTTCGGAAAGAAAAAACAGAATTTTAAATAGTGGAATCCGGCGTAACGCATACCTGCCTTTGTAGCGGAATCCAGTTGCGTTTCAATCGTTTCCCACAGGTTTCCGGTCTCGGCAAAAATCGCTAGAAAGGAAGCAAAAAGTTACAAGAAGGGGATTTTGCTCTCTAGTTTCTAGTGCATTTCTTTGGGTTAATTTCCAGTAACACTCTATTATTTTTCCTGTGGCAATGTAACTAATTTTTTACCAAAATGTTCTGCTTTGAGTAAGCCCAGTGAAGAATAGACTGCACATTTAAATGCTGCATAGTTTGAATGATGCTTGAAATAAAATGAAAGTAATTATAGGTGGGAAAGATACAAGTCTAAAGAGAGATACATAAGCATACTGTCTTTGCCAATAAATCACAACTTAAACTGATTAAAACAAGGAAATTCACGATCTACCTATTTTCCTGCAATCTGATAAGCAATATTGTAGAAATAATTCTCTGGTACTAGTGCTCCATTTTGTGTTATTGGGATGGTAATGGGTCACACATGAGTGATTCCACAGAATAAAGAATAAGATTAGATAACTCTTCTTACTAAAGTGAGCATCTTTCCAATGAGAATTTTTTTGTCTATTAATCAAGATTATGCTTTCAGGGCAAATGTCCTTTTCTTTTTAAACATTTCTCATCCAGAGTCCATTAAAATGCAGTTAAACAAACACTTCTGAACATGCTACATATTGTAGATTTTCTTTTTGTTCTTTCCAATCTGTGTTATTCAGAATTTCTTTTGTAAGACATGCATGAAAAGTATGCATCAATAAAAACATGTTTTCTATAAAAATGTTTTCTATGCTCTCTAAATAGTCCTTTAGAAACATCGATACTTTTAGATCACAGAACTGCAGTTAATGAATCCTTTACTATGGGTTCCCTAAGAGGCTGCAAAGAGGGTTCAGCAATGTTTAGAAAGCCCAGTACAACCATGAAGCAGTAATTTATCTGCTCCACACTTCTCATAGACCATACAGCAAATTGAAACAGGGTAAAACACTCCGGAATGGGCATTAAATAAACAAGAGTACCACAAAAAACAGTGGGATAAATTAGAGACACTCAAGAACAATATTTTAGAAAAATTTAAAAAGTAGAACACTCACTGTTTTATTAGCCCGTTAGAATAACAGATTCATAGAATTATAGAATCATAGAGTTGGAAGGTATTTCCTGGGTCATCTAGTCCAACTCACTGAACTATTCAGGACGCTCACATGCCTATTGCTCATCCAGTGTAACCTGCCACACCCTTGAATCTTCACAGAATCAGCCTCTCCATCAGATGGCTATCCAGCTTCTGTTTTAAAATTTCCAACTATGGAGAATGCACCACCTTCTGAGGAAGCCTGTTCCGCTAAGAAATTCTCTGTCAGGAACTTCTTCCTTATGTTTAGACAGAATTTCTTTTGAATTAATTAATTTCATCCCATTGGTTCCCTCTCTGTCCTTCTGGGGCAAGAGAGAACAACTCTGCTCTATCCTCTATATCAGTGGTCCTCAACCTTTCTGAGGTTGGGGACCGTCAGGGCATTGGGGCGCGGCCCGCGGCCCGCGCGGGCCATGCCCACGCATCGGGCCGTGCCCGCGAGCCGCGCCCGCGCATCGGGCCGCACCCCGCAAGCAGCGCCCACGCATCGGCCCGCGCCCACACGGGCGCGCCCCGGCCCCGATTCCCTCTCCCCGCCCTCCTGCAGTAAGAAGCTTCCCGGGCCGCAAGCTTGCGGCCTGGGAAATTTTTTACTGCGGGGGGGGCGGGGAGAGGGAGCCGCGGACCGGCGCCATGGCCTTCGCGGCCTGGCACCGGGCCGCAGCCCGCAGGTTGGGGACCACTGCTCTATATGGCACCCTTTTAAATACTTAAAGATGGTTATCAGATCCCCTCTCAGTCTTCTCCTCTCCAGGCTAAACAGACCAAGCTCCCCCAACCTTTCCTCATATGTCTTGGTCTCCAAACCGCTCACCATCCTTGTTGCACTCCTCTGGACACACTCTAGTTTGTCTACATCCCTCTTCAACTGTGGTGCCCAAAACTGAACACAGTTCTCCAATGAGGCTGAACCAGAGCAGAGTAAAGTGGTACCATCACCTCCCATGATCTGGACACGATACTCCGTTTGATACGGCAAATACTGTATTTGATACTGGCAAATACTCCAGAAGATAGAGGCAGAGTTCAACGAGATCTGAACACAATGGAAAAATGGGCAAATGAGAACAAGATGCAATTTAATAAAGATAAGTGTAAAGTTCTGCATCTGGGTCAGAAAAATGAAAAGCATGCCTACTGGATGGGGGATACGCTTCTAGATAACACTGTATGTGAAAGAGACCTTGGGGTACTTGTGGATTGTAAACTAAACATGAGCAGGCAGTGTGATGCAGCAGTAAAAAAGGCAAATGCCATTTTGGGCTGTATCAGCAGGGGCATCACATCAAAATCACAAGATGTCATAGTCCCATTGTATATGGCACTGGTTAGACCACACCTGGACTACTGTGTGCAGTTCTGGAGGCCTCATTTCAAGAAGGATGTAGATAAATTGAAAGGGTACAAAGGAGAGTGACGAGGATGATCTGGGGCCAAGGGACCAAGCCCTATGAAGATAGGTTGAGGGACTTGGGAACGTTCAGCCTGGAGAAAAGGAGGTTGAGAGGGGACATGATAGACCTCTTTAAGTATTTGAAAGGTTGTCACTTGGAGGAGGGCAGGATGCTGTTCCCATTGGCTGCAGACGAAAGGAATGGGTTTAAACTACAATTACAACGATATAGGCTAGATATCAGGGGGGGGGGAAATTCACAGACAGAGTAGTTCAGCAGTGGAATAGGCTGCCTAAGGAGGTGGTGAGCTCCCCCTCACTGGCAGTCTTCAAGCAAAGGTTGGATACACACTTTTCTTGGATGCTTTAGGATGCTTTGGGCTGATCCTGCGTTGAGCAGGGGGTTGGACTAGATGGTCTGTATGCCCCCTTCCAACTCTATGATTCTATACAGCTAAAAATCCCATTTGCCTTTTTAGAACCAAGTCACACTGCTGACTCATGTTCAATGTGTGGTCTACTTAGACTCCTAGATCCTTTTCGCATAAGCTACTGCTAAGACAAGTCTCCCCCATCCTATATTGGTATGTATGTTTTTTTCCTACCTAAATGCATAACTTTGTCCATATTTAACTTCATTTTATTCAGTTTAGCCCACTTCTCGAGCCTATCAAGATCATCCTGTATTCTGATTCTGTCTTCTATTGTCAACAAGAATATTATATGGAACCTTATCAAAAGCTTTACTGAAATCCAGATAAATTATGTCTACAGCATTCCTCTGGTCTAGTAAGGTAATCACTTTCTCAAAAAAGAGATAAGGTTGGTCTGACACGACTTGTTCTTGCGAGACCCATACTGAGTCTTAGAAATCACAGCTCTCTGTTCCAGCTGCTCAAGGACCAACTGTTTGATGATTTGTTCCAAAATTTTCCAGCTACAGATGTCAAGAAGAGTTGGTTCTTATATGCCACTTTTCTCTACCTGAAGGTGTCTCAAAGTGGCTTACATTTACCTTCCCTTTCCTATCCCCACAACAGACACCCTGTGAGTTAGGTGAGGCTGAGAGAGCCCTGATGTTACTGCTTGGTCAGAACATCTTTATCAATGATGTGGCATGCTCAAGGAGTCGGAGCTGGTTGCGTATGGGGGAACGTGGAATCAATCCCGGCTCGCCAGATTAGAAGTCCGCACTCCTAACCACTACACCAAGTATATTGAAAACTAGTTAATGTCTGGAATGTTTTTACTTTTGAAGCAATTTCCCATTTTGTTAAGCCATAAAGGTGCTGTCATCTATTGATTTGAACCTCCACATTAGAAAAGGTTACATACAGATCTTTACTGATACCTGATTCACCCAACCCATACTAATCTTGTAAACTCTGTTAGGGCTGATCAGCCTCCTAATAGGCCCATATTACCTTCACCAATGTAAAGTAGGTATGTGTGGGGCCAGTTATTTGAATTGGCCAATTTGAGAAAGGCGTGGCAAATTCCTGCTCACCCTGAAGTGACCAGCTAATGCCACCATACCTTGTTAAAACGATGAGATCATGCCATTGCTTTGCTATCAAAGGATAGCCAGGATACATGGTAACATTTAAATAGTATCAGCCCATATCATTGGCCAATATGCAAATCTACATGTTATCAGAGTCCATTGTTGGTGTCCTTTCCAAAACAGGCAGGAGCAAATTAACAAATGTCACGTAAAATATCAAAACTGTCCATTTTCCTGACAATGGGACCCAGAATGGGTTACAGCATATGAATAGCATTGCATAATTTAAGAAAAATGATAGCATGGCAAAGTGATTAAGAACAGGAGTTTATAATCTGGCAAACTGGGTTTGATTCCTAGTTCCTCCACATGCAACCAGCTGGGTGACCTTGGGTTCATCACAGCCCTGATTGAGCAGTCCCCTGAAAGCTCTCAGTCTCACAGGGTGTCTGTTGTAGGAAGAGGAAGGGAAAGTGATTGTAAGCAACTTTGAGCCTCCTTCAAACAGTGAAAAGCAGGATATAAAAAACAACTATTCTTCATTTTAAAATACTTTTGAATTTTTCCCCAAATAGAATAGGAGGGAATGAAATGGTCTTCCTGACCAGGCACAAAATTCATAAGGGGAAAAAAGGCAAGATATATATTAATGCCAGTCTCTTTCAGGACTATAATCACTCGCCCTCCATTCATTCAAGTATTTATATGCCACTTGCCTCCAAAGCTGCAGGAGGTTATGTTTTACAGGGTGCACTAAGGCAAAGCCAACCAAGGAGGTGAAAGTATTACTAAAGGATGATAAGAAAATGGCAGAGAAGCTGACTGCATTTTTTTTGGCTCTGTCTTAACTGTGGAAGTTGGGAGGAGCTTGCCTTCTCCAGAACAACTGATTTCAGGAGGAGTGTCAAAAGATCTGAGTCAGAAATAAGTTAGACTAAGAGAGGATGATTGGCTCAAATTTGGTGAACCTCTTGGTAGAATCCCAGTCTCCCAGTCCTCCTTATACATTCTCAGCATTACACTACGCTGGCTGTCATTCTGAAATCATTATTTCTGAAGGAACTCTTTGGGAATGGCTTTATGAGACAACAGTTTCATTATATTTATTTTAGCAGTTTTAAAAAAAGATGAGTAAATGTTCTATCTCATTAGTTAAACACAGACATATGATGATTTGACAACATTATCTTCATGCCATGTACAATCTGCCATGATTAATTGGACACCATCATCAACCCTCTGGCAAAGTGACCTGGATGACTGAAAAGTCTCTTGCGTTTAATAAAGCACAATCCAATTAAGAAGAACATTTTGGGCCAAATTTCCTGCTGGGGTGAATGAGCAGAGAATGAATGAAGTCAATAGAGTTTCAGTATTTACCTCACTAGAGAATTTGGCCTAAGCAGGATATATGCCATGATCTACATTTTAAATGACAGAAACTGCAACTCAGGACTTTGTCCAGATTAATATTTTAATATCAGTGCTAAAAAGTCAAGGAACATCAGATTTTACTTATTTTACCCAAGAGTAGCATTACTGACTTGAAATAGAATCACATAATTTTGACCAAAGTCCTCAGAATGAAAGTCCATGGAAGATACTTCTACAATGAGATCACTTGTTTTAGAAAGTGATCTCATTGCAGGCCATATCACTGGTGATAAAAACCTAATGCTAGAAGAAAGCAATCATTGTCACTAAATTCAGGTTCTACAATCCGTACATAGAATACTAGAACAATCAGTATTTCCTTGGGAGAGATCGAAGCACACCAAAAACATGTGCAAAAATTTAAAGAAAATCTTTATAAAGTGAAGCAGAGAATTTATTACAAGACATTCTTGTAATGTCTAAATCCTCACAAAAGCATGGAAGTCAAATGTTGGAAGTTGTCTTATTAAAATACTAGAACTAAAGCCCATTTTATCCGGGAATAAAATGGGCCCTAGCGACCACTGGCTGGGGAAGCCCTTGCAGGGCGAAGGCTTCCCAGGGCCTGGGTCTCTGTAGGCAGGGGTCGGGAGGTGGGACATTGTCCGAGGGACATGTTTTGGGGGCGGGGAGAAGGCCACTGGGCAGGCGGAAAGGCTCGCGGGAAGGCTGTTGTTGGGGCAGGAGAAGGGCACGTGGTCCTCTGGGGAGCTTACCGGAGCTCTGGGGCTCAACTCGACGGTGGGGAGGCAGAGCAGCTGAGGCTGGGGAGGCGAGGTGAGATGCGGGGCTGAGTCGGCATGGCAGCGAGGTCCAGGAAGCATGCCTGGGAGTCCGCGCATGTCCGTTGCAGTCCTGCGGCTTGGGGGAGGCCGTGCTGGCCGTGCTGCTAGTCGAGGTGTGGCCTAGGAGAGTCGCAGCACTACCTAGGTGAATCGCGGCACTGCAGCTTAGGTGCGGCGAAGGTGCGGCCTGGCAGCGCAGTCTGGGAGCTGTGGTGTGGCAAGTGGAGAAAAGGGTGAGGGAAGCAGAGGCCAGTGTGCAGGTAAGCTGGGCCGTGGCAATGGTCATGGGAAAGGGACAGTCAGGGTGGGTGTGGGAAGGGGCGGGAGGGCGGCAGTTAGAGAGGGGGCCAGCATACATCGGGTTGTCGTGGGGGAGGGGGGGCTTGGAAAGGGCTGGGGGGATTGAGAGGGGTAGCCGGGGGTGGGTGGGTACGGGTGTGCGTGTTGGGCCGGGAAGCAGCAGCGGTGTGGCAGAATCCAGGGGGGTTAGGTGTAGGTGGCGGAGTGGCAAGTTTGGTGGGCGGCGGCATTCGGGGAGGGGGAGGGGGTCGCGGTGAGTGCAGGAGTCGTCGGAGGACAGTCGCTGGGCAGCGGGGATATCGTTTCCCCGGAGCCCAGCGCCATGGGGCCAGGGTCCTCCCCAGTGGCCATCCAGCAAAGATGGTGGCTTGGGAGGACTGAAGAGTTGGAGATGCGGCATCCGGGAGAGGGGCCAAGTAGCCAATAGGGAGCTACTTGGCCACTTGGCTCTGGATTGCCACTCTGAGGAGCGAATCAGGAGCCGCTTTGTGGCTCCTGATTCGCTCCTCAGAGTTTTTATCCCGGACAGAGCCCACCCTAACTCCTCCCCAACAGCCCTTACTCCTTTATTTAACCCACTCCTGTGGAGCAGATTAAAGATGTTGGAATAGTCAGCTAACTCGTTAAAGTGGATTACTATTTTGAAGGGTGTCTTTGGGAAGTGGTGTACCTAGCCAATTTGGCACTCAGATAATTTTTAACACCCCCCTCTATTTATTTATTTGGATTTTTTTTCTTGCTATTAAGTCACAGCTGACTGATGGTGACCCTACAGAATTTTCAAAGCAAGAGACATTGGAAGTTGGTTTGCCATTGCCAGGTCCTGCATTGTCACTTAACTTCTGAGATCTGATGAGATCAGGCTAGATCAGGGATATCAAGGTCAGGGTTCCTCCTCAATCTGGCAACATTATTTTCAGTAATAATGAAAAATACAGGAAATAATAATGGCCAGGGAAAAAAGCAGAGACTGAAATAGTTCTTTAACGTATTGTTTGTTTGTTTGTTTGTTTGTTTGGAGTTTTATACTGCCCTTCCATATGGCTCTGTGCGGTTTACATAGAACGTTGTAAAAACAGTTACATAGAACATTATAACAATCTGTCAAATAACAATCATAACACAACATAGCATATCAACCAGAACAATATTTCAACACAGCAACAACTGACGTATCCCTGGGGATTGTCCAGTCATGAAAGGGGGGATCTGAGGGGACGGAACCAGAAGATGTTTTTAGTTGGTCGGCCTCAAGCAAATATCTGGTGGAGGAGCTTCCTTTTGCAGGCCCTGTGGAATTGTGGAAATTTGGACATGGCCCTCAGTGAACTCATTCCGCCAGATGGGGGCCAGGACCAAGAAGGCACTAGCCCTTGTTCAGGTCCTCATACAAGAGTATAAGAAGGATGGTCTAATAATTAAACCAAACAGAGAGAAACAGACCTATCCAATGGCAATACAATAAATATATTCACAAAAGAGAGAAAAGTGTCCTTTTTTTTGTAGTTTTCTTTCTCTTTATTCTGTAGGACTTCTGTCAAAATGGAATCCAGGTAATATCCATTTTCAGTGAGGTTCTTTCATCAGTGACAAGTCCTCTGAGTCTTCAGTATTTTTATCAATTTTATAAGTATTGAGAATTTAAACCTTATATATAATAATAATATAATACTGGCCACAGGCTCAGATGGGTATGGGGATACCGGTCTGTACTGACACATTCCCCTTGTTCAGGTCCATTTTGTATATATAATCATACCAGTAAAAAACAAAACAAAACCAAAAAACCTCGAATTCTAACAAATTATTCTACTACAAGAGCCAGCATGGTTTAGTGTCAGGCAAGCATCCATATTTGAATCCCTACTCAAGCCATGGTAGCTTGCCAGGTAACCTTGGTCCAGTCACATCATTTTCAGTCTAGTCCTGACCTGGTTAGCCCTGAAATAGCCAGATCTGGTCAGATCTGAGACTAACCAAAATCACCATGGATGCTTGCAATGATAAACAACTTCCAACTTCCAACAACTGAGAGCTAGGAGCCTGCCTTTATATTAACTTTTACTAACACTAGTCACAAAGGAGTGATCACAAGCTTTACCAGAGTGGACGTTAAAAAACACACTACATTCCAAAGAAGGTGCCACCATCCTCCATTGTTTCCAAAGGCTTAAAGACAAACCAGAGAATCTTTGCAGTAGAAACTGAAAGGGAGCATTTGCAAACCCAGCAGAACCCACTGTCATTGTGGCAATGGCAGCTCAAAAAGACTGATGTCAAGTACAGAATCATAGTCCAAGCAAAGGGGAGTGGAAGACAAGCAAAACCAATGCAATGTTTAGTGCCCATTGTGACAATGCCTGTTGTTCATAATATTAACAACTCCAAGATGTTCCCATAAGGACCTTAGCAGGTGCATTCTGTATCAGCTGTAATTTCCAGGTCAAGGATAAGGATAGGCCCACAAAGAGTGATTTACAGTAGTCTAATCTGGAGGTGACCAGTGCATGGATCACTGTAGCTAGGCAGTCTGAGGGCAGATAGGATGCTAGTAGCTTCGCCTGACAATGATGGAAAAATGCCATGAGGGCTACACCCATGTCCTGGGCCTCCATTTAAAGGCAGTCATCCAAAATCACACCCAAATTTCTGACTGAAGAAGTGATGTTAAGCTGTACCTCAGTCAGAATGCATAGGCACAGTTCCTGTCTGGCCTCCTTTCTGCCCTACCACAGGACCTCTGTCTTGGAGAGGTTGAGTTTCAGGCAACTCTGTTCTAGCCATCCAGCAACTGCTTCCAAACATCTGGCAAATATATCTGGGGAGGAGTCCGGATGGCCATCCATGAAGAAATAGAGCTGGGTGTCCTCCGCATATTGGTGACCATCCAGCCCACAGCTTCGGATCAGTTGGGCACATAAAGATGTTGAATAATGTGGGGAAATTACCACCCCCTGTGGCACCCCACATGGGAATCAATATGGATGCAATAAATCCTCCCCCACAGCCACCCTCTGTGTCCAGTTTCAGAGAAAGGAGGACAGCCATTTAAGTGCTGTCTCCTGAATTCCAGCCCTGGTGAGGTGGTGAGCCAGCAACTCATGGTTGACCATGTCAAAGATGGCCAACGGGTCAAGTAATACAAGTATGGATGATCCACTTTGATCCAACTGGCATCATCTACCAAGGCAACCAGCAGTCTCCACCTCATGGTTAAGTTGGAAGCCAGACTGGTATGGGTCGAGCCCAAAGTTTTGTCACCAAGCAGGATAGGAATGAGAAGATCTTTAGACCAAGAATAGAAGGTGGGACATGGCAAAATTAGGTGAAGGAGGACAGAACTGAATGAGAAAAGTATAGAAAAAAAGGAGTGAAATTAAGAAAGGGAAAATGTATCTTGCTGAAACACCCTGACTAATGCTTTCAAATGCCTGGCTGAGCTGGTTAAACAGAAAGGAAGAGAGAAAGGCTAGACCAACCTTTCTCAATTTTTTACCACTGAGAAGCCCCTGAAACATTCTTCAGCCCTTGAGAAATCCCAGAAATGACACAATTCTGCAGAATATTGTTGGGAAGTACAGCAGTGTACAAAACCACCTGCCCCCCTCTCATCCCCTCCAGGCCCATCATTAACCATTTTGGGGGGTGGGGGGGAGGTTGACATGATAATTTATTGTCATATAACCCAATAAATGTTTAACAATTTTTAATGGAAAAAATTAACTCCTACCCATTCAGGAAACCCTTCCATGGTCATCAAGAAACTCCTGGGTTTCACAAAACCGTAGTTGAGAAAGCCTGAGCTAGACTATTGGAGAAAATTACCAGGAATTTGGCAATTACTGTAGTGTCTATCAGTCTGCTGGCTTGGTTATTGTTAAGTGAATTTGCTTCAGTCTTGGAGCAATTTAGTCATTCATCAAAGGCTTTTTGCTATGTTCCAAATTCCCTGCACCCCTAGTGACTGCATTTTAAAAATAAATGGAAAGGCATTCGGCTGGATACAGTATGCCTTTGGCTTTGAGAGCCCCCTGCAAAGGCTTTCCTCAAGCTGCATCCAGTGCAGACTGTACCCCACACCCTCCCCTTGGTATACCACTATCCTTGGGCTGTTGAGTGTCCATTTGTTTCTGCCTTTGACTTCTTCATTTCTTTACAGCTCAGGCGATTTATTCATTTTTACAGGAATGGATCAGGAAGTAAAATGTAGATTTTTCTTTCTCGTGTTGAATGTTTTTCCCCCTTCACAAGTTTACTAGTAGTTCAGTTAGATACTATAGTGATTTTATAATGGCATTCCAGTGATAACAGATTTGTAGCACCATTACAATTTACCTTCTGTCCCAATATCATTTTCATTCCACAATCCCTTCCCAATTTCTTGCCAAAATATTTTTTCCTGTGAACAGAGATGCTGTGAACCTTGCAAGAAACATTACAGACATTCAAACTTGCCATGATCAAACAGTTTTTGGATGAATGAAGTTTACACCAATATTTTCATTTAAAGATCCAATTGAATGCCATGTAAAGCAGTTTTGCACCTGCAGAATAGCCACTTCTACAGATTTTCCTGCATAAATTTGACTAAGCAATCTTCTGATCCCTGTCAGTTCTATAATGCTATGAATTTAATCCAGATCTTCTGAGTTCCAGATGAAGTCTTTTGGAGAACACGAAGCATCTTGTTATGTAAATTATTTATGATCTTGTACTATATCTCAAATTAACCCCCTCAATATTCCAAACTGAGTCATAATCATGGTCATAATCTCCTGGATCCTAATCCTGTAAATTTGTAAAAAGATCTATGACAAACACACCTCACTCATTTTTATTCCCCATGTTCAGGACCGACAGCCTTATACAAACTGATTTTCAAAGGGAACAAAATCATAAAAGGGTTCAGAGAGCTGTAATTCTAAGTGGATAAGGCAGAATGAAATCTTCCTTTACTAGTGACATTGCATAGTCAATTACCAGTCTCAGAAGTAATTTCAGCTGACATAGTATTTAACGTAGAGATCCCATGCTGGAAGAATTATTGCTCCCGGTTGGAATGGCTTCAAAAAAACCCACCAAGATAATATTAGTTTTCATTTCACTTTCAGTCCCTTGTGTCTAATAATAAGAACTGAGCAGTATGTCATGCACAAAACATTGACTGGATGTTTAAGTTGTGACACAAAATGACAAAAGGAAGGATATGCACAGTTAGCTGGGAAATGCAGCAGACTGGATATTTTCTAATACAATGCCACAATAGATTAGATTATTTTAGAAGACATCCAAAACAGTCTCAGTTTTTTCCCACTTTCTGTGTTCCTGAATTAATTTATAAAATCTTGTCTTATAAAAGAAATGAGTTACCTGGAGTTTATCTTTTTCTAAGGAGGAAAGAGAGATTAAGAAAAGGGTTCGTATTGACCCATTATGCACAGGGGTTTTAGCGCACATTCGGGGTGGAATGGCGGCGACTAAAATCACCGATAACACACGGAGCCGGCTGGAACCGGCCGCAGCTTCGGTGCATGCCGCCGAAAAAGTCGCGTTCGTGAAACGCGGAAGAAAGCGCAGCTTCCGGGTGACCGGGGCGCAACCAGAAGCGGCGCCCGGATCGCCGCGTGCATAATCGGTTACTCTGGGTTTTGCTGCTGTCGTGCCCCGCCCCGTGCATAACCGGTGTGCGTCGTGTCTTCCCCCTCCGCGTTTTCCATGTGACCCGAAATCGCCGTTTCGGCGGCCGTGCATAATGGGCCATTGTGATAGTTTCCCAATACTTGCCAGGAAATTTTCCAATGGCTAACATGAATATGTTGAAGAAGCCGTAGCAATGTTAATATTATTATTGTTTTACATAAGGGAATTTTTAAAGGTGAAGAAAGAATATAAATTCTAAATTCTAAATTCTGGAAGATTTGGATGATACATATTAACCTAGATAGCAAAAAAAATTTAAACACTCTTTCATTATTTTATACATATTTCAATCATGCTTAGATTTTCCACAACACTGGTTTGCTTTCAGCATGCTACACTCCTTTTTGTTTTTTGTGATTTGATCTTGTACCATAACTGGAAATATTCCCTATTTCCACATGCAATAAAGAGTTTATTAATAGCCAATTCAATTTTCGATACTCAAAAGTCAGAGAGAAAAGCAACAGCAATAGCAAAACTTTAAATAAATTGTCATTTCTAAAGTAACTAGGGCTGTATTCTCCTCATTTTGATTTTGGAGGTGAAAATTTTCCTATCTGAGATGCTAAAATAATTTCACAAAACCCAGGTAATTATACCTTTTCTTTGGGCTGTTTGCAAATACTTGATGTTGTTATTGGTATATCATGGGCAGTTGTGAATGTATTGATGTTCCCTTATTGAATTGTATAGCTATTTTAACATGATCCCTTAAGGAAAAGGCCTTTGTTTCAGTTTCACTTTTCATTTGCTGTATTCATTGTTCGCTGTGGCTGTTTATTGCCTAGCAATACCCAGACCACATCAGTACCAGGTGTTGCAGAATTACTACATTAACAAGTTTAAAGCTGCAATGACCTTGGCCATGTACATTATCATGCTGAAATTTGAGGTAGTACGTGAATGAATGTTGCAATGCTATAACATTTCTTCAAAATGAACAAGATTGAAGGTGCAGACCAGCAGAAATCTATTTTGACTGTGAGTAAAGACATATATTAGATCATAGGTTCTTATATATTAAATCATCTATTAGACATAGATCATAGGTTCTCACCCCCTTTAAAAATCTGGTGGCACCTCAAAAGTCAGGTGAGAAAACTTTGAAATAATTATGTGCTATGATGCAAAAACAGGTAAGCCCACAAACTTCAAAAGTGGTCCAGTTGATTAAGTTTCATAGTCACAAACAAATCTGGACTGTTTCTGCATTAGGTAGGATGGTGCCAAGGAAAGGGGTGTTTCCAAATGACCCCTCACTTGTCCCTGCAGCAAAGAAATCCCCAGAAAACCGGATTTCATCTTTTCAAACCATATAATGGGATTTAGTTCAGGGCTGCAATCAGGTTTTTCCTCATGTCCACCATCTTGAGTCATTTGGACTTGACCAGGCATTATATTGCTGTCTGTGGCCATGGAAAGGGCTGTGCAGCAAGTGCAGGAGTTACTGGGGAGTGGAAAAGAGTGGAGCAGTGGGATTACTAGCATCCAAGAAAAGTGCTAAATGTTTTGAATGTGGCCCATGCCTTATCCATATACCACGTCCCATTGAATTTAGGCATAAATCTTCCAGTTGCACAGGTAATAAACAAAAAGCAGGTGGATTGATTATCACACTTTGCCAACAAGACACCGGGGCTGCAGGACTATATAATATTGTGTGGTCTAATGATGCCTATCACACAGCACAGTGCTCGGGGGTGATGAAATCATTTACTGAAGACCCAGCACCTTTTTGGGAAATTCTCACAGTGGTGACACCCATAGGTTATGAAGTGATAGCCTGATGAAGGGATCTGCTACTCTGCCCATCTTGCATGCCTTGTTTATTTTGTGTGCCATTACATCCAGAAGTTCTCTAGCAGACTTTAGATTACCACAATCTAACTGGCGGCCAGTAAATGGAATGCGAAAATGTTTACTAAAACCCAAATATAGGTAAGATGTGGCAGCTTTATTAGGATGTTCCCTAAGAAGGGAGAAAATGCCCAAATCTGCTCTGTAATATTAGCTAGCCCCAGATCAATAACTGGTCATAAAATGTATGTATGTATGTATGTATGTATGTATGTAGGTAGGTAGGTAGGTAGGTATGTAGGTATGTAGGTATGTAGGTATGCATGCATGCATGCATGCATGCATGCATGCATGCATGTATTGCCCACCTTCCTCCTTGTACTCGTCAGCTTACATACAAATAAAATCCTGATAAAAACCCCACTCTAAAACAGCATTTTTCCCAACAAAGCTAAGATGGCAAGATCCCTCTTACCTCCCTCAGTCATCTAACAAGGGGGTGTGCTAGTTGTAATAGCGAAGCCTGAGGGACGCCCATTGATCTTATTAACCTGGCCTCAACAATATACCTAGCAGAAGGGCTCCATTTTACAGCCCCTGCAGAAGTTCCATAAGGGCCCTCAGCTCTGAGGAAGTTGAAGTAGAGGTTGCAGCAGCACCTGACCCTCCTGTTTTAATGCTGGAGCTGTCCAACCCCACCCTGCATTGCAGCTGACTGTAATGCGGGGGAGGGGATCCAGAAGTGTTTGAATGTTCCTGCTCAAGGACAGGACCCTTCCCCCCCTTCACGTAACAGCTGACTGTAATGTGAAGGAGAGATCTTTGAAGGCTTCCACCCAAGGATGAGGACCTTCAAAAGAGCCACCCCCCTTCATGTTACTGCTGCCTGCAATATGTCTTTGAAGACTCCCACCCAAAATCTTTCCCCTGGGAAAGAAGGTGGCGGGTGATGGGGTTTCCTTCTCCTGATCATATAGGAGTCTGAGCACTTTGCTTTTAAGCCAATCGTTTACACAAAGTATCTCTTTGGACTTAAGTTACCTGTCCAGAATTCTCACAACTTGGGCAGCCAAAAACAGTCCTGTTGGTAAATAACTGGTAATATGATTGGAAGATTATTTATTTATTTATTTGTTTAATCATCTATCTATCTATCTATCTATCTATCTATCTATCTATCTATCTATCTATCTATCTATCTATCTATCTATCTATCTATCTATCTGATTATTATCTCGTCACATCCAGACAAGCTGGCTTGTGGCGGTTAACAACATAATAAAAACATAAAAACTCATAAAACACAATGTTATACAGATAAGAACAGTACAGGTGGTGATCACAACAATCCGTCATTAGGCCCTTAATCTTCAGATCATCTATTCCCGGCTACGACAACCAGATGTAAATCTGGAGGCGATGGTAGACCCCCACTCGAGGGGTACAGATTGCACAAGGATGGGGATGGACCTGCTCTTATCATCTGGTATTCTGCCCAGCCTCAATCAAATGCCTGGCAGAAGAGCTCCATCTTGCAGGTCCTGCCGAACCCAGAGAGCTCCAACAGGGCAGTCAGCTCTTCAGGGAGCTCATTCTACCAGGTAGGAGCCAGGACAGAAAAGAACCTGGCCATTGTTGAGACCAGGCATGTTTTCCAGGGGCCCAGGACCCTCAACAAATCCATACCCACAGAATGAAGTGCCTTGCAGGAGGCATAAGGAGATAAGCAGTCCTGCAGATAGGTAGGTCCCACACATCGTCTCATATCTCAGACCCTATCAGCTAAGCTAGACATTTACTATTGGCATATGCAAGAACTGAAGTATGCATGATTCAGCAGCATATGAAGAAAATTCTATAGGGGGCATCAGATGACTTGTATAATTAGCATATTTAGATCAGGAACTTCCTGGCATTTTTCAAACAATCTCCTCCTGATTGGCTCAGTTGGTGACTTCCTAATCCTTTTAAGTGCACTTCCTCCCTGATTGCCTCCATATGAAGAACAGCTAGATTGTTAGGACTCTCTTTCCTCTCTCTTAGCAAAGTTGTTTCAGTTCTCCATGAAGCTATTTGTTTTTTAAACTGTCAGTGCTTCGCCCTTTGCTTATTTAAACTCTGCCAAGATATTTAGGCTGAGGTTTATATAATGCTTGGGGCAGATGGGGGAGAGTACTGTAGTTTGGTGCTGTAGTCCAGTGGTCCCCAAGCCCCGGTCCGGGGACCAGGACCGGGCTGCAGATCAGTCAGTACCGGGCCGCGGCTTCTTCTTGTCCTCCTCCCCAGCTACTGAGAGCCAGTTTGGTGTAGTGGTTAGGAGTGCGGACTTCTAATCTGGCATGCCAGGTTTGATTCTGCGCTCCCCCACATGCAGCCAGCTGGGTGACCTTGGGCTCGCCACGGCACTGATAAAACTGTTCTGACCGGGCAGTGATATCAGGGCTCTCTCAGCCTCACCCACCCCACAGGGTGTCTGTTCTGGGGAGGGGAAAAGTAAGGCGACTGTAAGCCGCTTTGAGCCTCCTTCGGGTAGGGAAAAGCAGCATATAAGAACCAACTCTTCTTCTTCTTCTTCTTCTTCTTCTTCTTCTTCTTCTTCTTCTTCTTCTTCTTCTTCTTCTACTGCCTTGAGGGCTACCCTGCCACTCTGCCACCGGCTCACCTTTGGTACTCTCCAGCGGCCACCGTGGCTGGGGCTCCCACTCGGCCTGGCATTGTGCAGCTGCTGCTGGCAGCACTCCCCAGGGGTGGTGGGAAGTTAGGGGCGCTGGTAGGAAAGCAAGTGGAGCAGGGGCTCAGGCAGTGGTGACGTCCCTCAGCAAAAGACTACCCCCCGGGCCTCAGTAAAATTGTCAAGCGTTGACAGGTCCCCGGTGATAAAAAGGTTGGGGACCACTGCTTTAGTCCATAATTCCCCTCATCAAGAGACAAGATAATTAACATAATTATTTTGGTGTACACCAGCTTGGGGTAGTGGTTAGGAGTGCAGACTTCTAATCTGGCAAGCCTGGTTTGATTCTGCACTCCCTCACATGCAGCCAGCTGGGTGATCCTGGGCTCACCACACCACTAATAAAGCTGTTCTGACTGAGCAGTAATATCAGAGCTGTCTCAGCCTCACCCACCTCACAGGGTGTCTGTTGTGGGGAGAGGAAAGGGAAGGCAACTGTAAGCTGCTTTGAGACTCCTTCAGGCTGACAAAAGTGGCATATAAGAACCAACTCCTCTTCTTAAAACTAATTTGAATAATGCCATCTGCTTTTATTAATTTAGATCACTGTGTCAAATCCTTAACATCTTTCCAACTTTCTTTTCCCAATACCTGCATTTATCACATAAAAACTGGTAGGTCAAGCCATTCTGAGATAAAATATTTTTCCGAGAACCAACAAACTATTTATGCTACTAATATTTCCTCATGTAGCAAGTAAACATAAAGTTGAATATAGATGCTTCTGGGGGAAAGTCATTAAAAGCATAAGGTATTTAGCTTATTCCATAAAATGCAGAGTATTGGATAGAAGAGTTGTTTTTTGTACCTTGCTTTTCTCTTCCCTAAGGATTCTTAAATTGACCTACAATTACTCCCCTTTCTCTCCCCACAATGGGCACCTTGAAGGTAAGTGGAGCTGAGAGATGTCTGTGAGAATTGTGACTGTCCCAAGGTCACCCAGCAGGCTTCATGTGGAGGACTGTGGAATCGAACCCAATCCATCATTTTTAACCACTACACCATACTGGCTCTCTTACATATTCAATCTCCCATGCATAGTAATGCACAAATTCACATAAGTTTTCCTTCTCTGGTTAAAAAATCCACATTTATCTCAACATTTTAAACTACCTTAATATTCCAGCACCTTTGTATGAACATGCAGATCACATACTTTTATCTCCCTATGGAGATACAGAAAGATGGGTAGCCTTGCTAGTCTTTCTGCAGCAGTAGAAAAGAGCAAAAGTCCAGTTAGCACTTTAAAGACTAAGTCTTTACTGGACTCTTGAGCTTTTCTATCTTCCTAAATGTGTGTCTGGTGTATGTGGCCATACTCACATGTTCATAGGTTTCAGTAGCTGAGGTTGACATAAAATATTTCTGATCACAGATGTTCTAATCAGGTGATAATCTTAGTTTTAACAGATGTAAGGTGATCCCATCAAACTAAAGGAGGCTGAATTTAGCTACTTATCACAATCTGCTAGAAAAGGTCTATAGAATAAGATTTTGATGTGTAATAGAAGCAAAAACAGGAGTTATTCAAGACTTGAATATGTGTTTACTAAACCTTATACCTGAGGGACACTGCAAGGATAATGTTCATCTCAGATGAAAGGAAATTGAAAACTGAAACTAACTCAATGCATAGCCACTCATTGTGGGATATGAATGATCTGTTTTCTGGTACATTGAGCTATTCTATTCAAAACCCAAGAAGGAGGTAAGTTGCAGTTGACATTGAAATTAATGTATTCTGACAACTGAGATCTATAATATTGATAAAAGGTATGTATGCTTGTAATTTATTGAAATAAATGGACTGCATTAAGAATTTTACAGCACAACCCTAAATCCCATTTTTAAAAGATTTAAGATGGCAACAAACCTATGATGGCATAAAGCTCAATAGGAGGTAAACCCTGCAAGGGCATCATATGCTGACCTTTTGTACTGTCTTGCTCTTTGCTGCTACTATGACACAATATTATTCACACATGTCTCTTGGGGCTCTGTACAACAGAGGGAGAACCCAGGGTGGATTCAATTCACAATTCAATTCCATTTACCCACCAAGCCTACAACAGATGCAAGATCTAGTGTGGTTCCTGGTACCCTGTATGGTAGCCATCTCTCCTGTTCTAGCTTGGCACTAAAAGCAAACAGACAGCTGTATGGCTAGGATATTTTTTTCTTTTCATGGACATACAATGATGGGAGAAATCTGCCTGTGGTCCATGGCGCTTGCAAAGGAGCAGGAACCTTGCTGGAACAGGAGAGATCTATAATAACAGGAGATGACAAATTCATCTATCAGGATTGCTTTCAGCATCATTATTCCTGATGTGGTTCAATAAATGTGTGGATTCCTGTGCATCTGTGTCTTTGCTGGTTTTGCATTTGATGGATAGGGATTGGTTCTCAACCACTGCTCATTACTGACCTCAGCAGACTGCAGCATGCAGTTAAACTCACAATAGAAGGGACTCTGGTGGGTCAAAAGTGTGCATCAGTATGCTCTTGCAAAAGTCAGGACAAGGCTCTCCAGGTTGCAAACTCCTCCTGATGATAAGCCATGGAGCCGGGTTACAGAGCACAGAAGAGGGTGGATGGATCCCAAAGCTTGCTAGGGCGAATGAGAACAAGTGGCCATAATGAGTCCTGCAAATGGGCAGCCAAGCATCATGGGTACCAATTCCAAGTGGTTATGTTTGAAAGGGCAAAGGCCAGCTATGCCTGGAACTATTTTGGTTTTACTAGACACAAACTAAACTTAAGCCATTATGTATACCTGTGATTCCACACTGTACTATCCTTTATCCCCTGCAATACCTGCCATAATATGTATAACTGGTATTAATGCTAAGATAACTGGAGGAATCCTAATGGCCTATGCAGTGCCTTGATCTTGTGTGACTCAAGGACTGTACATAAGTGTGTAAGTTGTGGGTGTCTGGGGGCTGCCCTGGCAGCCCTGAACTTCACAGGGATCCTGGATAAGGAGGATAGAGAGCCGGTGCCCCAATCCAGGAACAAATGAGCCCAAGGCATAGCAGTACTGCTGCTGAATGCCAAAACAGGCCTGATTTTGCTGGTCCAGGTGGCAGGAGAGGGCTGTCTGTGCAGACAAGGATTAGGTGTACCAACACCACTGCTGAGACCCAGCCAGGTCTGAATACCACCAGTGCTGGTGGGGAGAGAGGATTATCCTGACAGGCAAGCCCGGGGCAATGAGTGCAGATGTATGGCAATTCCACAAGCTAGGGAGGTTACCCTCATGGAATGCTCTGCCAACTGAGATCAGGGTCCTTTAGGAACTTAATAAGTTAAGCAGGGCCTGCAAAACAGAGCTCTTCCACCAGGCCTATGGTTGAGGTCAGGAATATGACTTCTACAACATCAAAGTGGCTGGCCTCCCCTGAAGAAATCCATTGGAACATCAAGGGAAGATACACCTGCCCCAAAAGGAGTACCCTCCTTAATAATTAATATTTAACGAGTTGGCGGTCAGGTTAGATTCTGAACTGCTTTTATGTAAAATGTGATTTTAAAGATATTGTATTTTATGAATTGATGGTACGCACCCAGAGCCTCACGAGAAAGACTATTTAGAAAAATAAGTATTTATTTATTTTATTTATTAAACCCAGCAAATGAGGACCAGGTATTACTGCACTTGGCTAGCCACAACCATGTCAAAACCCAAATGACAGCCATTATGTTATGTTATGTTATGTTATGTTATGTTATGTTATGTTATGTTATGTTATGTTATGTTATGTTATGTTATGTTATACTGTTACGCGGTTATATCAATTAATAATATGAATGTTATAGTTATTATATGTATAGTTTCAGGGAAGGGAGGTAAATAAATAAATAAATAAATAAATAAATAAATAAATAAATAAATAAATAAATAAATAAATAAATAAATAAATAAATAAATAAATAAATTCCTCTTTTGCCCCTCTTGCAGAGATTGCAATCTTTGTGAAAGGCTGGGGAAAATAAGAGGTAGGTGCAATTCAGGAGATGGGCTTCATAGAAGCGAGAGATTCAGGTCAGTGTTATCCACATGTACGAACCAGTTACTCAAGACATGTGAATCAAACCCTAATTTTCAGACATAATCTGGTCACATATTTACATCTAGTATTCAACTAGGAGAATAATCTTGGAAACTATGAAGCAGAAATTGCCCAAAGACTTCAATTGTTGTTTCAAAAGTAGGAGACTATGTCTTAGTTTCTAAAATATGAGTTCCATCTTTGATTGGTTATGAGCATGTACACAGCAGCATGAGGAATGTTATCCTTTGATACACACATTACTGATTCTCATAATTAATGCACAAAACCTTTTAACTTACAGTCTTCTTTGTGATAGATTGTGAAAGCAGCCATACACAGTAACATCAGTGTACTGTGGTACTCTGACTAGTCTGCAGATGAAACCATGCATTTGTAACTGATGGACAAAAGAACATTCTGCTGAAGACTGTCTATATTAAAATTTTATGTGCATGAAGCTGGAGAACGAAGGATAAAACACCGCGTTGATGAAACAGATTTACTTGACAAGACAGCTGATCCCATTGTGCTACCATTAAGTGAATATGATGTACTCTGAGTGTTAACACAGATAAAGAATTATTCTTTTATACAGAGCCCTCCAATAAAGAACTGGTAAAAATATTAACAACCTGTATATCAGTAGCATGCTTTTTTTATCCGATGTACTTTGTTTTTCCATTTTCTGTTCATATCATTGTAGATGCAAATGTGAAACAAATATGTACCTTATGGCCCTGATGAATAAATGCTAGCAATTTTAACCCTCTAGTTCACAAGTTATACTTCTGCATATTAACTACTAATGAGACATTACAAACGTCTATATTTATTTGCATCCAGAGATGTGGCAAGCTGGTACCTCCAACTTCAATGGAACCATTGCCACTCAGGTGTCTGTCTGGGCCATTTCTCCACTCACTGAGAAAATCCAAGAGATTATCGGGGTCCTGGGGCACAATAAGCAATAGAGAGACTTTTAACACCCAAACGATATTTGGGGAATGCTGGTATGTTGGCTGGGTACTTAGACAGATGGAGGCTTAGGGATTCCAAGGAAGAAATCTTTTCAATGACCATAGTTGAATATAGAAGGTGATGGTCCTTCAAATATGTCAGTCCCAGAACTAAGACACTTTGTGTCCAGTCAAACAAAAAAGAGTGAAACCACTGAAGGTATCAACAACAACAACAAGCCTTTAATAGCATATAAAAGTACAATAAAAGGAGGGAAAGTGCAAAAGGATCCACTGCTATACAGAGAAAACAAAGGGAAAGATCATGCTTTAGAGTAAGACAAAATACATTCACGATTTCTCATGGCAAGCTATAAAAACTTTGCAACTGGTTCAATTATATCAGGGTTCTGGGGTGTCAAAAGAAGCTGAATCTTACGTTCATCCAAATGCAGTTCTCTTTTACACAGCAGTGAAGAAATTCAGCTCAGATCGAGGAATAAAATGGACAATGGAAGAAAACATGTGTAATTGATTCTATACAGCATTATCCACAGGGGCACAACCTAGCTGGATGTGGAATCTGTCGAAATCTCCCATATAGCACAGCAGAAGGTAGAGCATTAGTTCTAGCTAACATGAATGCTCTACGCTGTTGTGGGATGATTAGATGGTAGAAATACGCAGCTAGGGGCTGAGAGCTTGGTGAGATCCCCAAGCTCAATGGCGACACTGAAGGTATCAAGTATATATTAAAGCTGATAGACTCAAGGCCAAAATTGGTGCCTGAACCAGCTCTCCCCATTCATGAGTCCACTGAAAGTTGGTCTGAGCAATCCATTTTCACCTTTTGGTAGGCAGTCAACAAGATCAACTCCTTCATCCTTTTATGCATAATGTCGCTGCTGTAGAAGGAAACGAAACTTGACATAAACTAGCCAGCTTCATGGTAAATCTTCCAATAAATGTATTGTTGTTGTTGTTTCCCAAGGAGCTACATTCCATCTTTTCCTGCAGTGTAGCATAGAGTCAGGCCCAAAGGACAAGATAATACACATTAATCTTCACAGAAATCCTGTCCATGCTTCAATCTGGGGCCATACTTCCATACGATGGGTCACATGACAAAAAATAAGAGCAAAAATTAATTTCCTTATTAACTGTAAACGTGCAGTCTCATCTGGTCAAACAGAGATCTGATTTACTTCCCAGATGAACAAACATTTCTCATAGAAGCAGCTGAATTTGGGTTGAATTGATTTGACTGTATAATGTGACCTAATTACCCCAGCAATTTAAAAACGTGATCTAATCTTGCCCCATTATTTCTATTTTGAATTACAAGTTTTGAGAAAAATAGTTACTTCCAAAGTCTTTACATACTAGAGTCTTTATTTTGCAGGCACAGATAATACTAACTTTGTTTTTTAACACATCTACTTGGAACATGTTCAATGTGCATTTGACTTTTTACCTTATTCCTTGTGCTGGTATGCATGAATTATAAGTTAATGGCTGGCATGCTTTGAATTCCTTAGCATGGTTTTTATATCTAGCTATCTAATAAGTGAATCATCCTGCATGTGTGCATTTTAAGGCAGTCTTTATAAGTCCTGTGTTTGAACATCTGTCAAGGGATGGAGATTAGCTGAATAGATACAGGATGCCAGGATATTATATTCTCGTTTATCCTGTATACTGCAATTATCTTGATCCTCAAACAACTCTTTGACAGTTACAGCCACTTCTATAGGCTTGATATGCAGAAAGTTATTTCACTTGAATCTAAATTGATATTTAACAATGCTTTCTTGCTTTTTTCATTTGCAAAATAATATTTTAAATGCCCTTATCCGGACATGACGTTGTATCTAATATTAAAATTTTATGGCATTGTACTGTGATTTCTAAAGCCCTTTTTGATGTTGGGTTGTAACAGAGTTTTTGGGACAGGTCAGTTTTGAGTTTTGAGAGAAAGTTTGCATCAGTATCTGTTACTCCGGCATGTTTTTTTTCCCCATGAGGAAATTGAGGAAAATTCAGTGACTGGGCCAGAGCCAAAGATTGTGCTTTGTTCATGAAATTGATTATTCCTGTGTTCTTCCAGCTACATTTTTGTGGATGTCAGCTCTCTGTGGATGTCAGGCAAGTCCATAGGAATAGCATGTGTTGAGACTTGGGAGTTGTGGTAGGAAGGGAGAGGTGGAGAAAGTATATTTCCTTTATTTTTTTCCCCACCTTCTCACCTTAATGTGTTTGATATTGAGCTGTCTGCATTTTCTTGAAAGTACCTTTCCAAGGTCACTGTCAGGTTTTGTCTACTTGTACTATCTGTCAAAAGAACAGGATTAAACTTCCAGGTATAGTTAGTGCTGGTCTGGATTGTATTTCTCAAAAATGTTGTAGAGGCTGTGGAAAGGAGGGAACTTTTATTCATATGTGGTGGGAATGTCCAGCAATAATGAAATTCTGGGAGAATTTTTTTTTTGAAATTAGTAAAATCATAAAAGTGAAATTTGAACCTTCAGTCCAGTTGGTTCTCCTCAATTTATTTCTCAATGAAAATGCTCAATGTAAGCAGAAAATATTGGTGAAGTTTCTGATTGTAGCTGCCAGGATGTTAATTGCTACTTAATGGAAAAACTCAGATAATATCTCATTAGATAATTGGCGAAAGAAAATTAGGCAGTTTATGATGTTGGAAAAGTTAATAAATAACATTAAAGTAATTCAAGGGGAGAAAAAGATTGAAGATTTCAATATAATTTGTCTTGATTTGGCAAATTACTTAAGGAAATTTTCAGACTATAAGGTATGTGAACTAGTGTTGTAATGTGTGACTTGGAATTATGATGAACTGTTGAAATGTAATAGATGAAATGGACATTGTTTACAGGATTCAAAAGGTTTATGAAGCTACAGAGTTGTGCTGCAGTGAATTTTGTTTTGGGTGGGGCGTTTCTGTTGATTGTCTGTTATTTATTAATTATAATTAAAAAATTTTAAAAAGTGTATTTCCTTTATATGATTAAAAATGCCTTTATATGCATGAAAGACTTCGGAGTAAATCCAGTATCAGGAAATGTGACTTTACATAGCATTTTGCTTCTCAGCCATGGACAGTAAATACCACTGCACAAAATTCAGTAAAGACTTCTGGACCAGTCAAAACTTCTACTTGGATTTCCAAGCGTCATTTGTTACATTTCTAGCATTCCCTTCCTCCAAATAGCTGTTATTGTCACTTTAGGCTCCCAAGTGGGATTGGGGGCTGTATCAAACAGAGTATCGTGTCCGAATCATAGGAGGTGATGATACTGCTTTACTTTGCTCTAGTTTGCCTCATTCGGAGTACTGTGTTCAGTTTTGGGCAACACAGTTGAAGAGGGATGTAGACAAGCTGCAGCATGTTCAGAGGAGGGCAACAATGATAGTGAGGGGTTTGGAGACCAAGACGTATGAGGAAAGGTTGGGGGAGCTTGGTCTGTTTAACTTGGAGAGGAGACAACAGAGGGGATCTGATAGCCATCGTCAAGTATTTAAAAGGGTGCCATATAGAGGATGGAGTAGAGTTGTTCTCTCTTGCCCCAGAGGGACGGACCAGAACCAATGGGATGAAAGTAATTCAAAAGAAATTCTGTCTAAACATCCGGAAGAAGTTCCTGCCAGTTAGAGCAGTTTCTCACTGGAACAGGTCTCCTTGGGAGGCGGTGGGTTCTCCATCTTTGGAAATTTTTAAGCAGAGGCTGGATAGCCCTCTGACGGAGAGGCTGATTCTGTGGTTGGGTACAGCAAGCCTTGACGGAATGTGCTCTGTCTACCAGCTCTCATCTTGAAACAGCTGAATTATGGATAAACCAGACAGCTATAGTAAGACGATGATAAAGAAGAGCTGTTTTTTTATATGCCACATTTCTCTGCCCAAAGCAGTCTCAAAGCAGCTTACAATCCCTTTCCTCTCCCCACAACACATACCCTGTTAGGTAGGTGGGGCTAAGAGAGCCCTGATATTACTGCTTAGTCAGAACAGCAGTATCAGGACTGTGATGAGCCCAAGGTCACCCAGCTGGCTGCATCTGGGGGAGTGGAGAATCAAACCTAGCTCGACAGATTAGAAGTCCGTGTTCCTAACAGCTACACAAACTGGCTTGGTGTACTTTGAATATTTCTTTTTAAAGTCGTGACACAGATATAATAATAATGGCAGACACTACAAAGTAATTTTTAATAGAGGTATATCAGTTATAATTAATTCATAGTTCACAATCAATTTAAATGGCAATACTCAATGCTTCTTTCCTCTTAGTACTGCATCTCCCTGTTATGCCCCCAAACCTAATCCTGGGGACCTTCAAGAATTTCATAGGTTTCATGTTATGTATGGAAATTTTTAAACAGAGACTGGATAGGAATCTGATGGAAAGGCTGATTCTGTGAAAGCTTAAGGGGGTGGCAGGTTACTGTGGATGAGCAATAGGGTTGTGAGTGTCCTGCATAGTGCAGGGGGTTGGACTAGATGACCCATGAGGTCCCTTCCAACTCTATGATTCTATGATTCTATGAAGTGGCTGGTGAAGATGAAACAAAGCTTAAATGAACAATACATTGCAATGTTAACATTCATATGGGGGAACTGTTATTTTTCTTTGTATTTAGACAAACTACTTGGGGGGGGCAGTTGCGAGATGATATATTATAGCCTAAGATAAAGTGGGTCAATACTTGGATAGGAGATCAACCAGGAACGCTTTGCAGAAGGTGGTACTGCTGCACCACAACTGATTCTCACTTGCCTTGAAAACTACTTCCTGGAGTTTCTATAAGTCAGTTGCAGCTTGATGGCAAGCTACATACATACATACTCAGGGCAAAGATAGCCATATAAAAGTAGTGATCTGTGCAAAACCTGGAAAACGTCAGAACAGAGCTTTCTTTGGACTATACAACCTATCCTTGTTCTCATTATTCTTGTCTTCAATGTTTCAGCTTTCCAACAATTTATTATAGATTTCTTTTTGTCTTACAAGGCACCTGCTTAGCTGGTTTTCATCCTTTGTTTCCCTTTTATTCTTATTTATAGGCTTCAGCTTTTTGTTTAGAATATGATTCTGAACTTGTCTAATCCTCTCTTGTCTGGTAGTTCCACTTTTCAAGTATGTTAGTGTGACACTGCCATCCATCTCCTTAGCCACCTGTAGTCATACTAGGGTGGATCCAGTCATTTTCCAAGAAACCTTCCTTTACGAGAAGAATTTCTTACACTGAATGAGAGTTTGGACTTTGCTAAGTGAAGTAAGGATACGGTTTGCTTCAGTGATGTTAATATTAAAGTTTCCCGGACCAACAGTCTTCATTCCTCATAATAAATGGGCTTAGACTGGGGTAAATCTGCATAGGATTGTACTGCTAGTTACCATATTTATTTTAATGCAAAACTAGTTTTTTCCCCCCAAGTATGCCATCAAAAGAAAAAGAAGAAGATTGCCTTACATTCACATAAAAGCTACATTTCTGCCCAGGAAAAAGAAATGATGTATAACTTTTTATTGTCTTAGATTCATGGTTGCCTTTCTTTTAAGTAAATATTGTATTTAAATTCACCTTGTGGCCTCTGTATGTCAATATAACACTACTTATGGCTGCTAATTTCCTCAGTTATGTGCCATTGCAGTGCTAACCAAATGGCAACCTAGCAAAGTATCTTACCCACATATTCTGGATGCCTTCCAGATGAATCTTCATGTCACAACACTTCTTAACTTGTATACACAGCAGTATGAATTTCCTTATCAAATGATTGATTTTTGTTTCAGAGCCACAACTGCTGTCCTGCAACATATCAATAACCCTTTTTACCACTTGGAGCCTCCTGCCATTTATTTAACAGTTTCTAATTGCATTATAATGGTAATAATGCTATGATGTAGTTATTACATTTCTCCCTGCACATAAGTTTAGAATAAAGAAGACAAACTTGGGACCATCTGCCAATAAAAAGGTTTCATTGTACTGTGTTCATCTAGTTATCTGTCTATAAGAAGGACTTGTTCTGGCAGATGCCTCAAGAATCTATTCAATAAGAAATATTAGGTTATTCTATATATTTTCTTTTTAAAAGTATAATTGGGGACACTTTCCACTCGATCTCATAATAACCTCCCAAAGTCAGCAGTTTTCTGCCAAGCTGAAATTGAGTATTTAGCATGTGTATTTTTGAGAAAGCGCATTTCTGTCAGTGAACAACAAAGTGATAAAGTTAATAATTTGATGACTATTACTCAAATGTATGATGAGGAAGAATATGTGCTTTGGGATTATATCATACACACATTGTATGTTTAAACATCTTCTAAAAATGCAGCTCCCATTTTCCTAAAGTGCCTAACAGTGATTTCCAGTAATTCCTAGCAAATTACCAGCAGGCCTTTAATATAGGAAGCAAGCAATATTTTTTGCATGTAATATGACTTCACTACACATTACTGGAGAAAGAAAATAGGCAGAATATCATTTTATTGTATTTTATTATATTGAATCTTACTAATTGCTCTTTCTCCAGGGTTTAGGATTTTATAGATGGATGTTAAAATACCAAAATATAAACATGAACTTCTATGATCACTTCAAGATGGCAACTAATTTTACCTACATGGAGCCTCTTAGGGAATGGGAATAAGAGGGCTGAGAATTTGTTAGTGGACATCCTCCTAGTCCTCTCCACTGAACTATAGTAAGCCATTTTCTATGGTTGGTTCCATGACAGTTAGACAAGTGTGGAAAATGGTTTGAGCTTACAGGGTGAAGAAGCTTTCTAATACCCTGCTTTATAGAATAAATATGAATCTTCTACATATCTTAACCCCTAGCCATCAATATTCATCCCACTAAAATTCTTTTCTCTACCACTCAGAAGATGATTATGTTCAGACTTCAATGAATATCCACTGGGAGGTGAAAGGTATAAAAAGCAGCTACCTCTGCCCAGCCCAGAAAAATGTTCCCTAGGAAGCTCCTAACCTAACTATGCAATTTTAGTAAATCTCATGGCGCAGATGTTACCAGGTACAAAATCTACAAGGCCCCTGCCCACTAGGAAGATTTGCTTGGATCCACCAAAAGATTTCTACATGTGCTAAATGGGATGTGTGTGTGTGTGCATGCGGGAAACTCATGTTACCACAAGTCAATTGTTCAAACAGTTTCTGGGCATTACAAATATAGGTAGGAGAGCACTACACATTACACCAGATCTTTTGCAAGTGAACTATACTTAGTCAATTTATGTTTCTTCTTGTGCATTGTTGGATCTAAGCCATTATTTATTTGCACATCGGAAAATATACTCACATTCATGTTGATGTGTGGATGTTGTTCCATTATAAATATACGGCCCAACCCAAAGGACATGAATGTACAAGACATGAATAGCCACATAGCTAAACTTTGCTTGCAGAGAGAAAATAAGTTGCTTGTAAAGACACTAGGCAACAGCCAAGTTTAAAAGTGGCTCTTCACTTTTGCAGCAAGAACGGCTGCAAAGAACAGTAGATGAAACAATGATTGTTCCTACATTTTTCCCTCCTGGGTGTCTATAGCCTGACTGTAGTTAGGTTATAGGACTTACAGGGTCCCACGCCCCATGTACAGGGCTTACATTCATAAGTAGCTTGTGCACAGTTCTGCACGCATGGGGTTTCCGAGGGGCTTTCTGCTGCATATCAGTTACCTGTCAAACATTTTACATGGGCAATTAATTAGTGGTCTGCAGAATGTCTTTATTTTCCTCATTTGGAAGGAAAATTAATATTCTATAGGAAGCCCTAAGAACAGCGTACTAAATCTAATTTTTTTTCCTGAAGGGAAAGCAAGCTGAGAAAAGGTATGCTGGTAAAAATGAGCAAGGTTGCAAAACTGTGTGGGTATGTAATTATCATTATATAAATTATTGCCTAAGCATAGAATGTATTTGTGACTAATTGGCAGCAGTCTTTTAAAAAGTTTTCTGAATATAAATGACAGGCATCGTTGTCTTGATTATATTTAGACTTACTAAAGTGCCATTGTTGGTTCGAGTCTATCAGGCCTGAACCAGAAAGGTGATGTGGACTCCCTCCCCCTCACCTTGCCATCATATTCTGAAATTGTTTTTGCTCTCCTAGTATCCTTTAGCCATAGTTTGCCAGGTCCCCTGAACCACCAAGCGATGGTTAGTTCTGGCTTCCAAACATGATTTGAAAGTATGTTTTGGAGCGAGCTTGCATCCATGGCACCAATCTGATGAGTTTTAAGCCTGGTTCCTCCAGTTCAGTTATCACAACTAATTATGGATTGGGATAACAGGATAAAAGGAAGGAAGCATGCATGGAAGGTGGAGAAAAGTGGCCTCTTGCCTAAGCTTCAAACAATGTTTCGTACATCTAAATGTGAGGTATAAACTGCATCTTTGAATTTACTTATTGTGATTAGGAAACAGAGCAGTGAAAAGCTACAACTTCTCTTGTTCTCTCTTCTTCATTATCCTCCCCCCCCCAATGGTTTTATATTTGCTATTGCATTTCGGAGATCAAATGAATTAAACCCTAGAGTAGAGATAGGTGGTTGACCACATAAAAAGGGGTTTTAATTGAAAAACATCCAATAAAAGACAATAATTTATACAAATATTTTCAATGCAATGTATTGATTATGTATGACAAAATGATACCTGTTAAAAGAAACCATTTAGCTTTTTAAAACTGTGTGCTGACTTTCTGTTAATGAGTTACTTTCTTTTAAGAAATAAACAGAAATCACAAGTGTCAATACTATTTGTGCGCATTTGTGGATAGATACACACATAAATTCAAATGGATAGTTAAGCAAATTCATATTCACAAGTCTTTTTCAAAACTAGGTCTCTATGCATTGCTTTTAATCTGGCAGCAGGTGGCAGTAGGCAGTGAAGAATCTACATTTTAAAGTTTACTGCTATTGAAAAGGAAAACTCAAACGAAATATGTCCAAGATGCTTGCAGCCCTAGAGTTATGAATATATCAGAAAGAAAAAGAACTGTCAAAGAGAATTTGTAAACCGTCCTTTCTAAACAGAGCTTTTGCAAAATACTAGGAGAAAGTTAAATGAATAATAAAGTAAAATTGAGGCTACTGATACACAGTGCATTTTTAAGAACATTGCTATGAATGTATAGAGACTTGAAGCATTCCAGCCTGAAGTTCAGAAGAAATTCCTGTTGGTTCATTTTACAAATATAAATATAGTTGATTTCTGGCCACACAATCATCCATAAATTTAATTCTCAAAGTGGTCCCTGGGGATACTTACACCCAGAGACTGAGGCCATGGACAGACAGGACAGGTCTTTCTAAAACCTGAGAAAAGCCCAGGTTTGCAGAAAAATCTGTCTGTTGGTCTACTGAGGGTTTAGATCCTTCCACAAACATAAAAGAAACATATCTTTAGGAAATGATGACCTCAGTAGCCATTACTAGGTTACCAAAACTGTATAGTCAGCCTTCAAGCCTTGGTTTCTGTCAGCAACAGGTAGGGAAATATGTCAAGGCAGTTTTCATGCCTGCTATGGTCTTTGAAAGAGCACTCATTGAAACCAGGCCTGGCAGAACTTACAAGGCAACTTGCTACCATGTGATTGGCATGAATCACCCAGAACTAGCTTCTTGCAACGATTCAACATCACCTACTTACAAAAGTGTAGTGGTTAGAGTTAGAGTCTCAGACTAGGATATAAGAAACCCAGGTATGAATCCCCATTATGATATGGAAATGAATTTGGTGACTTTGGACCAGTCACACATTCTTAGCCTAAGCTACCTTATAGGGAATTTATGGAGATAAAATGGAGCAGAGGAAAATGCTGTAACCTGATTAGGTTTCCATTGCTGAGTAAAGTGAAATATAAATGACATAAATAAATAATCAATATAGCTGAAAAATACCAGGACAGGTAAATGGTACATTTGTTCATGGGTAGGAATGAGAGAAAGAAACAAGGTAAAAGATATTGGGTGTATGGTGGCTGCCAGAGGAAAGGAAAGAAAAAAATAGTGTAAGGAGGGGAAAGTGAAGTCCCTGCTGGTTTCCAACCATGCAACTGAGCCCAGCTCAGCCAGGGGAGGAAAGGAGATAGAAAGCAATGAACCACAAAAAGGGGAGCGGCTACAGGGACTGCCAAAAAAGGGAAGAAGGAAATCATGAGCGAGGGGGATGTGAGATTTTTTGTTGCAACTCCTTGTAGGTACCCTGCTTGCTTGAACTTTCCCTTTATGACTAGCTGAGGGAACCAGGTGGGGGCTCAGACAGAAATGAGAACATCCAAGCCAGATATGAGCAGCCACTGCTGACAGAAGGGTGGGACCATCTGAATGGTCGATAACCTTCAAATTATCCTCTGAGACTCATGGAGGGAGAAGCCGGAAGCTCTGTGGCTGAGTGTGTTTCCAAAGCAGTAGTCGTTATGGAGATACTGAGAGCAATGGCATTGGAGGTGGCAGCAAATGAACAGGAGGCTGCTTTCACAGCCAGGAGAACAATCAACAGTGGAGGAGAACATGGTGAAGGCACCAGGGATCCTGGAGGGGCAGATGAGTCTGAGCAGCAAATCTCTCAATGCAACAGTGAGGCAGATATCCAGTGTGGCAAACTCATAGGACACTGTATCTTCTAAGGTCTGCAGCTAGCTAAGTTGATGGGGACACAACCAGAGAAAGGACTGACGCAGGGGAAGAGTCAGAGAATCAAGCTGGAGTTTGCCTGACTGTCATCAGGAAGGAAAACAGAGGGAGACTGGCAGATTCTGAAGCCAGGATTCAGGAGGGGCAAAAGGCTCCCAAGGGACTTTGAGAACTATACAGCAGCCTGGTCTGGCTAGGGAAGAGTGGTCTAAGGTGGCTATAGAGATAAGGCAGGGCAGGTGCTGGGAAACGTCGGACACTTCCTGTGGTCAAAGAAGAGCTAGGAAGGATGTTCCCAACATGTTTGCAGAGACCCCTAGCCTGAAGCCACTGGGAAACATAACACCCTGTAATCTGCTTGATAAGGCTTATTGTTTTAAAATGATTATGGACTTTATTAGTGTGAGCCGATTGTCGTGGTTCGGTCCTTGGTGGCTTGGGAACCGGACCGAACCCCGCCATCAGAGGCGCCCGCGATCACGGAGGTAGGGCATGGTGATCATAGGCAAGCCGGCAGCTGGGCGCCCCACCCGATCGTTGAGGTGGCAATGGCCGCTAAAGAACCTCAATGTCCCACTCCACCTTTTGACAAGGGCCCGGAGATGGCCCTTTGTTCCAGGAAAATGGGCCATCAGGAACCCCGGAAAACCTCGCATATGTGCATGAGTCATGATTGTATCAGCATGTTCCCTCCGCAAGTACTGGGTGGGGCAATACAGCCTAAGGAGGTGGGTTTTGTATAAAAGGGAGCTTCCACCTGGAGTTCGGTGGAAGCTCTTACTCCATACCAGCGGACTCCACGTTGCTGAAATAAAGCTTGTTCCTGTTGTATCGTTCACCAGGCCTGGCGTGACGTTTTCTTCAAAAGGGCACCCTGTTTTTTCAGTTAGCAAGCGGGTCCCCGACATCGTAAGAGCTTCCCACCGAACTCCAGGGTCGGCATCGCATCCGAGCGCTTATCGGGACGGATCCAGAGATGGCGTTTTCAAGCAACGGGGCGGTCTCGACCCCCACGAACCCCGGGAACATGAGTTTAATGTCCCCGGGAGATTTCCTCCGAAAATCGGGGGGCCAGGAGCAGCTGTCCGGGACCCCGAGACCCTCGGCAGCGGCGGCCAAGGGAAGGCGCCGGGCCATGGGGTTCCCAAGCACGGCGGGGAGCGCGCCGAGGGCTGGGGGGTTGGCCCCAACCTGGGACACCCAGCTGAGGCAGGCGCTTCGCCCGGTAGGACCTGAGGAATCCCTAGAGGACCTGCGGCGGGCCATGGCGGACTTGGCCAGGCGCTTGCAGGCAGCTGAAGCCCGTGAGCAAGCTCGGGCCGGGCCCGGAGGGACTGGTAATACAACGGCGGAGGGGATCGCGTCGAGTGAGGACGTCTCCAGCGACGAGGACGAGCCCGGCACTGGTGAGCGGGCCCCGGACCCCGACCCGGAGCAGTTTTCAGTCCCGAGTAGGCGAGACGGCCAGCGGAGAGGCGAGACAGCAGAGGATCTCGGGGGAGCGGGTGAGCCGACGGGGCGGCGAGAGCCGGACCAACGCAGGAGCGACGTGCAAGGCAGGGAGCGGCACGGCGTCGTTGGGCAAGTTGGTAGCCGGTGGAGCGGAGCAGGACGAGACGGCGGACGCCGAGAATCCCGGATCCGGAGGGGGTCGGACTACTCTCCAAAACGTTCCCCCCCAGAGCTTAAGGCGCGTTTCGACGGGACGCCGGACGACCTCCCGCAGTTCCTCCTCCACGCGCTGACGCATGCCCGGAGGTATGGAGACCGGTATGAGGACTCCGAGGACTTGGTCTGGGGGGTGGCCTCGTGTCTCCAGGGCAAGGCGGGTCAGTGGTACCTAGGGTTGGCCGAGCGCGGCGACCCGGCAACTCGGGACCTGCAGGACTTCGTGGTCGCGCTCCGCCGACGATTCCAGGACCCCCAGGCTGAGGACAAGGCAAAGAGTCGGATCAAGGGACTTCGACAGGGTACTAGGGGGGTTATGGACTATATAGACATTTTCCGGAGGGAAGCAGGCAAGGTGTTCTCCTGGAACGAGGAGACCCAAATCGAGTACTTCCGGGAGGGCCTTAACCCGAAGCTCAGGGAATGGGCCGTGATCAAGGGGACGGAAGAAGATCTGTCTACACTGGAGGGGTGGTGTTTTGTGGTCGCCAAGCTGGAAGCCAGCCTGGGTTGGGCCGCCGCACCCCCCCCGGGAGGCCAAAGGCGGGTCAGCCGAGGCGCCGAGACCGGGCCCCGACAACTCTCGCCCCAAACGACCCCCGAACCCCGAGCGGGAAAGGAGACGCCGGGAAGGTCTGTGCCTGAAATGCGGGGGGTCAGGACATTTCGCAGCAGCGTGCCAACGGCAAGGGGGGGAGGACCGCGGGCTCTCCCAGGGGGGAGGTGCGACACGCCCCCAGCAGGCACGCCGGGCGGAGGACCTCCGCAACGAACCGGGAAGCGCCCAGGCGACGGGAAACGGCCAGGACCTGCTGTAGACGGCGCCGGGCAGCAGGTCCCACGGTGCGAGGGAAAACCCCTACAGCATGAGGCGCGACCTCCGAACGTGGTAATTTTAGAGCTCCGGAACCCGGAGAACGGACTAAGTTGGGTGGGGGAGGCTCTTTTGGACTCTGGATGCGACCACAGCATGGTCCACCCCCAGATAGCCCGGGCTTTGGGGCTACCGAAGCGCATTCGGAAGGTTCCCCTGGTTTTCATCCAGATGGACGGCAGCCCGATTCAGGGGGGACCTTTCGGGGAGGAGGTGGGTCCTATTGCCATCCACATAGGGGACCACCAAGAGCTGCGGTGGCTGATCCAGGTCCCCGTAGCGGGATATCGGGCGGTGTTGGGCCTGGATTGGCTGAAGGAACACAACCCCGTGGTGGACTGGCGGGCGGGGACCCTGAAGTTCGACTTGACGGTGGGTGCACGGCATCGGGTCCCCCACGAGAATTCCAGCCACAAGAGGACGGCGGCGCGTCCCAGGGGAGCGGCGGCAGCGCAGCAGGAGATACCAGAGCCCGAGGTCCCGCCAGAGTACCGAGACCTCGCAGCCGTTTTCAGCGAGCGGGAAGCGGACGAGCTACCCCCACACCGCCGCACGGACTGCGCTATCAACATCCCAGAGGGGGCGGTACTACCCAAAGGGCGTATCTACAAGATGAGTGAGGGTGAGCTCAAGGACCTCCGGGAGTTTTTGGGTAAAAATCTGGCCCGAGGTTTCATCCGGCCCGCTTCCAGTCCCATGGGAGCTCCAGTCTTGTTCGTCCGGAAAAAGGATGGGTCCCGACGGCTGTGCCAGGACTACCGGGGCCTCAACGCCATCGCAGCGGGGAACGCTTACCCCCTCCCGCTGATCCCGGATTTGCTGGCCCGGCTGGGCAAAGGGACTCTGTTCACTAAGCTGGACCTAAGGGAGGCGTACTACCGGGTACGCATCCGGGAGGGGGATGAGTGGAAAACAGCGTTTAACTGTCAATTGGGACAATTCGAATTTAAAGTGATGCCGTTCGGTTTAAGCGGGGCACCTGGGGTTTTCATGAGTCTAATTAATGAGGTGTTGCAGGACCTTCTGTTTCAGGGGGTGGTTGTTTATTTGGATGACGTCCTGATCTACAGCCAAGATCCCCAAGAGCACGTGACCCTGGTGAGGGAGGTGTTAAAGCGCCTGCTGGCAAACCACCTATACGTGAAGCTGGCTAAGTGCGAATTCCACCGTCCCTCCCTGGACTATTTGGGCTACCGCATCTCAGCCCAGGGCATAGCTATGGACCCCGAGAAGGTGCAGGCGGTGCTGGCCTGGGAAAGGCCCCGCACCCGGAAACAGCTACAAAGCTTCCTGGGGTTTGCTAACTTTTTTAGAGGCTTCATCCCCAGATACTCCTCCGTAGTGGCTCCCCTCACGGACTTGCTAGGTACCAAGGGGAGAGGTCCTCGCGCCACGCGGCCCAGCGCAGCGCTCGGCTGGAATGAGAAATCGGAGGCAGCGTTCCTGGCCCTCAAACAAGCTTTCGCGTCTGAGCCCACGCTACTGCACGTCGACCCAACCCAGCCGATGGTGGTACAAGTCGACGCCAGCGACGCAGCAGCCGGGGCGGTTCTCCTGCAGCGAGACAAGGTGGGACAGCTGAGGCCGGCGGCCTACCTCTCACGAAAATTCGCCGAAACGGAGCGGAACTGGTCTACCTGGGAGAAGGAGGCGTTTGCGATTAAGTTCGCCCTCACCGAATGGCGGCATTGGCTCGAGGAAACAGAGGAGCCGTTCGAGGTCTGGACAGATCACAAGAATCTGGAGGCGCTCCGGCAACCGCGATCCCTGAACGCCAAGCAGATGAGGTGGGCGGAGTTCTTTTCGCGGTACAATTTCAAGCTTGGTCACATCCCCGGCAAAGAGAATTTCCTCGCGGACGCCCTCTCCCGTCTGCCGCATTATGGGGAGGGGTACGCTCCCTGCACCAGGTCCGTGTTTGGTGAGGAGCAGCTGGGACGGGGGGTCGTCACTAGGCGTCGGGCCAGGGAGGAATGGGAGCCCGACCCGGCGACCGCCCCGCTCCGAGACCGCCTAGTGGCAGCCTACGGGACAGACGAGGAGCTGGCTGAGCTCCGGGATTCTTTGATTTTGGACTCCGGTCTCTGGCGGAGGGGGGAGGCTGTCTACGTCCCGGAAGGGCTACGACGGGAAGCCCTCAGCCTCTGCCACGATGCTAAGACCGCCGGGCACTTCGGTTTCGTAAAATCCTGGAAGTTGGCCCGGCGGCGGTTTTGGTGGCCCAGTCTGCGGCGGGACACAAAAGCTTACGTCAGTGGTTGTCCTGTCTGCCTGACCTGCAAGCCGGGGGTTGGCAAGCCGAAAGGTCTGCTGCACCCGCTCGAGGTCCCGACCCGGCCGTGGTCAGTGATCTCCATGGACTTTATAACAGACTTGCCTCCCAGCAAGGGGAAAACGGTGATCTGGGTGGTGGTAGATCTATTTTCCAAACAGGCCCATTTCATTCCTTGCGCCAGTGTCCCCAGTGCTTCACAGTTGGCTCGGATGTTCCTGGATCACGTGTTCCGACTGCACGGGCTGCCGGACAAGGTGATTTCCGATCGGGGCTCACAATTCGTGTCCCGGTTTTGGCAAGCTTTCCTGCGCCTGTTAGACATCGAGCAAGGGCTGAGCTCCGCTTACCACCCCCAGACGGACGGGCAGACCGAGCGGGTTAATCAAGTACTGGAGCAGTACTTGCGGTGTTTCGGTTCCTATCATCAAGACACCTGGGTGCCCCTGCTCCCCCTGGCCGAGTTCGCGTACAACAACGCAGACCACAGCAGCACGGAGATGTCGCCTTTTGCCGTCGTCTACGGGACAGACCTGAGACACTTCCCGGAGCTTGGAGAGGTCCCCGCCCGGGAATCGGCCGACCTTCGCGAGTGGGGGAAGCGTGCCGGGAGCTGCTGGAAGTCGCTGCAGGAGCAGCTCCACAAAGTCAAGGCAGCGCAGAAAGAGGACGCCGACCGGAAGAGACGACCAGCTGAGGAGATCCGACCGGGGGATCGAGTTTACCTTTCCACCCGGAACCTACGGTTGAATTTGCCCAGCAAGAAGCTAGGTCCTCGGTTTTTGGGGCCTTTCGAGGTCTTGGCCCCGATCAACGAAGTTTCGGTCAAGCTCAAGCTCCCCAAGAACCTCCGGCACATCCATCCCGTCTTTCACGTGAGCCTTCTAAAAAAAACTCCGGACGGTGACGTTTGGCACCCCGTGTTTTCCCCGCCAGTGCCCGAGGTCCTGCCGGGGGGGGAGCACCACGAGGTGGCGGATATCCTGGACTCTAGACTCCACAGGGGGAAGTTGCAGTACCTCGTGGAATGGAAGGACTTCGCTTTGGGGGACCGGGAATGGGTCTGGGCAGCGGACGTCCTTGCGCCCCGACTCACTGAACGTTTCCACAAGCGCTATCCTGGCCGTCCCGGGGGGTTGGAGAATGGACCTTTGGGGGGGCAGAATGTCGTGGTTCGGTCCTTGGTGGCTTGGGAACCGGACCGAACCCCGCCATCAGAGGCGCCCGCGATCACGGAGGTAGGGCATGGTGATCATAGGCAAGCCGGCAGCTGGGCGCCCCACCCGATCGTTGAGGTGGCAATGGCCGCTAAAGAACCTCAATGTCCCACTCCACCTTTTGACAAGGGCCCGGAGATGGCCCTTTGTTCCAGGAAAATGGGCCATCAGGAACCCCGGAAAACCTCGCATATGTGCATGAGTCATGATTGTATCAGCATGTTCCCTCCGCAAGTACTGGGTGGGGCAATACAGCCTAAGGAGGTGGGTTTTGTATAAAAGGGAGCTTCCACCTGGAGTTCGGTGGAAGCTCTTACTCCATACCAGCGGACTCCACGTTGCTGAAATAAAGCTTGTTCCTGTTGTATCGTTCACCAGGCCTGGCGTGACGTTTTCTTCAAAAGGGCACCCTGTTTTTTCAGTTAGCAAGCGGGTCCCCGACACCAATCCTATGTATTTTTTTTAAGAGGGAGAACAACAGAAGAGGCCACCAAAGGTTTCCTTTGCTGCCAAAGAGCAACCAGCCTGCCAGTCCATAGTGTAGGTACAGATCTTCTCACAACACATCTGAAAAGAATCCTGGAGGGTTATGTCTCTGCCCCTATTTCACACCCCTGAATCTTGACTGTTTTCTTTCAGAGGGAGAACAACAGAAGACCACACCAAAGGCTCCCTTTGCTGATGAAGAGCAGCCAGTCAGGCCACTAGCCCACAGTGCAGTTATTGGTCTGTTCCTGAAGGGTTCTGTCTCTGCTCCTGCTTCACATCCCTCAATTTTGGCTGATTTCCTTCACAGGGATAAAACAAAAGACGTCATGGAAGCCTCCCTTTGGTGAAGAAGAGCACATTGCTAGCCAGCTTCAGGTACAAGTGTTGTTCTGTTCATAAATCAAGTGAGATCAGTGTGTACATTTTCTAGATTTTCAGGTCCCAGTTAGAGATTGACAACTCTGCAATGTGTGACAGTCAAATGAAAAACTGTGTTGTGCCACCACTGTCTCTGCCAGGTTTGTATTGCTATGTTATTTTGTGTGTCATAAAATCTCTTTGTTCAGTTTATTCCCTGACTGTTTCTGCAATGAGGGCTAAATGTGTGTGGCCTTCTGCTTAAAAACGTGGGATGGTAAACCTCGCATTTGCAGCCCTTCTCAAGAGAGACCCCTCCCATGTTTTCCCTCTGCCCTGTCTTGGCTTTTTGCCTCCCAATGAGGCTGCAAGAGAAAGCAAAACAAACTTCTCCCCCTGCTCCTTGGCTTGTCAATCATAGCAAGCCACCAATCAACACCACAGCAGTTCTCTCGTGAACTGAAACTTTCTCCCCTCTGATCCCTGAAATTATCATTATTTTTAAAAGGCACTTCTGTATTGCTATATGAAAATGCCAAACAAAGCGCTCATACCCCTGTATGATTGGGAGAAGACTGCTCGATCACCCAACCATCCCCACTTTCCCAGCTCATTTCCCATCTCCAAAAAACAAGAGATCCTGCGTTGAGCAGGGGGTTGGACTAGATGGCCTGTATGGCCCCTTCCAAGTCTATGATTCTATGATTCTATTAAAACACAAATGGTGCTATGTTTTGCATGCCTGATCCCAAAAAGACCATGGACACTTTTCAGAAGATTTTATTTTACCTTTGACAGTGTAGCTTTGTGGTAGCACTGCAACGCAGGCTGTGCCATTTATTAAAAAATAACTGGGAACAGGAAATGGAGAGGGGAGGACAAGGGGAGGACAATTCTGTAGAGACTAACATACCTTTCCCCTCCATATGGGCTTGCCTTTGGTTGCTCACCGATGGGATGTGAGATAAAAAGTGACAGATCCACTTTTTGCACTTTCCCTCATCCCAAGGTGAATCTTAGCAAAATGTGAGCTAGCCCCTGGACAGCTTTGGGATGCAGGCAATGTCATGTGGACGGGGCTCTAAAACCCGACAGTAACCAGAGGCTGTCCAGGGTCAGATTCCTTGTTCAGAAACAGTCCCTGTAATAGGTTCCAGAAATGTCCCTGCAGCTCACCCAGAATTCCAGTAGAGACCTTGGGCATCTGGAACTTAAGTCAGTCAGTGATAGTGTATGGGTGATGCCACTTCCATGTGACTTCTGGGTGTGTGGCCAGCTGACATCACTTCCAGGGGTCCTCAAAGCCTGAAGAATATTTCAGGGAGTCTTCCACCCTGAAAAGGTTGAAAAACACTGTTCATGAATGAAACATTTGAGACCGGTTGATACTTATTAAGATCACGTGGGTCCAGGGTAAAATTCTTTAGAATAGATGTTCACAATAGATCGTGCTGTGGCTCCTTTTGTCTCAGTCCCATTAACCTGAAACAATGCATGAGATTCAACTGGCTAATGGCAAATCTGAACAAACAAGCAGCAGAGGTAGGGATGCTATATCCTGTGAATCCCCTGTAATTATAGCACATCTCTAGAGATCAATTCCCCTGGAAGAAATGGCTGCTTTAGAGGGTAAATTCTAAAGCATTATATACCACGGAGGTCCCTTTCCTGCTTGTGGTTAGGCACACGAACTTGCCCTGCATGCAGCCAGCTGGGTGACCTTGGGCTTGCCATGGCGTTGATAAAGCTAATCTGACTGAGCAGTAATATCAGGGCTCTCTCAGCCTCACCTACCTCATAGGGTGTCTGTGGTGGGGAGAGGAAAGGGAAGACAATTATAAGCTGCTTTGAAACTCCTGGTAGAAAAAAGCAGCATATAAGAACCAACTCTTCTTCTTCTGTTCCAAATTCTGCTCACTCCCAGTTCCACCCCCACAGTCTACAGGTATTTCCCAACTCAGAGCTGGCACCCCTAAACAAAGGGTGGCAGGCTGCTTTATTCGGCTGTACCCATTTGGCCTTTTTGCAACCCATGCTTTCTACAAACAGGATGACACTAGCTAATCACTATTTAGGGCAGAGCAGAAATTTTGTGGGGCTCTGTCAGATTGACAAAGGGGGAAAACCTTTTGTTATCCCTGCTCCTTGCTGTTGTTGAGGACTGTGTTTCCCACCATTAAACAATCCTGGCAGTGAAAGGTGTTAGGCCATAACTACTTGGCAGGAATAGAGTGGATTGCTCTGAATAGGTAGGGCTAATCAAAAAGCACCCTGAGATATCTGGTGTGATGCTGGTAGAGCATGACCAGAACAAGCCATTATATGTTTTGCAGTTCAGTGTACTGGGAAGTGCCGCTGGTGCTGAGTGAAAAATGATGAATCTTAGCCCTTCTCTGCACATAAGGCTGCATACAGATGTTAATGAGCAAAGGTGGTGAATTGTGCTGGCTGAGATTGGAGCTAGGATGGAGCTGCTCAGAAGGTAGGCCAAGAAGATTCCTAGCACAGTCCACCTTCAAAATTGTCAGTGATATAGATCAGACATTTACTTAATTTAAATAATATTAAAATAAATAAAACTAGTTGAATCCCTTTCTGCATACCAGAACTGGAATAACTGAATATTTGTCTCAATACAAACAGGCCTTCATAATAGGTCATAAATGTTCATCGTTTTTCAAATGTGGCTGTATTTGAAAATGAACAAATGTATATTGCCTTCCAGATACATCCTGGGTTTCAATAAAATAGTTGCATTATTTTTTAAGTGTGCATAGAAGCAGGGAGAATAAACTATTTCAGGTATTTATGGCAGGACCCACATTTCTTTACTGTGTTCCATTCACAGCTTGGTGGTAGACAGAAGCTGAAAGCTGGCCTGTGAATCAGCACAGATATGTTGAGACAGATGGGCAGCAAGAGGTAATGTCTCAGTATGGCAGGGTCATGTTAAAGTATGGCCTGGAGCCTAAAAGTTCCAAATGTCCCCACTATAAGTCACAAATATTTTGCACCTGTTATGATCTGAGAACCTTTGGTTTGACATGTGTAGAAAACTCCTGACAGTTCTAAGGGTCAACAAGGCCTCCTTCATTTTCAAAGTAGTGCTTTCTTAGTCGACAAAAGAAGAGATACAGACTAATATGAGCTAAACAAAGTTGGGCACATTTTTTATTGCAGCACTTTCAAAAATCAAATTAACCCTCTCTGTATTAGTGGCATGCAATAAAAACAAATATAAACAGTGGTCTAAAATATACATCAACACATATGTTCCTGTAGGCTGTGACTATCACCTATACAAGCCTAGCAAGTCACTAAATTTCACTCATATTTTTAGAAATCCCATTCTATGTCCATACTATGTAGGGGTACCAATTTTATCAGATGTGGTTTTTGGACTATTCAGACCTCAGCTTCCACAGCCTATCTACAGCTGATATCCAGGGTGGTGAGACCAGATTTAGCAGGCACAGGAACCACCTCTTTCCTATGAGAAATTACCCCTTCTTTTAGGTGACTGTGTGCTCCCTGTGAGCCCCAGATCTGGAAGGTGGAAATATATGGATATTTTATTATAGCTATCCTGGGAGCCGGAAGTATGGTTATAAAAAATGAAATAAGAACCAAAAAAGGTTCAAACAATGGGGAAATGAATGGACAAGTGTTGAGGTAATAAGTTGGTTGCATATTACATTAATTTTGGTTGAGGCCGGGGTCAGCGAATGAGCCAGCATCCCCCCCCCCGGACCTAGTAAGTTAGATCTCCTCCCCACCCTCCCTGCCGCTCTGATAGCAGGGGTGGGAATAATGAGAGCTTCCGCCATGTTGGGATTGTTTTCAAAGTCTTTTAATGGGTATTTTAATGGGGATAGGACTATTGTGACCTGCCACGAGCTTACGGGGAGTGGCGGGAAATAAATCTAAATAATAATAATAATAATAATAATAATAATAATAATAATAATAATAATAATAATAATATTGGACTCATTTTGCAGATACAGTTGAGGGACATGATATTGGTGAAATATAAGAAAATTATTCATTGTTCATATGCTGAGTATGTGAGTTCCACATGGTTACAGTATGATGCATAATAAGGACTGTTGGACCCTAATACCAACAGCTTTGGATGCAATCTATAGGTCCAGCACACTCAGTTATAGAGAAGTATTCTGATAGCATTTCAGTTTCATAACAATCACCAGGGATTCAACTCTGTCTGCTGTGTAGGGATTTATTGGAAGACCCTGCACAGATAGATCTTGCAAGTGTAAACACCTGTGTCTTAGATGCAGAAAGCCTCACCCAGGATCTTCCTGAAGTTTGAGGAAGGCTTACCAGTGTGTATGACCAAGATGGTAGGTAAGAAGTTCAGTTGCAGCCCGTGCTCCAAAAGAACTGTAGCCCAATTTGGATTGAAGACTATGGAGCAGTGAGACTTTATCCACAAAATAGCTTGCAAATGCCTCACAGCTAATTTCCAGTTCACTACGCATTTCATATGCCCATCCTCAATGGCAGTCAGAGACTAGATTACCCTAACTAATTGTGATGGGTATGAGCTCATGTAAGCCAGTGGTCCCCAACCCCTGGGCTGGGGACCGGTACCGGTCCGTGGATCAGTCGGTACCGGGCCGCGGCTCCTCCTCGTCCTCCTCCCTGGCTGCTGCCTCGGGGGCTGCCCTGCCACTCTGCAACTGGGTCACCTTTGGTGCTCTCCAGTGGCCGCCATGGCTGGGGCTCCCCCCCAGCGGGCAGCGGGAAGTCAGGGGCGCTGGCAGGAAAGCAAGTAGAGCAGGGGCTCAGGCAGCAACGTCCCATGGCAAAAGACTACCCCCACACCGGGCCTCAGTAAAATTGTCAAGCATAGACCGGTCCCTGGTGATAAAAAAGTTGGGGACCACTGATGTAAGCAATGGAGGTTGTATAAAGCTCATGTTTAGTCACCTTCATTGCCATTTCATTTGATCTCATAAGCATTCTATAGGATATTCTCAGTGCTTAGTTGCTTAGTTCCTCCACACTTGCTCTCATCATCTCTGCTCCCTTTTCCACTTATGTAACTTCTTGATATACCAGGGTACTTGCTTGAGGTGGTGACAGAGCCCTCTGGGAGTGATCTAACTGATGGCAGCCAGGAGCCAACTATGCTAGTCACTGGCTAGGTAATCTAATGAGATACCAGGAGGCATAGAATCTGATACAGCATTCAGGAATCCATTGGTATCCATGTCTCTGCAGGTAGGCTAAAACATGACCTCTGCCTATACAGGAATGAGGTGGCACATGGAGCCAGGCATTCAGGGCATGATGGTCTGACTATGGGGTGGGATTAACTGCCACCAGCTCCACATACAAACCTGCACCAGAGACCAGGCCCAGGTTGTGGCCTGCTTAATGGGTAGGACCAGCATCAATTTGTGAGAGCCCCAGTGAGGTGTTAGGCAGATGGTACATCAACCAGATGACCAAATCCTATCCCAGGCCAACATATTCAATGCCAGGGACAATTGGTGCAGGGAGTGTCCTGAAGGACTAAACCTCCTAGAGCAGTATTGCCACCCACCCACCCCAACCCAAGGTCCAGATGTGATGAAGGACTGAAAACCCAAAGGGGGCTAGTTCTTTCAGGATGACTGTTTCATCTTCCCTCACCCAGGTCTTGATTGCACATGCCAGATTTACCTTGTGCTCTGCAAACTATGCCTGCAGGGTTGAGGATTTGTTGATGATCAACCATGCATTGTTTAACATCAGTACTAAAGTTGGGTTAATCATCCTAGCCTCTTTTCCCTGTGTCTCTGAGGATGGGACAGAGATTAGTAGGGGTACGAGCATAGCCATATGGTGCCCAACCTTGAAAAATATGGGGGGCAGGTACTGTTCTCCAAATAATACACCTATTTTATTAGTCTGGGTAGTAGAGCACTGGAACTAAGCTAATTTTGAATGTTTAGAGATTTTTTTTAAAGGCTAAGGAATTTATGAGACTTGATCATGTTGCTAGAGACAAGTTGAATGGAGATTAGAAGGCATCACATAGAATTGCAGAAGTTGGTACACTGTCCATCTCCCCAAAATAATGGTAAAAGAATTTCAGATCAATCACAATCTATCTTTTCCTTGAAGTAAGTCAGTGAATGATGGTATTTTGACTGACTTTTGTTCTGGAAATAATGTGGAAGGGAAATAGAAGAGAAAGGAAAGAAAGGTAGTCATCATAAACTAAATTAAAAGTCAGGTTTTGAAAGAAAGTCATATCTAAAGAGACAGACCTTTTTATCCAGAGGTGTTCCTTTAGCACTAATCTGTGATGATTTTTGTGGGGCTGGTCAAAGCATAATGTTGCTGTATAACTCAGTATCTGATTAAAGCAGGTTTCCACAAGCTGAGACTAACCAAGCTAAACACAGCCCATCAGCTATATGTGCCTGATAACTCTGTTGTGCATGACAACCCTGTTGTATTCACAACAGTCAAAATGGAAAATGTATCAAGCTTTGAACATGGTAGATTGGCCAAGGTTAACATAGAGAAACACATGTTGTACAGGTAATGTCAAATAAGTGAATAATCATGATATAGTAGCCTCTTTTAATATGCACCAATTGTTTTCTTGTTTCTGAAGGATATCTCGTATCATATTTTACAATTCAGTCATCTTTTTTCTAACTTGCCATGTGCTACTATGATCATCTGTTTGAAGAAGGATGATGAGAGTCCTCTGCAGGTAGACAGTAGGTTATAATCTTATTTGATTTTATTTTCCCCTCTCTTTCTTGACTCATTCCCTCATTTTGTTTGGTAAAAATCTTAGAGAAATACCCATTCAGCATATATTTAATGCATAATACATAAATCATTTTTTCCAGTTTAAAAGAACATACCTCACCATTTGATAGTGTGTCAAAATTAATTGAGAATGTTTTAATTTAATCAAGTTCAGTTCATTAGGCAAACATTTAAATTATTAAATTTAAATACTAGGGTAGTTCAATAGTATTTATGACAGTAACAAATACGGAAACATTTTATATCAAAGGCTGATTTCTCATGTCGGTAGAACTTAGTGGGTTGCTGTAATCACCTTTGTATGTGTGAAAATAGCTTTCCTCTTTGCAGTGTTTTAACTTCTTTGGACTGCTGCTCACATACTCTAAGTCATAAGACACTGCTGAAAATGCAAAATGTAGCCCAGCCTAAGTTTGTCCACATGGCTTTCTTTTCTTTTAAAACATTTTGCTTTTTCATATTCAGCCATGAGAAGGAATTGACAGAAATCACTCCGCCTCCCTACCTTACTGGAATTGCAGAAGAGTTGGTAGTGACAATATTGCCATCATGCACTAATAAGTCTGGGGGGTTCAATAGACACAGACTAGAAGTTCTTTGAAAACAACAGTTCTTTCTTGAATCCAAACACCAACCAAACACCAAACAGGAAACACAGGGACAACATGAACTTATATACAGTTTGGCTGATAACCTGATTGGTCCGTAATGGGCATAGTTCATTGGTCTATAAGTTCATACAACTAGAGTCTCTGATTGGTTGCTTTATAATCCATAATCTTCATAGTGGTCCATGTTAGCACAACTTGGATTGAATCATAGAATCATAGAATAATAGGGTTGGAAGGGACCTCATGGGTCATCTAGTCCAACCCCCTGCACTATGCAGGACACTCACAACCCTATTGCTCATCCACAGTAACCTGCCACCCCCTTAAGCTTTCACAGAATCAGCCTTTCCATCAGATTCCTATCCAGTCTCTGTTTAAAAATTTCCATACATAACATGAAACCTATGAAATTCTTGAAGGTCCCCAGGATTAGGTTTGGGGGCATAACAGGGAGATGCAGTACTAAGAGGAAAGAAGCATTGAGTATTGCCATTTAAATTGATTGTGAACTATGAATTAATTATAACTGATGTACCTCTATTAAAAATTACTTTGTAGTGTCTGCCATTATTATTATATCTGTGTCACGACTTTAAAAAGAAATATTCAAAGTACACCAAGCCAGTTTGTGTAGCTGTTAGGAACATGGACTTCTAATCTGTCGAGCTAGGTTTGATTCTCCACTCCCCCAGATGAAGCCAGCTGGGTGACCTTGGGCTCATCACAGTCCTGATACTGCTGTTCTGACTAAGCAGTAATATCAGGGCTCTCTTAGCCCCACCTACCTAACAGGGTATGTGTTGTGGGGAGAGGAAAGGGATTGTAAGCTGTTTTGAGACTCCTTTGGGCAGAGAAATGTGGCATATAAAAAAACAGCTCTTCTTTATCATCGTCTTACTATAGCTGTCTGGTTTATCCATAAATCAGCTGTTTCAAGATGAGAGCTGGTAGACAGAGCACATTCTGTCAAGGCTTGCTGTACCCAACCATAGATGTGTGGAAGACATTTGTCAATGATCTTTTTTAAAGGCTCAGAAACAGGAGCTGTTGTCTCATGTATGGTCCTAGTTAATCCTATGTCTTCTTTATGCAATTATATTTATTTAATAATTGACACAGGATTAGAATGGGGGGATAGTAATCTAGGTTGAGTTTATTAGTGAAATCTGTTCTTTAGAGCTGGAGAAGAATTATAATAACGCCAGGTATGGGGAAACCTATATTAAAGCAGACCAGATAATGCCAGACACAATGCAGTTGCAAGCAAACACCACTGAAAGCAATAGGATAGGATTGGATCAGCCCATTGTAAAGGTAAAGGTAAAGGTATCCCCTGTGCAAGCACCGAGTCATGTCTGACCCTTGGGGTGACGCCCTCCAGCGTTTTCATGGCAGACTCAATACGGGGTGGTTTGCCAGTGCCTTCCCCAGTCATTACCGTTTACCCCCCAGCAAGCTGGGTACTCATTTTACCGACCTCGGAAGGATGGAAGGCTGAGTCAACCTTGAGCCGGCTGCTGGGATCGAACTCCCAGCCTCATGGGCAAAGCTTTCAGATGGCTGCCTTACCACTCTGCACCACAAGAGGCTCTCAGCCCATTGTGCCTACATCCAAATTGTACCTACTATCTGACATCAATGGTTTTCACAGGTTTCTCTAAAGGCACAATATTCATATTTTATGTAATTTATTTCAAATTTTTCTACCCCATACCCTCAACCCTTAGAGGATGCTCCGGGTAGGCCATATGGTGCCAAGGCAAGTAGCTCCCTATTCTCTTTTGTATACCTATCCATTATTTATCAATAGCCAGCATTTATGGTCTTCCCACTCTGATTTGCAACGGTTGTGCAGACTATTAAGGAGGGAGATCACTATGGCCCTTTATGCATGGCGTCAGCTTCCCTGCACTGGCGCCGTGCCGTTGCAGCAGGGCATGATGCCCCACAGTTTCCCATGTACGCACGGGAGCGGTGCATGCTGGGTTGTCCCGGTGTAGTCCGCACATGCGCGCTTTACACCGGGGCCATGAGGGCCGGATCCCTGCTGGCCAAGGTAAGGGAAGCAGTGGGGGCGGGGGAGGTGGGGAGGGCTCAGGCCCCCTCCACATACACTAGTGGGGCCAGGGGGTCGCCCCTGCCAGTTCTGTGATTCCACAGAGCCTGCAGGGGTGTGCAGTGTCCCTTAAGGGACACCATAGGGTTGGGGCTGGGTGGGCTGACAAGCCTGGTGCTGGCGATTACGCACAGTGCCGGCCTGCCACAGCCCCATCTCACCCAGGAAGCTGCAGAAGATTCCGCGGTCGCTTACCGTGGGCCTTCCGTAGCCCTGGGCCGGGAGGCTCCTGCGCTGGCGGCTGCAGCAAGCGTTATCAGTGATTTTATCCAAAGTGCTCCTGCCACCAGTGTGGGCCTTCTGGCCCATGCATAAGATGAATATGTCCTACAGCAGCATTTGGAAATACCAGTCCAGCACTCCTGTAACACTTTAGTTAGAGTTCTCATGACATAAATTAACTCAGTAGATCCTGCTTTTTGTATAGCTGTTTCTTCAGTATTACAGAATCAATTACTTTAGTATTGTATTATACATAGATCTTTACAGTGATATTGGTATTTCCTTAGTAATCACTTTTCCTTTGTCACTATGTTCACATATTTTCTTAAGCATATGTATGCTTAAGAAAATACTCTGTATGCTTTAAAAAATAAATGTATAGCACAAGATACATTGTTAGAATTATTAATAATTATTTGTGGCTTGCTTTCTCTGTCATTAACTGTGCTTTTGTTGAGTACTAGAATTATTTAGCAGTGAATAACTGACATGTCTCAATTTGCAAAGAATATACGAGCCGGATGGATTTTGTTGCTAATATGGTGTCAAGTTTGACCTTTGCTATACAGATCTTTCCCAACTATTTTTCCAGGATTGGCTGTGAAATGCCTTTTGTGAATTAAGGGAAAGAATTTTATCTATTTATCTATTTATCTATTTATCTACCGCCCTCTCCAGAGGCTCAGGGCAGTTTACATAAGAACATAAGAACAGTACATGAAACAGTCTATAACATGTGAGTAACCATACAATAATAACTAATAGTTTTAACCATATAGCAATATAACAGTATAAACAATATAAACAATGCAACAGTGCAACAGGTCCAGAGTATACTGGTGGAGTTCTGAGAGGGGGCAGGGGGGGAGCAGTGGTCCTTCAGTCGCTGTTGGTTATGTCTGGTCTCAACCAAATGCCTGGCAGAAGAGCTCCTTTTTGCAGGCCCTGCGGAACTGTTTAAGCTCTGTCAGGGCCCTGATCTCCTCCGGGAGCTCGTTCCACCAGGTGGGGGCCAGAACAGAGAATGCTTTGGCCCTGGTCAAGACCAGGCGGACCTCTTTGGAGCCAGGGACCCTAAGCTGGTTGGTAACGGTGGAGCACAGAGCTCTTTTGGGGGCATAGGTGGAGAGGTGATCCCTCGGGTGCACTGGGCCCTGACCATGTATGGCTTTGAAGGTAATTACCAGAACCTTTTTGATTTAATAAATAATGTGTGGGAGATTAAATAATAATGGGACAATGGGACTTAACCACAGTCCATGGACAATGTTCCACAAAAGAATTCAATTGTGATCTTTAGTTCTTTAGATCTTTAGAAACATTTAGAAACACATTTTCCTGCCAGGACATGTGGGGGGGGGGGGCTGCTACTGGCTCTTATTTCTCACCTTTGTTTCTGGGCCAAAAGAAGGGGAAATAACCCAGTTTCTCGACCATGGAATTTCCAGTGATTTCTAGAGAGGTGTGACATCACTTCTGGGCTTCCTCTGGAGAAGCTGTCACACCATTTCCCAATGTTGCCTTCCACCATGTCTCCACACTCCCACTGGTTACCAGTTGCTGGCTGGCAACCCTATATGGAAACCTGTGTGCAGATTCTTAGAGGCACTGATGTATGCTATCCACATCAATTGATAACTAAGAATGGTTCTCAGTGAGACATGAAAAACATATGTCCACAAGATGGGGGGAAATTTTATTTTGATACTGCAAGGATAGGTAACTCCCTTAATAGTTTCTCTAGGTCACAGTTGATATTTATAGTGCTCCAGATAATCATAACCCAAGCATACCAAAGGATAGTGTATTCAGATATGGGATGGTATAAACCCTCTACTCTCACCTATTTGAACTCCTCCCCATGCCTTACCTATGCTCCTGTGCTTTCATTTCTGTTGTTGTTCTTCTGGTTTGTGTGCCAGCCTGTTTCTAATAGCAGAAGTCAACCATAATGGGGGAAATTTCAGGAAAGACTGGGATAAAGGACATGGGTGGGCAGGGATTAACTCGTTTCATCTATGTATTCCAGTTTTGTATTTTTTAATAATCTGTATCCCCAGGCCCTTTATACATGTCCAGGATTTATTTAGGTTGCAGAACTAATTTGTTCTTTAATTATTTTTTCTTTTTTTAAAAAACAATGAATTTTTAAAGAACCACAAAACCATTTTTCTGATGTGGAGGTTGTAATGTTACATCTACCAGCCAATTAGCATTGTGCACCAATATCTTCTGTTGCAAACCAGAAGCCCAGTTTCACTTCAAATTTATCCTGGGACAAATATACCCTGACCAATGCAAATGATTGAACAGTCATTTACATTTTTTATTTGGACTCTTACACATGTTAATTGTTAGTGTTAGTCTAAAATTAATAATTCAGAATATTATAATGTTATTTGGGGTGGACAAAAGGACACATTCTTTACTTAGGAAAAGCAAAATGACCCATTCCTTTATTTCCTTGCAGCTAAAAGTAAAATAGATAATAAATATGTAACCACAGTAAGTTGGAGTTTTAAATCCTTATGCAATCTTTGTTCTTCATTTAATAGGTTTAGTTGATTCTCTTATTGGAAATAGGTTTTTCAGGTGCTTTTCACATAGTTTTTAAATCTAGTCCTACATTACAGGTATAATAATGTCTTCTTTTATTTCTCTATTTAACATTTTTATATCTCTTTGATAAGATTTCTGCCAAAGCCATATACATGATTAATATGAAAAATATACAGTAGTTTGGCATATAGAACAATAAAAGTATAGCACAATAGTGGGCATCCCCCCCCCCTATTTATTTAGACCAGAGTATTTAGAAATGCAGATACTAAATCCTATTGCTAAAAGCTTAGGAAGCATTGATAAATGTGTTACAATCTACACCAGGACACAGCTGACTCTGATAATGCCATCCTAAGCAAAGTTAAACCTTCCTAAGTCCATTGAAGACATTGTAAGCCCAAAGAGGGAAATATTCTTTATGATTGTACTGTGAACCCCTGGGCAGAACCATCAACAAGAATATCAAGTAGGAAATGCCCACAGTGTCAGATCGATTAGGCTATACTTATGTTTTTACATTCTCAGTTGAGAGAGTCACAGAAGGCAGAAAATTTGAGATGAACCAGGACACACCAGACCAAGAGCCCAGGTTTCCCAAACACATGACAGCAAGGAGCGCACTATAGCTGCATGTCATCCCAGAACAATGTCTGTCCTGTCACACATAACATTATCCTAGCTGGTAAAGGAGGGCCTTGTAGTTGACAGGTCACATATTTTTTTATCTGTTCTTACAGATACTTTAAAATATAAATAAAGACAAATACTAAAAAAAGAAAAGAAACAACTGTTGGATAGCAAAAGAAAATGAAAGCCCTCTTCCACAATTGTGCAGAAGATAAAATATACTAATGGAAGACTTTATGTACAGGAGTATCTGTTGCATATGACAATGGCAGCTCCTGTGGAAATGAAATTCACTGAAATGAAAATTCACTGAAATTTTTGTTCACACAAAAATAAATTGGATTAGGGTGAAAGGCTGCTTTCCTCAAGCACAGTTACTCATGAGCTGTTTGATGATGTGCACTGGAGGGTTCATGCCAGGCTGCAGGCTGGAGTTTTAGTTGTGGCAGGTTGCCCCACCTCTTCCTGCACGCCCACGGGGGAGCATTTGGCCCAGTGTGCCTCATCTGCCCCCGATTGTTGCTCCTACATGGGAGCTGGGGCAGTGAAGTTCCCAAGGCATAAACGGTCAAAGAAAAGTGAAGGGCTATTGTGAAGTAAGTGGGAAGCAACAATAGATCTTTCATATCACAGATTTTTATAGGAGGATTCAGAGGTCACTGCAGGCATGGAAGTGAGTACTTGAATCCAGGTGTTCTATTATTAAGAGGGTAATTTGTGAAATAGGCTTTAAACTTAGATAGATTGTAGTAGGAGCCTTTAATATTTATGGGTGTTTAGAAGAAAGTGTACCAAAAGCCAGCTCATTATCTGAGCATGGAATACTACCCTGGAATTACATTATTACTGTATTTAATGGAACAAATTCATTAAAAATAGTGTATCTCTAGTAAATATGTTAGGAAAGCAACTCTAGACTTTGGGGGTGGGAAGTGGACACACTTTGAATTCTATTATATGATGTATCAGTGTTTCTATGCTTTTATGGCCATATGCAAAATTCACAACATGGGTTTTGATGAACCCATGAAGCTACAAGTCAGACCCTTGGTCCAGTGGCTCTCCAGATTTTCAGGGAGAAGTCATTCACATCAGCTGCTGCCAGATTCTTTAACTAGAGCTGCCAGGGACTGAACCTCTGCCACTGAGCCATACATCTGGGCAGCTTTTAATATATTAAGGATATGATCCTTTACATCTTTGTACTAGAATAGTGGTGTTTGGGAAGAAGTGGAATGATGTAGTTTCAAGATACTCAGCAGTGTTGTTTGGAACAATCAATCTGACATGTATCCAGTTATATAAGTGTTCAACTGTCTGAAACATTATACTAGGACTGCATATTAAGAAGACTGCAACTGATATGCAGCACAACAGGACAAAATGTTTAATTAGCTAAGAGTTTCATCAGTGTGTTATTGCATCTAAACTGGAGTAAGGCACTCTGTGTGCTGCCACAGCACTGTATAGCTGTCTGGTAGACATACCCCCATAAACCAGCTGGCAACTGCACAGGAAGGCAGGAACAAAAGTAGAATTATAGAATCATAGAGTTGGAAGGGATCTCATGGGTCATCTAGTCCAACCCCCTGCACTATGCAGGACACTCACATCCCAATCGCTCATCCACTGTAACCTGCCACCCCCTTAAGCCTTCACAGAATCATCCTCTCCATCAGATGGCTATCTAGCCTCTGTTTAAAAATTGCCAAAGATGGAGAACCGACTACCTCCTGAGGAAGCCTATTCCACTGAGAAACCACTCTAATTGTCAGGAACTTTTTCCTGGTGTTTAGACGGAATTTCTTTTGAATTAATTTCATCCCATTGGTTCTGGTCTATCTCTCTGGGGCAAGAGAGAACAACTCTGCTCTATCGTCTATATGGCACCCTTTTAAATACTTGTTTATCAGATCCCTTCTAAGTCATCTCCTCTCCAGGCTAAACAGGCCAAGCTCCCCCAATCTTTCTTCATACATCTTGGTCTCCAAACCCCTCTCCATCTTTGTTGCCCTCTTCTGGACATACTCCAATTTGTTTATATCCCTTTTCAATTGTGGTGCCCAAAACTGAACACAGTACTCCAAGTGAGGACGAACCAGAGCAGAGTACAGCGGTACCATCACCTCCCGTGATCTGGACATGATACTACCTTTGATATAGCCCAAAGTCCCATTTGCTTTTTTAGCCACGGAGTCACACTGCTGACTCATGTTCAATGTATGGTCTACTAAGTCTCCTAGATCCTTTTTGCACCAAGACAAGTCTCCCCATCCTATGTCCTGGAGCTTCCTGCATATGCACGGAGGAGGGAGTCCCCCAGCATTTGCAGGCTACTGTGACATAGCGTGTGCATGCACAAAATGCCAGAGCTGGAAAGCCTGGCATGCTGCCCAGAAGTGGCAGCAGTGGGGGGGGGGGAGCAGGGGCATGGGGCCACCACCACACGATGTCAGGGAGCAGCATGCCACTCTCCCACCAATGTAGGGGGACTCCCCAGCCAGCATCACAGCTCCGCAGAGCTGACAGGGGCATGCAGTGTCCCTGCAGGAACACTGTAGGTCAGGGGAAGGGCCAAGCTGAAAGGCCTGGCTCTGCCGATTATGCATGGCAGTGGCCCGACCCAGACCCTACTGGCGTCCATGGCATCCCAGGGAATGTGGAAAATTCCACGTTCCCTTGCCATGGGTTTTCTGGGGTGCTGTGCCAAGCCAGGGCTGGGATGGCAGGAGCATCATGCACAATCGGGGCTGGCCTGCTGCCGCCATCCCGGATATTCTGCCTCATGCATAAGTGGTCACAGTGACCATTAAGTTCCTCAGGATGATTCACAACAGAGCACAAAGGGCAAGGCCTTCCCCTGATGTTACCTCCTGGCTTTGGTATTCAGAAGTCCATGCAGATTCCCTGTTTCTTAATGAATTTCCCCCCCTTTAGAACTCTATAGAACACTCAGGAACCCCAGAGCTACTAAGTAAACTAAGTAAACTACTAAGTCTTTAATTCCCGTTTTTCCTCTTCCCTATCTGCCTAACTCGTGGTCTCTTAATTCCCAAAGAAAGGAGAACTAGAAAATACTCTGTATAGGGCTTTATGGTGTTGATAGCAGAGGCACTATGGGCCAGAGACCCTAGGGCAAAAAAGTGTATTAAAAATACATGTTTTAAATAACTATCCAAATCTTTTGCTGGAAATCCCTAACATCAAATTTAATTTTATGATAATATCAGGTTTAAAACAACAAGCTTCCCTTAAAACAAAAGCATGTGTTAGCTGCTGTTTAAACTGCGTGATGGAACTCTGGGGCATTTATTGTTTCTTCTACTTACTAGCCATCTTGTTATTGTTCCTAGTCAATTAATTGGAAAAAGTAAATCTATTCTTCTAGTGCAATGATCCCTTGCCCCACCACAGCTATCTAAAAGTCCACTCTATATACTGACTGCCCTACTTTGATAGGATAGAAATCCTATTGATATTTCTATTCCAGTTTGATAAGAAGCATGTTTGTTTTTCTTCATAGGTTTAATGCCCAGAATGGATCAGTACTGTAAATAAAACATGCAATCTCATTTTAAAAATTTATTACAAGGAATTTTGTTTATGATTTCATGTTCTCCAGTAATAATTAATTGGAGGTCTTCACTTGTCCCTGTAGACCAACTATCATTCAAAATGCACTAAAGGATGATCAACGCATAGCATCTACTTTGCCTACTAGTTTAATAGGAATTTAAACAACAACAAAAAAGGTCTTCTTACAATGTATGCTTTGCAAGCATCAAGGAAAAAGATACTTCTCCTAGTTCTGAAATATTATATACAGCTTTTTTCATCATTCTATATAATGCTTAATAATTGAATTATTGTACTTTTACATTTCTATAGTGCCTTCTACACAAGGTCCTGGAAGAACTTTGCAAACCATAAATCAACTTATTTCTTGTGCTTAAAACAACTTTTATGGGCCACTCATATGCTTTCTTTCATATTGATTATAGTACTGTAGCAAAAGAAGAAAACCTATGGCAAACCTAATTTAATTCTATTTACAGCTCAGTCATTCAGAAGAAAGTTATTCAAGAAGACCTACGACCAATTTATGAAACAATTTTGATAATATCTCAGTAGCAATTTGTAAACTTAGTGTGATACTTTTATAATGCAGTTAATCCAAAATTTATATCAGTACCTTACTTCTCAAAATGAAGACAAGTAGAACCTAGTAACACTGGACTTAATTGTGTAGTCAGATGCTACAGAATACCAACACCAGGCCTCTGTGTGATATAGACATGGTGTATTATTGTTTTCAGTGGTAATCATATGGCTTCCTAATGTTTAACAATGCCATTCTAAAAAAAATTAATGCTCTTCTGAGTCTATTAATTCTGTTTAGCATTGGCTGTATATTCCAGGGGGAGCCAAACTGTGGCTTTCCAGATATTCATGGACTACAATCACTATAAACCCCTGCAAGCACATTCTGGTAGGGGACGATGGTAATTGTAGTCCATGGACATCAGGCGAGCCAGAGTATGAAACTCCCCAATTGTATTCTGTATAATTTTTAATGGACATGGCATTTTCTAGATCAGTGGTCCCCAACCTTTTTATCACCGGGGACCACTCAACGCCTTTTACTGAGGCCCGGTGGGGGCGGGGGTAGTTTACTCCTCTACTCTCAACCGCTGCCCTAACGCTCTCTGATCACTATGGTAATGTTTAAACATCCCTTCAAAATAAGATACAGACACGCCACAACAATGAACATGAGAAACATTTTATTTTCATGGAAATTTTAACTCATGACAATGACAAATCAATGGGAACCTTGAGCTTGTTTCTCTGCACCCAAAGTGTGTTGTAAAGGGCCGGGGGGGGGGGAGAAGGCGTCCTTCGGGGCCCACCTCCAGTTAGTCGAAGGACCACATGTGGTCCACAGCCCACAGGTTGGGGATCGCTATTCTAGATAACAAAAAAAGAAAAAAGAATGAAATCCATGTTCAAAATAAAAGTAATGTTTTCCTTAAATATTGCAGGCTGCATAAGTGCACAATTTACTGACTCTTGCAGATGATAGATATAGACCCCTTAGGTGCTTCTGACCAGCATTCATATATAGGTGTCAAATCCCTATGCATAATATTGGGATAGGGAAGCATTTCTCTTCCAGTTTGGCAGAAGTCAAAACTGAGGTGCAAGAGCAGTCCATAGCAAATAAGAACAGCACCATGAATTAATCTTTTAGCTACATTTTGCAAGGCAGCATTTTAACAATAGGGCCCCATGCCCTGTAGCATGTGGCAAATACTTTTATTATTTATGCCATTGTTGTTATTGTTTCAATGATAAATCCATACAAATTCCACAGAGGAAAATAATCCACCCATCCCTTTTCATTCAGGATTTGAAATTGATAATTATGCACTGTGTTAAAATTACTTTTCCTATTATGTTTTATTTGTTACTTGGATATTTTATTGGTCCTATGCATGGCACTTGAGTAATAAAAAAAGGGAAAATAAGAATGTTTGGCTGACATTCTCTGTGCTTTCCATTATTTAATATGCCATTTTAGAGTCCCCATGTTCCATTGTGTGTAAATCTTACTGACCTTGTGTCTATGTGCATTCCAGTGTACATGGCATTTGAGATGAAGGGACGCATTAACTCTTAGATTTCTTTTTATGTTTTTAACTTTATAATCTTGTTTGTTTTATATTTTCATCCTGCTGTCTCGTTGTGTACATCCCCATGCTGGTCATGCAGTATTCCTTCAGTGATTGCAAAAATGGAAAATTACCTAACCCAATCTTACATATTTCAGGCCATATGTGATCATGACTTTAGAAAAATCTGTATCTCTAGTTATTTTGAAATACAAATGAGAACCACAATAAATATAAAATATTCTAATTGAAAAATATTAAACAATGAGGTTCTTGTTCTCCCAAATACCCCTCTTGAAACTTGACATGCATTGTTCTTGTCCCCGTTTTATTCATTTTTTCCTCCCAAGTTTCATATGATGGTGCAAAGTTGACTTGCAAGAGGGCATTTTGGGCTGGAATAAGACATGACACAAAAATGTTGTATATAAATGCCACAGCTTTATTACCTCTCCACGGGAGGGTTGGCACCCAGACCAACCAATGGACCCCATCAGCCCAGTAAAATAATTTTCCAGGAAGTCCAAATAGCATGAACCACCAGTCCACCTCCTAATCTAAAATTGGGTTCCTTTGCTCCCTTTGTTTCAGGGAGATTCTGCCACCAACCCCCCCCCCAGTCTTCCAATACCAAGTTTAAAAGCTGCAAACCATGTGTCACCAGTATGGCATCCTGGCCTTGGAGGTGCCTGGCCCATAGAGCACCCTTCAGGAGAGAGCCAAGAGCCCATCCACCTTGCACCATGACATCACATCCAAGGAACATGAATGGAGCCCCTGAGACCCAGACACTGCCCTTGAGACCAATTCTGTCTTTCAGCATGACCAGCCATGGCCACTCATATAAAATTCTCCTGAGAGACCAAGCACTCCTCTGTATGTAGCACTCCACTGCTTGGGCCAATGATCTGTGTCCTGGGAGGCCCTCTCAAGAGCAAACAAGACAGCCAAAAGGAGCTTCTGCAGCCAACTCTTTTCAATACTCAACGGGATACCATCACAGAAAGCCTCCCTCTTATTGTTGTCCCAGAATGTGAGCTCTTCTTGCTGCAACATCCATCTGAGCAATCCAAGGTGGTCTCTGAGACCCCAGTAGGCATCACAACCTTTCAACATACCTGGCCCCTCCAGCACATGATCCCCTGACACCATGACCAGCACTAGGAGTTGCATTGACATCTGACCTGTAAATAGGTAGACATGGACATCAGACTCATGTACTTTTTTCAAGCCATGAATGCCAACTCCTGAACATCTGGTCCACTGAAAGAAGCACCCTCAAACTCCTCGGAAGGCAGCAGCCATATGACTCACAAAGCTCCCCTGTATACCATCCACTGGTTTGGCTAGGGACCCACATCTAATCAGTATTAGACCCCCATGATGTGCTCACATACCAGCCAAACCCAGGGAAACCATTCAGCCAGCTAAGCAGGGGGTAAAGATCCTGCTATCTCCAAAATTCCCCCAAACTGTAGAAGAGAATTCTACCATGGCCCAAGCCCAAACATGTGAGCTGCAGCATATGACTCAAACCTGCACCTTAATCACTTCCAAAACCCTGGGCAAATAACCCCAGTCCCTTTATTGGGACCTAATAGATGCCATGCTGACCAGTGGCCAGTTTTCCAGGATGCACCCAAACCTCATTGCCAAGCACGTCTTGAGCCAGGTGGGTGGAAGATGCCATAGTGTATAGCCCCTATGATCGATAACTGCCCCAAGCATGTAATTACTCTGAGGCTTCCTGGTCTTTTCCCTGCAGGAAGCCCAACATGCCCATAGCAGTTGACAGACACCACTGGCCCAGTAAGTACATGAGGGGGAACCCTGCAAGCCTAAAGCCCTCCCCCCAGCAGGCATACTGCTGGCAAGTCAGGCCACTGGCTGCACTCCCTCATCATATCCCACAGGGGGGATGAAGCCCCACCAGCTCCCCCATGGTGACCAGCCTGATGTGCAGCCATTGAGACACACTACTAACTGAGCTCACTCCTTGGTCCCTCCCAAGGGTGAGGGGAAAGCCCTGCAAGCTGCCCAACAGTCCCCCAGCCCAGTGCACCACTTTTCCCCATGCCACCAGGTGGGCCCTCTCCATGCTCTTCCCAGGGAAGGAGTAGGGCATAGTCCTTGGCCCTGACAGATATATGGCAGGCTGGGCTTCCCCCTACCCCACCTGAGAGGTGGGGGCCAAAGCCCGTGAGCCTCCTGACAACCCTCAAGACTGGCACACCACTCATTAAGCTGTGTCACTGGCCAGGGCCACCTGTTCATTGCCTCTGCATAAGCCTGCCAAGTCCCCTGCCCATGACAATATGGGGGAGGGAGAGTTTCACCCTGGTTCCAGCTGCCAAGAGCAAGCTGCCCTCCATGGCATCCCAGGCATGCAGGGCAAGATTGAAGCCCGCGATCCCCTCAACGGCCCTCAAGTCTGGCATGCCACTTATCAAGCCATGCTGTTGGCTGGGGCCACCTGCTCCCTTCATCTCATGGGGCCTGCCAAGGCCCCCACCCACCATTCACAACAACATGCATATGGGGAAGGCAGGCCTTGCTCTCCCATCCATGGAGAGCGAGCTGCTCTCTATGGCATCCTGGGCAAGAGGCTGGGACCCATGCATAAAGCACCTTTATAGGCACCACGCCATGCCAGGTGACATGGATGGGCTGCCTTAACACAGTGCATGCCGTGGACGGGCTGTTGGGCGATCGCTTCTGCTTCAAGGCTGCTCTCCACAGTGTCAACCGTCAGCTGAGACGAGTCTTGGCCATGTTTTATCACACCATCAAGTGATATCACACTGTTCCATCAGTTTCCTCAGGCATCTCTACCTACAGATTCTTATTTCATGCTTTGATTTAGCTGTTTCATTATGACTCACTTCAGAGTGCAGCATTGCGTTCCATGTTTTGAAAGGCTATAGATCAAATGTGGGAAGACTTCGATGGATAGTCTTGTGCTAGGGTTGAAGAAGTACCCTGGGGTAAATGGTGGTTAAAATGACAATTGACTTTCCTGAACAATAGAACATCCAGATCACTATCTCCTTTTTAGTACATATCAAGACCCAGGCTACAGGAACCTTTTATGTTGGGCTGGCTCATGGTTCATGGTTCATTTCAGAACAAGAAAATCAAAAGCAATTGGCTACATAATTATTTATTAGACAACAGCTTCATATTTGGGCTGAAACACAACTTAGCATTTATATTGCAAAGTAGACAATAGTTGTTTTTACTCTACTGGTAGTTGAAAAGATACTATAATAATATGCTCGATATTCTGCATGGAGATTAGTAGCCCTGCGCAGCAATAGAGGTTGCTCCTTAATGACTAATTACACTCCATTTTCAGAACTCACATAATTTAATTATTTAAGAAGCTTGCAATGCATTTACTACAAAGCGGGGATATTCATAATTCCAATTTTGCATTATCTTTGAAGTGTATCCACTTTTTAAAAGAGAGAAAAGACAGCCCTGAAATAAATGAAAATATGTTCTAGAAAACTTTCTGTCTCTTTCCTCTTCCTTTCACAATTTTAATATTTTTATTTAACCTCTCCAGTGCCTGAGCAGTCAGTAGGGTAGCCAAGCATGTGCCAAAGATTCATAATTCCCTGGAACTATAATCAGCATAAGGTATTTGGGGAGCAGGCATAGTACTTAACAAAGGACAGTCAATATTCCTAAGGTTTCATTTGGCTGTAGAATTGCAGGTAAGACAACTTTATTAGAATAATTTGCTTTTTACAACTTTCCATTCTGGTCTCTTAAAGTCTATTAAAGTACATAGACATTGCACTTTTACTGATAGCTTTTGTGTTTGAAATATCTTTTTGCTACCAAATAATTCAAAGTTTTACTGCATGCTGAATGCTGCACTGAATTAGTTGGCCTATGTTCAATGTGTTTCAAAGGAAATTATGTTCATGATGGAGCACATATGAAGTACTGATGCCTGATGGAGAGAGTAGGGGAATGCATCCTGTCCTTAATTCTTTTGTCACCCCTGAAACAATGTGAACATTGGTCCATTCAAGATCACTCTTAAAAGATATTAAATAAATGTAAGGTCATAACCTAAGCTAGCCAACTTGACCTGAGAATTAATGAATAGAGAGACAATATGGTTAAAAGAGACTTGGTGCACGAATACTATTCTTCATTCAACTGTTGTATATGCTGTGACAAGTTTTAAAAGTTTCTGAGGCACTACAAAAAATGTGATTAGGATGGGTATGCATATCATGGATAATGACAGTTCTATCCCCTCATTCAATTGACTGTCTTCAGTTTGTTTGCCCTGTACACAAAATGTACAAAACAGCCAGAGTTTAATACAATATTAATTTAAAGGTATGGGCAAGCTTTCAGCTGTTCATTTCAGTTTTAAACAGATACCATGTTGGTCTTTTGGAGTAAGTGAATAGCGATTCCTGGGGGCGTTCAATTTCAGACTATTGAAATGAATTTATATTCTTCTAAACTCTTTCTAAGAGGAGATTGAGGGCACAAAGCCATCAAATCTGCTAAAATGGACTGTTTCTGCTAAAATGGACTGTAAAATTCCCCCTGAGTGCAATGAAAATAGCTACCCAGCTAATTAAACACCATTTTTGACTTCTATAATAAATGTGATCATCCTCTATGCCATTTTCCCCAATAAAAGGAGTTATTCCTGTAATAAACATAGCAGGTGTGGGCAGTTCCTCTGTGCCTACAAAATACTAACCAAGGTACACTCTTCTAAAACCACTGACTTTAATAGACTTAGAAGGGTGTGGCTTTGCTTAGTATTGTGCTTTCAGGTTATTGAGGAGGTGCATTCTGTGGGAATCTGTACTATTGAAATGCAGTTGGTGAACTACAATTGGCCTTTTCAAGCTGCTGATTCCAAGTTAGAATCATAGAGTTGGAAGGGTCCTACAGACCATCTAGTCCAATCCCCTACTCAATGCAAGATCAGCCTAAGGCATCCATGATGAGTATCAGCCTAACTGCTGCTTGAAAACTGCTAGTGAAGGAGACCTCACCACCTCCTTAGGCTGCTGATTCCAGTGCTGAACTACTCTGAATCCCCCTCCCCCCGATATCTATCCAGTTGTGTTCTACATTAAACCCATTACCACAAGAACACCTTTCTGAGGTATTATTATCAGAATATTGGAATATCTTCTAACAGGTCATTTCCACACAGGTTATCTGCCTCAGGTCTAATGCTGTTACATGGCAGGGTTTTTTCCCTGGTTCCTCACAGCATCATGTTGCATTCATGTATTTACTGGGGCTCCCCTGGCTTTTCTTCAGTCTTCCCAAGCCTGTTATGCTGCAGTGGGAATGATCACAATATGTCCACAACAGGAGAGGATAAAAGACTTTTTTAAAAAAAGAAGAAAGAAAGCTGGTAATTCACAGAATCTGTCACACCTTTTGTTAATATGGTATATCAGCACAATACGAAACTGTCAATTTTTAAAAAGTGTCCCAGTGGGAAATGGCTGCTGCTGGAAAGCTGGGGCAGGGAAACCAGCCATATTGAAGGCCCTTGCTACAGTGCTGTTTCAGCAGCTGCACTGGCAATGGGGAAACTACATAAGCCTGTTACTATGTGCAGACCACATATATTATTTTACTGGAAGGCCTTTGAAAATATTTGATGATTTTGGTTTCCTTGAGATTTTAATATTTGAAAAGTAATCACCAGCACTTTTAATTGGGTCTGGAAGCAAATAGGTAGCCACTGTAGGTGACACAGCACTGGAGTTATGTTTTCTGAGTGGATGATCCTACACTGAAGCCTTGCTGCCCCAAATTGTACTAAGCAAAGTTTCTGAGGCATCCTCAAAGGCAGCTCTCAATACATCCAGTATAACTTTTTTTTAATGGCCAACGTTAGTTCCTCCTCCACCTTTCACTAGCACTATGGGATCTATACTAATTTGTGAAATTCAAATGGGCCACGTTTGAATTTATTTCAGAACACCATGTATATAAAGCAGCCTTCATATTTTGAATGCCCCTTTGTTTAGTTCTCCTTGCTTATAAATCTAACCCATCAACTAGCCCTACTAGAAGTGACATGTATCTGCACTTAGCACTACATCTTTCTCAAGATGACAAAATCCTCAGTATATGAGAGAGAGCTAAAGGCTGCACTGCCCAGGTGGGCTGGGGAGGTTTAATCCTGATGACAGAGTTTGAATATACATAAGAGCAAAGCACTAAGCAGGTAAAAAAAACTGTTTTGTTTATGAAGAGAAGCAACTCTGTATAGAAAGAGAAGAGGGGAGAGTCCTATTTAAGAGCCAGTTTGGTGTAGTGGTTAGGAGTGTGGACTTCTAATCTGGCATGCCAGGTTCGATTCTGCATTCCTCCACATGCAGCCAGCTGGGTGACCTTGGGCTCACCAGGGCACTGATAAAGCTGTTCTAACCAAGCAGTGCTATCAGGGCTCTCTCAGCCTCACCCACCTCACAGGGTGTCTGTTGTGGGGAGAGGAAAGGGAAAGCAACTGTAAGCCACTTTGAGCCTCCTTTGGGTAGAGAAAAGTGTCTTATAAGAACCAACTGTTCTTCTTCTTCTATCTGTTTAACTGCTATTGTCTTCATTCAGAGGCAAGCAGGGAGGAAGTACATCCAAAGGAGTGGAAAGTCTTCAAGGACACTGGAGGAGAATACTTAAAAAAAATCAAGGAAGTTCTTAATCTAACTATGCTAAATACACATCTCCTCCAATGCCCCCTGTAGGATATTCTACCAAAGCTGTTGAATCATGCACACTACAGATCTTGTATATTCAAAAAATTCTTCAGTGCTGAACACCAACCTTTGCACTGTATGGTATGGGGAACAGAGTTGATGGCAACATCTCTTTGCATGACTTTGGTGCCACCAAGGAAAAGAAAAGGTGTAACCTGTGGCCATGTCAGGCTTGGACCCAGGATGGGTTTCCCAAATGCAGAGTGCAGGCCATTTCCCCTGGAGAACATCCCTTATGAGAAAAGGAATTCTGTGGTAATTGCACAACATCCACCTGACTCTGATTCAGCTGTGCTTATGCAAGGTTGCTTTAACACCTTGCCCTTAGAAAGACCCCAAGACTCATTTCTGAATATTTGATAGAAAAGGGACATGAAGGTTTATGTAGGAACAAATCTGATACATTAGTTGCTGTAAAAACTGTATGCTCACCCTTGACTTTTCAGTAATCCAAACCAAATTCATACCTATAAAAATTAATTGATTATTAAGCCTATTTTTACACTCCTGCTCTAATGTATATCACATTTTCCGAATGCTATAACATAACTGAACCTGCTGAAGCCTTTATTAAATACTACTAATCTTGTATCAATTGAACATACTGAAAAATAATGATACCTATTAGACATAATGAATCATTTCAAATATTCTCTTTTTATGTCATAACTATACCACTTAAATGCCTTTTAAGGGGAGGGGGTGCGCCTGTGCGCTATTGTATTGCATACCAAATCAGCTTTATTGCCAATCTCTTTCTATGAAATCCTTTTACAATTCTTTGGTGTTCATCCAAATATAGTGCTACATTGTCTGTACACACATTACATCTGGATAAAGCCCCTGGTCCCCAGACTGAGTGTGTACTGTTTTCCTGCCTGGCTACTCAATGCTATCTCCTTGCAACAGCAGATTCTGAAAGCATGCTATTCCCACACCCACCAAACACAGCTCTTGGGATAAGAACTGCACCATTGACAGAGTGTGTATTCTTTTCCATAGGCTCCCACCAGCATGTCACTAACAATTTCCTAGGCCTTATCAAATAAAAAAAGCCTTTGAAAAGTGGAAACAAAGCCTCAGGCCACATTGTTATGCAACTTTCACAGCCATAATCTGTGTTTCCCATCACTCCACATGAAGAGACTACAAATACTACCTAATATAGATACTCAAATAAAACATTTACCATAGAGAGGTATTGTTCATTATCTGTAATCTTTCAACCCACCATTTATGGGGTTTTAAAACATCCTATTCATTGCCGTGTAGATGCTCGAATAAAGATTTTGAAAGCCTCTTTTGCTTTTACCTATCACAATGAAAAACAACTGAGTCAAATGTGAAACTTGGGCTTGCCTTTTGCAAGTATGAAACACAGAATATGTGAATTTATTATGGAAATTACACTGAATCACCTTTCACACTGTTTCCTCCTTCCCCTGCCTTAAAGCCCCCATAGCCTTACTTGTTCCATTCTCTTCTTCTCATCCAACAGCAATCCTACCTTTATTTAACCCCCTGATTTCAGCTTTCCCTCCTTCCCATAGCACCTTTTCCGTGAGAAAACTGTGAGCATTTCCGCACATGGTTAAAAATAGCATTATGCCAGCTGAATGATGTAAAGCTATATATAATTGTGCCTCCTGGCCCGTCCTCACCTTTCTTGCTGTCTTGCCCTTCTCTGCTGCCATTTTGCTCTCTTCCCCCTCCACAAGTGCTGCTGGAAATAGTGGAAGAGTTACATGTGACTCTCTTCTGCCTGCCAATTAAGCCAGGCAGCCAATCCCCTATCTCCATGCTTTGAAGGGCCCCGGCGATGGCCGATAATTTTTAAAAAAAACAATAGTTGAAACGCCTATGCATCTAATGCATCTAATGCATAGTGTGTCTTTATTGCTACCACTTATGGAATCATAATGCTTACTTCTTTTAAAAATAAATCTAATTACTGATTGGGGGGAAGCTTAGAGAGGCATGCCTTATGCTAAAACTTTGGGGAAAATCTTTTTGCCTTTGCCTGTACGACTGAATGCCTATTCATTGTTCCAGGCAGTTCAGTTGAAAAAAACATCCCTTCTCCTGCCGCTGCCTCCCCCCAAGCACACCAACACACACACATGCACACACACATGCTACCCAGTGAGGGCTCACTGCCACTAGAATCATAGAATAGGTAAAGGTAAAGGTATCCCCTGTGCAAGCATCAGGTCATGTCTGACCCTTGGGGTGATGCCCTCTAGCGTTTTCATGGCAGACTCAATATGGGGTGGTTTGCCAGTGCCTTCCCCAGTCATTACCATTTATCCCCCAGCAAGCTGGGTACTCATTTTACCGACCTCGGAAGGATGGAAGGCTGAGTCAACCTTGAGCCGGCTGCTAGGATTGAACTCCCAGCCTCATGGTCAGAGCTTCAGACAGCATGTCGCTGCCTTACCACTCTGCGCCACAAGAGGCTCTAGAATCATAGAATAGAATCATAGAAAAATAGAGTTGGAAGGGACCTCATGAGTAATCTAGTTGAACCCCCTGCAGTATGCAGGACACTCATATCCCTATTGCTCATCTACTGTAACCTGCCGCCCCTTTGCCTTCACAGAATCAGCCTCTCCATCAGATGGCTATCTAGCCTCTGTTTAAAAATTTCCAAAGATGGAGAACCCACCACCTCCTGGGGAAGCTCGTTCCACTGAGAAACCTCTCTGTCAGGAACTTCTTCCGGATGTTCAGATGGAATTTCTTTTGAATTAATTTCATCCCATTTGTCTGTCCCTCTGGGGCATGAGAGAACAATTCTGCTCCATCCTTCATATAGCACCCTTTTAAATACTTAAAGATGGTTATCAGATCCCCTCTCAGTCGTCTCCTCTCTAGGCTAAACAGACCAAGCTCCCCCTATCTTTCTTCATATGTCTTGGTCTCCAAACCCCTCACCATCTTTGTTGCCCTCCTCTGGACATGTTCCAGTTTGTCAACATCCCTCTTCAACTGAGGTGCCCAAAACTGAATACAGTACTCCAAGTGAGGATGAACCAGAGCAGAGTAAAGTAGTAGCATCACCTTCCGTGATCTGGACACGATACTCCGTTTGATACAACCCAAAATCCCATTTGCCTTCTAAGCCACTGAGTCACACTGCTGACTCGTGTTCAATGTATGGTCTACTAGGGCTCCTAGATCCTTTTCGCACATGCTACTGCCAAGACAAGTCTCCCCCACCTTATATTGGTGTATTTGGTTTTTCCTACCTAAATGCAGAAAGAACTTTGTCCGTATTTAACTCCATTTTATTCAGCTTAGCCCACTTCTCGAGCCTATCAAGATCATCCTGTATTCTGTTGCTGTCTTCAGTTGTGTTTGCTACCCCTCCCAGTTTAGTATCATCTGTAAATTTAACAAGTATCCCCTCTAATCCCTCATCCAAATCATTTATAAATATGTTGAACAACACAGGCCCCAGGACAAATCCTTGGGGTACTCCACTTTTCACTCTTTTCCAAGAAGATGCTGAACCATTAACAAGTACTCTCTGGGTATGATTTGTCAACCAGTTATTGATCCACCTGAATGAATTAGGATCCATACCAACTTGTGAACAAGAATATCATGTGGAACCTTATAAAAACCTTTATTGAAATCCAGATAAACTATGTTGACTTGCAGGTCTATAGTTGCGGTCGGAATAACGCGGACACTGGTATGGCATTACAAACAGGCCACAGCTTTATTAAAACATAACAGAACCTGCGGTGTTGGCAGGACAAGGAGAGGACTCCCCCCTTTTTGTGGTCACCGACCACACACCCCCTACCCATCAACTCCAGCCATCTGCATTTCCTCATGCAGCCCTGAGCCTGGCCGATGGGCGATCTTCTGAGGGAGATGATCCCCTCAGGGTGCCGAAGGAGGCGTAAGCCTTCTTCGGCCCACCCTGAGTTATCTGGCCCTGCGAGCCGTGCTAGCCTTCCCCAGCCGGGTTAGGCTTAACTCACAGTTTCAGCCACCTCAATGAAAGTCCCTCTCCCGTACAGGTGCCCCTGACCTGATTCCACCTCTCCAGCCAGCTGTGACAGAAATTAGAAGCAAACCATAAATTAGACCTTTTAACCCATCACGAAAGAAGAGGGAGGGGGGGTGGGACACGCTGACTCGGCTCCGGGCGAAAAGGGGCGGGCAGCGAGCATGAGGCCACTTAAATAGCCCCGTGCTCAACGCCCCACCCCAGCCCGGCACACGTGCGTGCGTGCGCACGCCACCTCCGCCGTTGCCGCTCTTTTCCTCCCCCACCCGACCGCTGCGTCAACAGCGGCTTGGGTGATGTTCTCAGCCGCCTTTTCACGGCATTCCCCTGATCCAGCAAGGTAATCACTTTCTCAAAAAAAAGAGATAAGGTTGGTCTGACATGACTTGTTCTTATGAGACCTGTGCTGAGTCTTAGAAATCACAGCTCGCAGTTCCAGCTGCTCAAGGACTGACTGTTTGATGATTTGTTCCAAAATTTTGCCAGCTACAGATGTCAAGAAGAGTTGGTTCTTATGTGCCACTTTTCTCTACCTGAAGGTGTTTCAAAGCGGCTTACATTCACCTACCCTTTCCTCTCCCCACAACAGACACCCTGTGAGGTAGGTGAGGCTGAGAGAGCCCTGATATCACTGCTTGGTCAGAATAGCTTTATCAGCGCCCTGGCGAGCCCAACGTCACCCAGCTGGCTGCATGTGGAGCAGAATCGAACCTAGCATGCACCATTTGCTTGCATCCCCCTTCCATGTGTATTGAGGGACTATTCTCATCTAAAAGGGTTTCTTCTTTCAGAGGATCCCTGCTCTTCAAATCTCCTGAACTGGATGCGTTGGCCTGGTGTGCAGAGCCAGCAAAGGCAAATCTAGGGGGTGACAGCCAGGGAACAGGCCCTGATGGAAAGAATGGGAGAGTCCCACAGAGGCTGCAATTTGTGGCCCCAGGCACCCTGCCCCTGACACCCACCCCTGTGGACAGTGGATAGTTAAATGCAACAACATTCCATCTGGATGCTGCAGACACAAGGGGAATGCAGCACTTTCCCATGGTGGTAAGCTGCCCAACAGCCACCTAGGTTAGTGCGAACACCAACAGCCTGAGATGCCTGGCCCCTCCACTGCTGGGGTATTCACAGCCTGAGATGCCTGGCCCCTCCACTGCTGCCCAAAGGGATGTGGGCAGCTGGGACAGGTGTTTCTCTTGGATAGCTATGGAGTTCAGGTCATCCTCCCCTGCATCACCAAGCCCATTCAGCTGCCCTGGGTTTAAAATATGCTAGTGGGAGCTTGGGAGAGGGTAGGTATCCTATTGGTGTACCATCCAACCTACCTCTCTCTGTGCTGAGGCTACCTAAGGCCATCCCCAAATGGGCCTTGCATTTTCCATGACTAATAGTCCTGGATGACTTCAATATTCATGTAGACACAGCTGTGACTGGTACTACATCAGAGTTTATGTTGTCCATGGCAGGCCAGGCCACAGGCTGGATCTAAGGATGACCCCTGAGGGAGCTTATTGATCAGCCTCTCTCTGGGCCCTTGAAAGAGGCCATTGTTAGGCCATTTCTTAAGAAACCATTCCCTAGATAAAGAGAACCTAGCCAATTACCACAAACTCTCCAACTTACCATTCCTGTGAAAGGTACTTGAGAGAGTAGTGGTTGAACTGCTTCAGGTTTTTCTGGATTATCTGCCACACTTAGGCCTGGTTTTGGGATTGAGATGATGCTTGTAGCTCTGATGGACAACCTCCTCTGACAGTTAGATTGAGGTTGTTCAGTGCTGCAGCCTATGATACAGTTGACCATTTGGTTCTGGTCAACCACCTAGCTTCGCTAGATGTATGTGATTTGGTTTTCTTCATTCTTCCAGGGATGTGCTCAAAGGGTGGCTATCAGGAACCAGGTCTCCTCCTTGCATGTGCTGGACTGTGGTGCTCCACAGGCTTCAGTGCAATCAGGTCTCCTCCTTGCATGTGCTGGACTGTGGTGCTCCACAGGCTTCAGTGCTGTCCTCGTTATTGTTTGTTTGTTTGTTTATTATACTTTAATTTAATGTGTGTCCTCTAGTGGAATATGCCAGAAGATTTGGGGTTGGTTGCCATCAATATGCTGATGACACCCAATTTTTCTTCTTTGGGATAAGCAATCAGATGCCTCCCTCCCTGTCTTAAGTCAGTGTCTGAATGCAGTAGCTGGTTGGTTGAGGGAGAGCTGGCTGAAGCTGAATCCATCAAAGATAGAGGTAATGTGGCTGAGAAAGGCCACATCTTTGACATGAGTACATATATTGGCTCTTAATAGAGTCTTGTTAAGTCTGGTGAAAGTAAAGAATCTGGGGGAGTGTTGTGATTCCTCATTTCCTCTGGACCAACATATAGCCACAGTGGTAAGATCAGTGTTTTTCTTACTACACCAAACCTGCCAACTAGCTCCTATTTGGCCCAACTTTATCTTAACACAGTGAACCATACCACAGTCACCTCCAGACTGGACTACGGCAATGTGCTATATGCAGGGCTGCCCTTGGCATACTTTGGAAATGTCAATTGCCAAGCTGTTGACCAGATCGTCTTGGTCTGCTCATATATAGCCAACTCTGAGGCAGCTGCACTAGTTGCTAGTTTGTTTCTGAATAGGTTCAAGTCCTAAATAGTCTGGAACCGGCATACCTCTCCCAGTATATCTCCCATGCTGCTTGTACTCATCATCACACAATTTGTTGACAGTGCCTGGTCCTCAGGAAATCTGTCTTGCTTCAACCAGGGCAAGGGCGTTTTTCTATCATTTATCAGAGGAGAATTATTCTGGCAGGCCTATCGTTAATCTTTTTAGTTTCAGCTACAATTGGTTTGCCAGATATTTTATCTTTAAATATTTTCTAGGTACTAGAAGAATGTCAAGATTTTAACAGTTTTAATGGTTTTAATTATGAAACTTATGATATTGTATTTCTTAATGATGTAAGCCACATTTGAGTCCAGTGTTGCAGGAGTCGGATAGAATTTATCTCAAAATAAATCTCAAAATAAAAAATGTAAAATAAATAAATAATGCAACAGGAAACTATAAATGGGCCAATAGTTCATACTTTTTTCTTAGTCCCTAACTGCTAATCCTCAGTAATATAGCTAGCAAATTCACAATTGTATCGTGTTCCTTTTAAGAATCCATGATAGTTTCACATACATAACTTGGGAATTACTTCTATATGTTATGTTTTCCTGCATGGAATTAAATTCCACATTTTTAAAAAATGTGCAAACTTTTATTTCCAAAGAGCAAAGCAAGAGCTTATTCCGCTTTGAGTACATTGGTTGTGAAGTACGTATACACTTTTTTATTTCTTATATATGAAAATAATTTCTGATTTACAAAAAGAAATTAATCTGAACATTGTATGAATTGGCTTTCCTTGTCTATGTTGAACTTTTAGTTTCCTATTTTCTTAATCCACAGTGTTGGCAACTTCACAAAATAATGCCTTCTTTACAAAGGTGCATGGCACACTGACAGTGCATCAAAGCAAGTTTGGTATAAGTCAAACCAGAGTGGGAGCACTGTGATTGGTTGGTCCCTTTATCAAAGGCATCCATCAGTACCCTTGGGCATTACTGTGGATCAAAGGGCCTTGTGTTCATAAATTTGGTTTACTGGCAGTTCCCCTCTTCAGATTATGAATTGTCACTCTTGCAGCTTCTGCTTTGGGTCAAAAGCGACACAGAATCATAACAGTCAAACATTTCTGTGGAGCTAACATCAGAAGTCTGTCCCTGAAGTCTCAAAAAATGCCCCACAAATCCCCTAGAGCAAAACATGAGAATATGGTTTAGGAATACCCAAGGCAAATGGGAAAGGAGAAGCAGCTCTCTATTGACTTGCAAGTTACAATATTCTTTTTTTCTAACATTATTATGTTGTTCTAACAGAATTATTCACTCTGAGGTTTTTTATTCCATTTGCAATGCCCTCTGATAACTATTGAAAAGAAGACAACTCAGAGATTCCTCACAGCCTGTTTGAGGCATTAATACCCAAGTTACATCTGGACTAAGTTCATTTTGTGCCACCTTTTTATAAACAAATAACTAGATGAAGCCATTTAATACTTCTTGGTAAATTACAGATTCTCATCTATAAAATGGGGGCCACACTGTCTTTGTGTGAGAGAATGAACCTTCTTACAAGGGTAGGGCAAGAGGAGGTTGGAACTGAGACTTTTCCTAGTGGTCCTACAGTATCATGGCAATGAGATAGCTGGAAACTGAGAAATAAACAAAAATAGTCAGTTCTGACAATGTCCTTTTCTCCTGAAGTTGTATCCAACCTAAACTGGATCAGATAGTCAAGGATATAGAATAAGTAGTTCTGGATATCATCATAAAGATCAAACTGCTTGACTTCTGAAGTTGCTATGGATTTCTGGAAAGAAGTGATGGGGGGGGCAATAATATAGAGGATAGAGACTGGAAGGAATCCAGTGCTCGGAGGTGAATACTATCATGAAAACTTGGTGTATAAACATAATTTGTAGCATATAGCATACTATAAATATTTATATAGAACTTCATGCACACAAAATTCAAGCTTGAGCAGTAACACTTACAGGGAATGAACATTAAATGGTAACTTTTATTATTATCCTATGTATTAGTGGGTGTTCGCAGATTTATATTTCACAAGTTCGTTAGATTTGAGTCTAGTAGAAACTGAGAACAAGGTAGAAAGTAGAATGTAATAGAGGAAAGGAAAGATAGTTTCTTTCACTTCTCATTGAGCTTTTGAAGGATGAACCTGTCAACAAAATGTACTTGCTAAGGATAAGTCCTTCAACAAAGGGTCCGGAGTGAATGTATATATCATCGGATAATGAGGAATGTCTTCTTATGGAATAGTTGGTTAAACCATGGGAAATAGAGAATAGTAGTAAAAAAGCAGGTCTTGCTGTGAAAGGAAGTTTTAAAAAGTGGATCTCCATGAGGAGAGATGAGCCAGATTTGCAGATAGCATCAAATTATTCAGGAGGGTGAAATTCAGTCAACATCTCCTGGCTAAGGGAATAGACAACCATATGATAAACGAGGTTCAATGAAAGGAAATATAAAGTAATGCCTATTGGACTACACTAGGCATTGTTGATTTGGCTCAGATAAGCCAAAAAGTACCCAAATCAATATCGATTCAGGTACTTTTCAGCTGTATCCGAGCTGAATTCCTGATCTCCATAGGTTAAACCAGCTAAATCAGCCATATCTGAATTTCAATTTGGAGACTTGGACAATTTAACATTTAAAGGGACAGACTGTAAAACAGTGGTTCTCAACCACTCCGACTCGGCGAACCCAACTGTGGTGGCGGCGGGGGCAGCAGGGGCAGTATGTACACGTGTATGAGCATGCACATGCATCCACGCATGTGTGTAGATGCACAACAATTGGGGTGGTGCGGAGGCAACCATTGCCATGGCTCCTCTGCCACCGGCCACCACCTGCCATCGCTGCCTGCCACCGCCTGCTACTGCCACCTGCCATGGCAACTAACCTGGGGACCCCACAGAAGGGTCCAGGTAACCCCAAATGGGGCTAGGACCCCAGGGTTGAGAACCCCTGCTGTAAATAGAAACAAATTTAACTCATTCTATCTCTTGCTGCTGGTCATTCTTACTTTTTGTCCTGGTTTCCAGGGCAATGTGGGGGAGGGGAAAGTGGTATCCAAAGAGAAAATAATTTTAAATGCAGAACACTCACAATCCTGTTGCTCATCCACTGTAACCTGCCACCCCCTTGAACCTTCACAGAATCAGCCTCTTTGTCAGATGGCTATCTAGCCTCTTTTTAAAAATTTCCAAAGATGCAGAACCCACCACCTCCCGAGGTAGCCTGTTCCACTTAGAAACCATTCTAACTGTCGGGAACTTTTTCTGGATGTTTAAACAGAATTTCTTTTGAATTAATTTCATCCCATTGCTTCTGGTCCATCCCTCTAGGGCAAGAGAGAACAACTCTGCTCCATCCTTTATATGGCACCCTTTTAAATACTTGAAGATGATTATCAAATCCCCTCTCAGTCGTCTCCTCTTCAGGCTAAACAGACCAAGCTCCCCCAACCTTTGGTCTCCAAACCCCTCACCATCTTTGTTGCCCCCCTCTGGACACACTCCAGTTTGTCTACATCCCTCTTCAACTGGGGTGCCCAAAACTGAACACAGTACTCCATGTGAAGCCGAACCAGAGCAGAATAAAGCAGTACCATGACCTCCCGTGATCTGGACATGATATTCCATTTGATGCAGCCCAAAATTCCATTTGCCTTTTTAGCCACCTAGTCACACTGCTAACTCATGTTCAATGTATGGTCTACTAAGACTCCTAGATCCTTTTCGCACATGCCAGCAGTTGGATTACTAGCATCCCTACAGTATAGAGCCAAAGGCCAGGGTAAATTCTTAACATTTTGAGATTGAATAGTGGTATTGAAGTACCAATTTTCTCACAAGTGAGAGGAACAACCTGAGGAAAATTTCCTTTGAAAATGGGAGATAGCTGGGACCCGTTTTGGTTGGATGCTACAATAAACCTACATAATAAGAAGAGACTTTTTACTTTTCTTTATCCTGTATCAGTTTTGTTAATGTTGTTAGTAGCCTTGGGATAGGTTTTTTTTTCTCTTTCAGTGGAAAAAGGAAACAAGGCCAACAAAGAACATGGTGATTAGATATGATCAAACGGGACACAGGTCAGAAAATTACACAATTAGAACAAGTGGTGCAAGATCAGAAATTGTGGCAGCACTTCTGTCAAGAGTTGGACTCAACTGAATGACTAACATCATCATCTTCAATGTTCGTGTTCCCTGTAGTTTTTTAAATTATCAGGAGAGAGTGAGCTCCTGCATTTCCAAAGATGAAAGCAATCTTATTCCATAAAGATTGTGTATTCAGTTTAGTGAAGAGCATTAAACTTTTTTAAAAGTTTTGATTCCATCTCAAGGTAAGGCTAGGTCATTAAAACATAGTCAGGTTTCAGTTTTAGAGGACTCCAGTTCTAAAATACCCCATCAATACAAAAGAAAAGAAGCAGAGATGAAAACAAAATCTGAGGTGAGAGTAGGTTAGGCTCTTTCAAAAGGGAAAAATAGTTTCTGGATGGGAAAGATCATAAAAAGTTGTGAAACTTATCCAGACTGGTAGCAGGTTTAGTGCATTTAACCTTCTCAGATTAGTTTGAGAGATTTTGGCCACAATGAATGACAGGAAGAGAACACAGAGGTGCCCTGGGGGAAAGGTCCTCGGAAAGACTAAAGGATGGTAAGGACAAGGATGTGGTCTTCCCCTCACCTGTGCAGATGCCTGATTCACAGCCACCTTCTACCACTCTGATATCTGCTGAAGTGGTGTAATGAAGAGTTCGTGCAAGGGACTCTTCATTCAGATTGCTGCTGGGGCATCCCCTGCAAAGGTGCAGGCAGATGTAGATGCTGCCACTGGGCAGAGGTCTACTGTTCAAACAGCATTTCCCATGGCTGTCATTGCTGAGGTTTGGTACCAGGAGAAGGAGCTGATTGAGCTGACTTTTGGGATGAGTTTTGTGTATGTGAGCAATCCAGCTTTGGAGCTTACCCCAGGGACCAAGAGACTTGTGGAGGAGCTAGTGGAGAGGCTAGATGCCCCATTCACTGCATGGGTTCCTCCAGGGCCCAGCAGACCTTCAGTGGTGGGCACAAGAGATGGTACAAAAGGGAGAGATGGTGGTGACACTCCCAGGTGCTGCAATCTCCACTCTTTCCCATTCAATCTTGTCTTCTTCCTCCACCCACCCACTCCCTCAGGACATGGTCTGCCTGTCCAAGGCTCCTCACCTGAGGAAGCTGATAGGGCTCCTGCAGCTGCTGGAAGTTCTTTTGAGGAAAGGCTCTAGCAGCTAGTCTGCAAATTTAGTCTCTATATCCCAACCTCCCCTCCCCCCAAGGCCATGGAATAAATTAAAAGGCAAAGTTTCCCATTGACTTTAATTATTCTATGGTTATAATAGCACCAAATCAATTCAACCAAATCCAAATAATTCGAATTCCTATACTGAACCATTTATTTGGCTGATTCAGATTTGGCCCTTGGCCCTAGTACTGAGGCCAAAGTATTTCCCTATATCAAATGTTCTGTATGCTCCTGACAGCTTCTGTCCTGTTTGCCAAGTAAAGCTCATCAGGAAAACAGAATACAAATATTTATCTTGCTAGGATAATATGAGATCAAAGAAATGCAAAAGACAATGGATTAATGTCTGTAATATTATGTGTGATGTCTTCACGCTCTAGTACAATTAAACAAGGAACTGAGAGACTATGAACAGATCTGAGAAGTTTTATAAAAGGAAGTAGGAGCCACTCACTGCCCTAGTTTGCATCTAATCTATTATGAGGAAGAGGTAGGTTTCTCCTTGCACAGATTCAAAAATCTAAGTCACCTGCTGTTATTTGCTCTGGAACTAAAATAAGGCATATCATTTGTACCTGTCTTCTCCCCTCCCCCTGACCCCAGGGAGTTGACTTTGAATGTCAAAATGCCTGAGTGGACCACTTCAACCCCTTCTCCTGCTGCATTAAGGTCCAATTTGATTCAGGGTCATATATAACTACTGTTTCCTTTTAAAAATGCTAGATCTTTCATTTTATCTTGTGGAGAACCCCCTGCTTAAAGACTCAACAATGATACAATGGATTTGAAAATGGAAAATTTGGAAGGAATTTTAAAGCCCAACCAGGCTCTTGTCTAAAAGAAGGAGCTCAGGTTGGAATATTTCTGGTTTTTACATTATTCATTTTATTTTATTTATTTTTCAATTCATTACCCACCACTCCCAAACCCCGCCGGCTTGTGTTGGCTTACAATAAGATTTAAAACCCACACACACACACACACAAAACATACAATACCATAAGACCATACTGATGGCAAAAAAACACTCCATAAACCTCCCCACCCACCTTTCCATCCCCACCCTATAATAACAGCAACCACCGCACCTGCATCCAGGGGGAGATCTTCTATTGATGTCCAGCCTATGGGGGCCTATACTGGGAGGGACCCATTCTTCCTAGCCTAGAATCAACCAAGTGCCTGGCAGAAGAGCTCTGTCTTGTAGGCCATGCAGAACTGTGATAGCTCTGTCAGGGCCCTTAGCTCTTCCAGGTACTCATTCCACTAGGTCAGAGCCAACAGTTTGGGGATCGCTACCTTACACAACACAGTGCTATGTTGGTCACTTTTTCTGATCCAGAAGTTCATTTAGCTGCCAGGGCTTTGACTACACCCAATCCCCACAATTTGACCAAATGACTTCACAATAGGAAAGAAATGGAAAACAGGAGTGAAGAGGCAAGATGCAGCACTAGCAGGTTCTCTGAGAACCTTGACACTGACTTAATCAGCAGGGCAAATGTTGCAGTGCTAATTTGCTAATATCATTGTGATGGACGAGGGCAAGTGCACAGGCGGGAATGACACTTCCAGTGTGGGAATGATGCAAAAATGCTGCCATGAATAGAAGCAAAGCCACAGAAAGCAGGAAGTGGCTGTTAACTATTATGAGAACCATTACAAATTATGACCACAGACTTTTCTTCTGAAGAGGGCTTTTATTATCTTCAGTGTGAACAGTTAGTGCAATTTTACAGCTAACATGTTATTTTATATAGATTAGTTTCACTTAAAATGACCAGAGATATTTCTTTATCAGGCTGGAATTGATGACAGCAAACTCTGCGGGAGGCAGAACCAACCTTTATACTGTAATATTTGGAAGAACAGAAATCACAACTTTGATTTTAAAATATACATTTGTGACACACAGTTGTTTTAAGGAAAAGAAACAAATAAAGAATTTTTGATGTGATCTGCCATTTGTGTTTGAAGGTCTGCGGCAGTGTCTGAAAGACAAAAAGGGAAATAATTGATTAGTGGATTTTGTTTGATCTATTCCGGGATCAAAGGGACAAATACTGTCGGGAAGGATGAAAGAAGGGGAAATGCTCCCTGTACTGATTCAGTTATCTGCTTAATCATAACACTCTTTATTATACGTTAGAGAGCTGCTGCTACCTGACCCTCTGTCAAACTTTGAAGCAACAAATGCAGTGTCTAAGCACTTTCAGCTGCAGTTCTACAATACTTCATAAATGGGCTCATGAACACTATCCTTGTTAAGCAGATAGATAATAGACTATTTTTCAAGAGATGGAACATCTTTGCCATTATAAGGAAGCAACTGGCCCTGACAGGTTCTCATCTGAATGAAGGCTGTCTGCATTTAATACCAAGGGTAGAACAGTAACAGGTCCTGTCCTCCTAGAGCTGTGACAATTTTCTGGGTGTACCTTCTCTCCTGTATCTCTCCTCCAGTGAGATATCTGAACAGCTGGATTACCATGGACTCGCGTTCCTTCCTTCTATTTTCTTTCTGCAAAACAGAAACCTAGCTCCTATTGATGCTATTAAAATAGCATTCTCCAGGTCAACTATATACATTGATGTTTCAACCTCTGCTACTAGAGAGTGCTTGCCCAGTTTTATTTTTTAATCTTTACTTAGAAAACTTGTCCATCATGGAGGAAAATTCCCTGACATTTGACATTCTAAATGCATGAACGTGTTTTAAATAGTGGAACATTAAGAAATGCAATCCCACAATATAAAATATGTTCATAAAACACATTCAGAGTAGCAGCACATTACAGTTCTGTTGGAATGTGTCACTTCTGAATGTAATGGACATTCAGAAATGCAGTATACCATTTACTGTACATTCTGAAGTAACATATGCCAACTGTGTTGTTGTTCTGAATGTGTAGATATGAAGTTGTATGACACAACTGGGAAGTTGAAGTCATGAAATACAGTATTGAACAAGATCAAGGGGATGGGTCAGTAGGAGGTTTTCTCCAGCAGTGTAAGGAGACTCAGATGTCTGCTATGGTTTGGGGGAAAGTAAGAGGTCATCCATACTAGAGGTGTGCATTCAAATTTACCCTAGATGAAATTAAACCAGAAATCAGCTGTTCTGAGTTGACTAAGGATGTCCAAAATGAGCCCAAAGCCCTTTAAATTCCAGAAGTAATCATTGATCTCCTTATATTTCAGGAATGCTTCAGGAATATGGATATATATAGAAAAAACCACACCCTCTTTTAAATGTTAAAGGACCATTATTTTATGTGAGAAGACCTGGCCTATAAGCTTCAGAGCCATGTCTATCCCCTTAGGAAAAATATAGCCCTTTAAAATTTAAAGGGTATATGTACTACCAAAATACTGGAAAGCATTCTAAATAATAGTAGACCTGGCCTGCACAAAGGCACAATTTCATTTTAATGAATTTTTCTTTTAATTTTAAAGAGACATGATTTTCAGTAGAAGATAAATCTGGTCTCCAGAGTCCAGAAGCCAGGTTGAGCCCACACCAAAAATATTGACCTTTTAAATTTGAAGAAACATTATTTCCAATGAGTGGTAATAGACTAGATCTATCAACTAATATTTAGAGCACCCCCAATGTATGTACCCTTTAAATTTTGAAAGTCCATTGTTTTCTACCTGGCCTCCCTGTAGAGGCCTGGTCTTCCATAGAAAACAGTTACCCTTAAAAATATGAGAGCTGGGGCACTTTTCATCTCTCCCTCCCTCCACACTGCTGCTTCCTCAAAGGAAGTAGGGAAATTGAGGCAATAGTCAAGATAATAATCCTGGCATCTGAAAAAGTATCCAAAAAGGTATTCCAAATCAGTAACAACATACCGAAGGGTTTACGACAACAATATGCAAGTCCTCCCTGAAATCCTGGAATGAAAAGAATATTTCACAGGATGTCTATGGTGAGGAGAGGAAGGGTAGGTAAGCCAATCTCAGATTCTTTTGGGTAGTAAAAGTGGGGTACAAAAAATAGCTCTTCTCTTTTCTTCTTTCTTCAGTGCAAGAGGGGAGAAGCACCTGGGGAAAATGCCTCTATGAGTGGAGTGGATCCAAGGAATTTCATCTGAGAGATAGTTTTGTGCTAGTCTGGAGTGTCATTGTGTATTACAGACTCAACTTTTATCATAATCAGTGACACTATTGTCTAAAGTTCCATAAATAATCAAAGATTTACAATGATTAAATAGAAATTGTTCATGAATAATATTATAATGCCCCTTAAAGCTATCAGTCACCAAAATCTGAGGCATCTTTTTTAGGGCAACAGAAGAATTACCTGATCTATAATAGAGTTTTCAAAATGCTTATAACTTTCGCCACAATACAACACAGGCATGAGCAAACCTTAGCCCACTAACAGTAATTCTGCTTAGACTACTTTATATCAACAGCTCTTTCAGCACACCTGTTCAAGCTTGGGAAGCAAATCAAGTAGAACAGCGGTCCCCAACCTTCATCTGGTTGGGGACCGCCTCCGGGGGTGGGGGAGAGCCAGCGGCCCGGCAGCCGCAATTGCTCAAAAACGCGCACACGCGGAACTGCCGCACATGCGCGTTTTGGCCACCAGGTGGCGCTAACACGCATGTGCAGAGTTGCCGTGTATGCGCGTTTTGACCACCAGGGGGCGCAAACGTAAATGCGCGGCAGTTCCGTTAGAGTTGCTGCAGTGCCGGCTGCCGTGCCGGCTGCCGTGCCATCGTACCGGGCCGCCAGTGGCCGCACCTGCCTCCCCCCCTGCAGCAAGAGGGGGGAAGAGGCCGGCACGGCAGCCGGCACGGCAGCCGGCACGGCAGCCGGCACGGCAGCCGGCACGGCTGCCGGCACGGCTGCCCTGCCGGCTGCCCTGCCGGCTGCCCTGCCGGCTGCCCTGCCGGCTGCCCTGCCGGCTGCCCTGCCGGCTGCCGTGCCATCGTACCGGGCCGCCAGTGGCCGCACCTGCCTCCCCCCCTGCAGCAAGAGGGGGGAAGAGGCCGGCACGGCTGCCGTGCTGGCCTCTTCCCCCCCTCTTGCTGCAGGGGGGGAGGCAGGTGCGGCCACTGGCGGCCCGGTACGATGGCCTTTGCGGCCGCGGACTGGGGGTTGGGGACCCCTGAAGTAGAAGATATATCTCCTTAATGGAATCATACATGTCAGAAAAGTGTAATGTGCAGGATGGATTTAAGAGACATACTTATTTTATTAGTAGTAGTAATATATTCAGTTCCAGCTGCATATGCTTTTTCATCCCATCTAATGAATCCTTTTCTTACATTCCACATTTCTTTCCCAAACTCTAGATAATGTCATTCTTTCTGAGGACAGGCACTGTTAAATTGGCCAGATTCAAGACAGACCATCCAGTGGTTTGCCTTTCTCATTCTGTTTAGAATCATATACTTGTCCTACTGCATTGTGTTTGTAAAGTCAGGGGTGATTAGATTTTGGAAAATAATATGGTCATGATTGGCTGGTAACTATGTCACATGGGCCTTGTGAGGTTGGGACTACTGGATTTCTTGGTCTGCTAAGAGTTTCAGAGTCAGCATTCATCTCTGTCTAGTGAAGCTTCTTCTAGCCTTCTGACCCATTATCAAAATAGTCCATTCCCAGCTTCCACTGAGGACCTGGTTAGAAGAGAGGCATGCAAACACAACTAAGAAGCTTGGAAATCCATGGACAGGGGAGCATAGTAGGACAGGATTATTTGTTAGCTCTTTTAGATTTATAGAAACATCAGATATTATTTTTGAACCCTTAAAATGTATTTATTTGTAATATGTATAAATCACAGTCTCTACCCAAGGGTACTGAAGTACAAATATAAAAGCAATAAAAACATATAAAACTATAAAATACAAATCTAAAAAGAGATCATAACCGATCCTGCTTGCCTCAGGACTCAACTCAAAAATATGGCTTGTCTAGCAAGCCAAACCAAGTATTCAAAAATCCCAAAGGAATTTTCTTAAATGTGATCACCTTTATCAGTTCCCCTCACCTCTAAGTAACAAAGAGGCAGAAATATTTTAAGCCTGCAATGCCTAAAATTCAATGTTGAAGTTCAAGGCAACTGTAAAGTTACCTTCTACCCACAGTACCTCAGCAGTCAGCTGGAGGCAGAGCTGATGGATGGGAACTGTTGGGATTGGGCTGTATGGAGGGAACTATAAAGCTAGAGAAGGGAAAAGTGATTACATAAAGCAGGCTTGTCAACCAGGGTTTCATGAAACCCTGTGGTTTCTTGAAGACAATAGAAGGGTTTCCTGAATGAGTGGGAGTAAAGTTTTTACATATTTTTAAAACTTGTTTTATTTTTAAAACATATTTTTAAAACACATTTATCAAGTGATATGACCATATATATCAACATACACTCTCCCAAAATGACCAATAATGGGCCTTGAGGGGGTAGGAAGAGGAGGGGCCCCTGGTGGACATGTACACAACTATATTCTGTACAGTTGTGCCACTTCTGGGGTTTTCTAAGCCTGAAGAATGTTTCAAGGGTTTCTCAATGGTAATAATGTTGAGAAAGGCTGATAGAGTAACCACCTCCTCCAGTAGGGAAAAAAGTTTAGTAGGGAATGCAGGTGATGTGTGCTGGTTGTGTTTGGGCTGGGTGATTCCAACCAATGTAACCTGTGGAGTAAGGGTAGAATAAACATTAGGCAGATGTTCGAATACAAATACAGTGTTCATTTTCTTTGTATTTCCATGATATAATATTTGGAAATTAGGAAAGATTTGTTATCCTCTCTGAAACAAATACTTCCTCATTCTGTCATCTGCTTTAAAAAAAATGTTCTTGTAGCTTATTCTTCATAAGAGCTGCCTGATGCTGATTGCCAGATCCCCATTTAAAGTCTCTTGATAACAGGAAGTCAGAATATTTTCCAAACATGTTCAATGTTAAACACAAGTAGCTGCCAATCTTCTCTTTTCAAAATCAACAACTGCTAGCAAAAGATTCCACAAGATAGTAAGAGAAGACACATTGGGCTTCTGACTTGGCTCGGCTTTCTACAAGCTTCTGTTATCCTTTGTATTTGATGAAATGGATATATTCAGCAATTGCTTTGCCAGCACTCACTTTCCCTGACAAGTTGTGTGCTTTTGTTCAGTACTGGGATAGTTTCAAAACTATGTTATACCCAATCTGGAATTAGTGAGTTGAAATAATGTGCAGAAGTAGGGAGAGACCAAGGATACCCAACTGACTGCTAGACCTAAGGCTTTTCCCTCATGCTTGAAACGAAGTATAAAATATCTGTCCTCCCACTGTAAGGAAAGTGTGTGCTTTTCTGAATTGGGAAAAGGCAAAAAGGAATTGTGACCACAGTGTGATGGTTGCAGAAACAAAATGGCTGCCAAAGGAGGTGGATCCAGACATAAGATGATTGCCACAGCTTCCCTTCTGTACTATGCCACAGATTCTTGTGTTGTGGTGGCAGCTGCTTCTAAAGTGATACTTAAAAAAAAACTGCACAACCAATGAAACCTTCAATATTTCAACCCCACATGGCTCCACCCATTTCTGAAAAACTCTTAATGAGCACCAGAAAAGTTGTTGGCAAGCTTGGGCATCCATGAGTATCACAGCGGGGACCCCAGTCCACTCCATCACCTTGCCCTGTTTAATGTTAAACTATAGTAATGTATAGTATAGTAATACTTTGGCCACCTCATGAGAAGGAAGGACTCCCTGGAGAAGAGCCTAATGCTGGGAGCGATTGAGGGCAAAAGAAGAAGGGGATGACAGAGAATGAGGTGGTTGGATGGAGTCACTGAAGCAGTTGGTGCAAACTTAAATGGGCTCCGGGGAATGGTAGAGGACAGGAAGTCCTGGAGGATCATTGTCCATGGGGTCGCGATGGGTTGGACACGACTTTACACCTAACAACAACATAGTAATGAATAGTGAGATGATATCTTCTATCTAGAAATAATTTGACACAACTGTCAGTTGCCCTTGAGCTGCAAAGATGAAAAGAAGGGGTAATTTGGCCCAATCAGTGGAATCAATGGATCAACTGCACCTGGAAACTTGCTTCCAAATCCCTTCCAGAATGACCTCTGCTGCAATAATGCCATTTTAATGCTGTATTACATTTATATTCAACTATTTATGTTGAATTGGAGAAAACACAATCATAGTTTCATCCCAAGGGTGGAGAGCATGAACAAAACTTGAACTTTTGAACTGAACCAGCTGGTCATAAAATTCAACAACATCCCTATCTTGGACATTGCACTTTATTCAATGAAGGGCTTACTTAGTATCTACAAGTGCTTTGGAATTACAGCCATAGATTTTTGAGATATTCAGGGAATATTTAGGAAAACCTTGTCTCTTTGAATTTGTTCCCATTATAAAATGTGGATTTTAAGTATTTGAACTGGAGAGCGATATCAGTTTAGTTAAACAGATTTATAATGTAACAATTTCTGTTGATAAATAGCAGTTTAGCATGTATGCTGTTTATATACCGGATACAAGTTCTTGACATTCACTGAGATGAGTGACAGGAACTGTAAGAAAGTTAAACACAGGTAAATCACATGGCCTTTTAAGATGTAACAATTCCTCAGAACTCCCACTGAGTTTATATGCTCCCAGTGAAATGTGCATAGTATTACAGCCTTATTTTGATTTAATTTTTCAGTCTACCTTTTGTTTATCAATCATGATAAACTATTTACTATGCATAGCAGCTTTTCTCTTCAGGATGTGTACTTGTACTAGTACTGAAGTAATACATTTGAGCCCTGTTCACATGTTACAGTGAACACACATCTGTACAGCTGTTTATAAGAAACAGACAACATATTCACTGTACAAATAAAACAGGGACCAATAAATGTGTGGTTTCAACCACTTGTTCAACTGTACTCAATGCACATGTAAAGAAAAATAAAGTGTACACTGTACATGGATTTTACACATGCATTGTAATGTGAACAAGGCTACAGTAAAACTTACTCTTTTATTATTAATAATTTATTAAATAAATTATGTATTTATTACGTTTGATTCTGCAATAATCAGCCAGTTCATGCTTAAAAACCTTTAAACAAACAAGTTATTTTCAAACAATACAATGAGCTTTTGATTATAGAGCCCCTATAGAGGTCTTGGCAGAATTTGCAGGAGTTTAGCTTTTATTGGCTTTCTTAAAGAAATGTCAAAGCAGCAGCTAACCTGAAGCATAACAGAAAATTAATAATTTGTTTGACTGCCTCAACCTTTTGATGTTGGAAGCCACATGAGTGGTCCTGTTTAAAAAGTGAAATTCTGGTGTCATCCTTATACAGAGCTAAATGGACCAAAATAAATAAAGCTTCTCTGTTTCTTCTTCTCAGTGGGTAGAACATGCATGCAAACTATTTAAATCATTTTTTTCTCTTTGTATACCTTTGGTTCTTCTCTTCTTCTGCCAAAAGAGTAGAGAACACCCATCTTAATTTCAGCTACAGAATCATGATTCACAAGAGTAGATATATAAGTGCAATAAAATGCCATTTCATGATGAGGCAAACAAATTCCCTGGGGAATTATGCAGCACCTCCCCCAAAGGCTCATCTTCTCCAAAGGCCCATGAGACCATTCTAAATCTGGGTGACCAGCGCTTGAAGGACAATGAGCAAACAATCCAGTATACTTAACTGAGCCATCAGACAGAGCAATCAAGCTAGTTTCTAAGATAATCAGTAAAGATAAAGCCATCTCTTAGCATAGTCCCCATACCTGTTTCTGATTAGATAATTTTTGGCTCTCTACACCCATGACAAGAATTCAAAATACAAGGATTAAATTGACTGGCTCTTTGACTGTACTGACAGAGAAGGTTCAGTTTCTCTCTCAAAAATATTCCTCACCATCATAGTAGCTCAAGTTGCAGGAAGAGGCAGAATATGCATGTCTAACATTCCAAACTGTTCCCTGTATCTTTTCTCCCCTCTTTCTTCATAATCTCTTTGTCAGACAGATATGCTGTGGCTGTATATATATATGAACACACGGACCTCCCTTACATTGTGTCAACATTAAGCTGAGCAAAAAGAAAAGTATCTTGTCATTAATATCTTTAATAGTAATTAAAGCCTCTTGAGTAATAGAAAAGAGGTCAATAACCTTTCTGTTACCCAAGAGACCTTGAGTTCTGTTTGAATGTATTGATTGCATGCAATTATAATACAATTGAGGAAGTCTCCTATGATACTAGTCATGGTTGTGTTTGATGATTACTATTAAAGATACTGAAGACAAGATACTTTTCTTATTGCTCGGCTTCACGTTGACCTTCAGTTGAAATATAAGACTATGACCATTTCTGCACTACTGATATAATTTAGCTATGCAATTTTAAATGGCTGACTTTTTAGTCCCTTTCCACATTAAAATTTGCCTTTCCTAGTTACAGTGATTTCATATGTCAAAGTGGAATCTAATTCAGGCCAGCCCAATGGGGAAATGCATGCATTTGGATTCTTTTGCTTTGGTTACCATTTTGATTCATTTGTGCATGTTCCTTTCCTCATTGCCATCCTCCCTCCACCTTCCTTCCCCCCCTTCATCTGGGAAAGGTACCCAAGCACCCCCTCTTCCATCTGCTGTATGCCTCATTCTCTTGTCACCCCACCCCCAGGGAGCATTGCCTAATTCACCTGAAAAAAATGGTACCTGCTTGCACTTTTATTCTCATTGCACCCCTTCATTTCACCATTTGTGTCCTCAATCACCTCCCCCCTTCCCTCATGTATACTGAATATTTAAAACAAAAACGCTAGATTATAATGTTACAGTGCTGCTACATTCTAATGCTCGAGTGCTTTTTTATACATACTTAGAAACAGTGAGAGTGGCAGGACTGCCCAGGTGATAGCACCTCATGTCAGTAGGAAAAGAAAATACTAGGCCACTCCAGATGTTGACCTACTGACATGGGGTGCTGTTGAGCCCTTGTACATAATCAGGGGCTCAAGAAGAATTTGGACGGGCCCTGGGTGGTCAGCATGATTGGCCATGCCCACAGCAGCTGTCTGCTGCTTTCACTGTTTCTATTTTAAAAAGTAGTCTTGTGGATTACAATGAAGCAGTGTTGTAACACAATAACCTACTTAAAAAAAAGAAATAAAGTATCGTGGGGGGGAGGGGCAGGCAATTGACTGCACAGAATGCTGGAATGAAGGAGCACAATGAAAAGAAAGGTGCAAATGCACTATTTTGCAAAAAAAAAAACTTTTGAGAAAAGGGGAAGGGAGCACAGCATCATGGGAGGCTGTCTCCTTTTGACACAATGTGGAAAATATATGGTGTATTTTAGCCTGGGAAACAAGGGGAGACAAACCCAAATGTGGAAAGCAAGTGTAAATTAGCAGCAGCCAATCGAAATCCAAAGTGTCGCTAAAACAAGGTATGTCTCCTAATGCAGAAACCATCTATATGAATTCTTTGGAAACTTCCAGGATTTATTTAACCACAGTTTTTTTCTGGTTTCTGCATATCCTCCCATGTGTATTTCTACTTTTTTGCCTTAATACAAGATCAGATTTGTCAACTCTGACTGGCAGCATCTCTCCAGTAACTTGGAGGTCATTCTTATCATTTAGGATGTGATGTTTTTAGCTGCAGATGCTAGCAATTAACTTTGGGACCTTCTTCAAGCAAAGTTGACGTTCTACTATTGAGTCCTTCTGCACTCAGTTATATCAAAGGTGCACATTTTGGGTTGCACATGCAAAAAAAACCCATTTAAGGCATGGCAGGAGTCTTTGTTGTTGTTTCACTCACATTGAGTTTGATAGGAGTGTTTATATAGTATGCTAATTTTTTTCATCCACGTAACGTTACACCAGTGGTAGAAGGCAGAATATGGACTGACAGAGATAATGACTATGCCTCACTCCTCCACTAGAATGCACACTCTGCTCATACCCATTACTGTCTCCAACATTAATAACAGCCATGCTAGTACTAGATATAACTCTGTATTTTGCCATTGTAAACTTTAATTGCTGTTTATAGACTGGGACAAAGATTGTGCTGCAACTCTCTTATCTTGAAGGATCTTGCTGTCTTGTTGTAAGGAACAAGGGACCTATATCTACTGTATATCTATATCTAGGTTATCTGCCCTATTGATTAAACAGCTTGCAAAGCAGGCAAATTTCCATGTACAAGTAGAGTTACAGAAATATTATACAGCCAGCAATTTGCCAGTTTTCTCTTGACAAAGATAGAGAGTAAGCCACTTACTACTGTTTTTATATGATTAATCATTTTTTTTTGCAAAAAGGGACCATCTAATGAAAATTCAAATGTATTGCTTTTCTGGATCCAGACATAAGCTTAGACACGTCATATACTCTGTAAATAAGCCTCATTTGTGGCAGTGTGTCAGCTAACAAGTGATTTTAGTTTTACATGCAAATTCCAGGGGAAAATATTTCAAATAAAAACAGGTAGTTTAATTGCAAGTCCGTAAGCAAACATTTTCAAAACATTTAGACATCTGTATATAATAGACTTTATAAACTGTTTGTTCTGAAGCATAAATAGATCTCTCGGTGTTTGAGTTACTGACTATGTTTCTCATTTTAGAAAAGAAAACAAAGTATTCCACATACATGCTAATCCGTATGTGAGGATTCTTCTGCCTTTATGTTACATGTTTTCAGATTCAATCACTATGAGTCTCTATGAGCCAAGAAAACTACCTCCTTGAGCTCTCAACCCTGATTGAAGAGTTTGGAGAGCAAGCCAGTTCATGCTTGTCATATATATATGAGGCTTCTATGGCATGTGGAAACATGCACCAAGTAGCTGCTCTTGCGGCCACTTCACTTGGGAATAAGGCCGAACTGAACAGTGCTCTTGCTGTCTTCGAAGTAATTAATTAAAGCAAAATGAAAGAGAAGCAGAACAGGCTCTTTCCCCAACTAGTAGAAGTGGGTAGCATAAGTAAGAGTTATCACTATTGCCCTTGGCACTCAGATACAGCACTTTCTTCCCCCAAACAGAAACCATATACCTAATATTCCAAGTCAGGCCCTTACCTCTAACCCAACAACGTTTAGAAAACTGACTTAATCCTGGGCTTACCCACCATTTCCTTCTCCTCTCCCTTCTGTTTGACGCTCCTATCCCCTACTTGATTCCATTTGGAAAAAGATAGCAGCTTCCTAAATTCTACCCAAGACATGCTGGGCCAATCAGAACTGTCAGCCGGAATGGCTCCAGTGGGAGAGGATTAGCAGCCTCAGCTAGACAGCATCTCCTTCTCATCATGCTTAGTTCCATTTCATTCATGAACTGGCAAGCAATGAAAGCACAAGCCTGAAAATGACTGACATCTAGAATGAAGGTTTGTGTACTTGCTGCTGTGCTCACCTGGATAGGGGTAATGATGAAAAGGACTCCCATTCTACAGTGAAGCAGATTCCAGTGGAGTGTCCCAGAGAAGTCATTACAACAACTGGGGTCTGAAAAGAGGGGGAAAGAAAGATATACCCAATGTTTGTTTGTTTATTGCGTTTCTATACCATCCCCTCAAAAGGCTCAGGGCAGTTTACATAAAGCATCTGTAAATCGCTCCACGGAAGCGGTATAAATAAAGCACTAAGGGCTATGTGGAAGGAGAAAGGGGTGGGGCAAGTCTGGGATAAAAACTTGAAGGGACCAATCAGGAGCTGTGAAGCATCTCCTGATTGGCCCCTCTGAGTGTTAGTCAGGGAGGTGAGAGGGCTTGGGGAAGAGCGTTCACCACCAGAACAGCAGCAGGGCCGCTGCATCAAAGACGCAGTGGCCCTGTCAGTCCCAGAGGTGAGGTGGCTGGGGGAAGAGCCTTCGGTGGCGGGAAAAGAGCAGGGCTGCCACGTCAAATACACGGCGGCCCTGCTCCTTTCCCACTGCCGAAGCTGGGACATAGGGAGGGAGGGTGGGAGAAAGGCTTTGGCGTGGTGAGAGGAGCAGGCCCACCGCATTGGAGACATGGTAGGCCTGCTCCTTTCACTGTGCTGAAGCAGAGACCTTGGGGGGGGGAAGGCTTCCACCCCATCTACCCAGCCCCGCTACCCTCCTCCACCGCTTCCCAAACCCACTCTTCACCACCCATCACTACCTCCCCCTCCTCCAACAGGACCTTCCCCCCTTCCTCCCACCCCTGCCCTATCCCCTTTCAGCCCACCTACCTCCCTCCCTTCCTGCCTTTCTTCCTCCAAACATTCATTTTGTCCTTCCTTCCTTCCTTCCTTCCTTCCTTCCTTCCTTCCTTCCTTCCTTCCTTCCTTCCTTCCTTCCTTCCTTCCTTCCTTCCTTCCTTCCTTCCTTTCCATCCACCCACCCTGCTAGCACCCACTGTATTTTGGGAACAGCGGGCTTAATATCTAGTAATAACAATAACCGTAACTGTAAGAACCAATATTGAATAACAATATTATAACATCAATATTGAATAACAATATTATAACATTAGAACTTTCTAAACAGAACCCATAGGGAGGTCAGTTTGGTTCAGGATGTAAAGTGATGTCTGGGGGGGGGGAATCAGATGGTGTTAAGTCCTCAACCAGATGCCTGGTGGGGGAGCTCCCTTTTGAGGGCTGTTCCCCATATCCCTGTATCAACAAGGTGGTGGACCAAGAGCTTGTGATCAACCATATCAAATGCAGCCGAAAGATCTAACAACACGAAATAGCCGACCCGCCTCAGTCCAGTTGGTACCACAGATCATCCATCAGGGTGACCAGCACAGTCCCCACCCCATGGCCAGGACAAAAGCCCAACTCGTATGGATCCAGGGCTGACATTTCTTCCAAAAACACCAGTAGCTAGTCTACCAGGGCCCTTTCAACTACCTTACCCAGAAACACAAGATAAATGACTGGGCGGTAGCTGGCGGTGTCCCACGGGTCCAGAGATGATTTCTTCAGAAGAGGGCAAACCACCACCAACTTGATCCACTGAAGGAACTCCCCCTTCAAAAGAGAGAGGTTCACAATCTCCCTCAGTGAATCCACTATCTGTCGATCGCCCGACTTCAGCAGCCACAACGGACAGAGGTCAAGGGAGCAGGTGGTTGCCCTCATTGACCTGAGCAATTTGTCCACTTTGGATATAGAGAGCCAACTGTAGTCTTCAAACCTAATCTTCCACGATGGCCATGGAGCTTCCAGTTCACATTCTGTATCAACCGTGGCAGTAAAGTCACAGTGGAGCGAAAAGATCTTATCCACAAAATAGCCTCTCATCTCTGCTGTTGCAGTATGGGAGTTTCCTGGAACCAGGAATCTAAGTCCACTCTTCCCGTGCTGACACTGAGCACATATTCTTCCCCTCTCCCCACTACTGATCTTGTCTGCCATCTACCATTGAGGTTGGGGAATCTGAAAAGTTTTAATGGAAGTAATTATGGACAATAGTGAAAAAATATTGCTAGTAAATCAGTCATATGATAGTAATGGTTTGTAGTGAGTACATCTGAGTGCACCTATTCATTCCATTTATTACTTTCATTGACCTGTTTAGTGTGCCACCATATATTCAGGCTGCCAGCATATTTTCCACAACCATGGAAGATTGAAATATGTATTTTTGTTTTCAAAAACTGAAATAAAATTCCTTGAATTATAACAAGAAGTCAGGGGACACAAAAAACACATCACAACATAACTGAGTCCTGAGACAAATGTTTTTTACTTTTGAATGGAATTATTAGGACTATCATCAGGGCTAAAATATTTTTTCCTAGTTAATGCTACCACTTTTTAAAGGGAGATATTTTATTTATTCATCACCACATCACTCAGAGATCATGCTGGCTCCCTTTGAGAACCATTAAGATGATGTCTTTTGTGAGGCCATGAAATAATATAAGCTTATCCTCAAAAGAAAAGGACATTAACTACTTGTGAATTGGAACCAAAACTTATCTGAAGAGTAGTTCTTCTATCAGCTTAGCAGCTTAGCTCTTACTTTTTATATATATGATGAAGAGTACTACCATTACAGTTACAGCCTATAGGAAAAAAATATCCTAATTTGTCAGATGCCTGAAAAATACTTCATTGGCTTTTTAATGAAATTCATTCCTTAAAGACTTCCAGAGTATAATATTGCTAGGAGCTGGAACCTGACACTCCCCTTTCCCCCTCCCTTGCCTTTTCTTTCTTCACATATTTGCTTTTATCATGTCAGTTTCACTCAAGTGACACTGAAATATGGAGATTTTTCTGATCATTTTTTTTAAGAAGGAGCTTATCAGTTGTAAAGCCAACATTTTTCAATGTGTACTTTGATGTTAACAGCCCCAGTGCTTTTCTTTCTTATTTGGGGCATTAAGTTCAATTACATATTCAAAGTTTCTGTTCAGTGCTTTCCCTAGATTTTCAATAATTAAAATGGCTACTTTCTTTTCCCCTTCTTTCATCCGTATTTCATGCATCTTAGAGATATAGTTCAGGTTAAGTCCAACACTTCATGGCAATTTTTAGAGTTTAATATATAGAACACTGGCCCTCAAGACTATCTTTCTCCTTCATACAAGCCTTTCTAAGTTTGAAGTCTGCAAAAGAAGCCTTTTAGAAGGAGGAAATATTGTCTTGTGATAGAATAGCTGGAGTACTGAATGCTGTATTCAGGGTGTTCAATACATTTCAGAACATTTCCAGGAATCATTGTTCTCCAGCCTAATGTATAACAGAAACTGATCTAGTAAAATATTCAAAGCCTTCTTGTGAAATTTCTTATCAATTTTTTTTTAGGATCCTTCATTTTGTCTTATTTCAGGTGAAAACAACCTCCAAATTTTCTGTGAGGTTTGCTTTAAGCAAAATCTGGCAACATCTGTTGTGGGGAAGATAATGGAGCAGATATTAATGGGAGTGATCTGCAAACATCTGGAGGACAATTTGGTGATCCAAGGAAGTCAGCATAGATTTGTCTCCAACAGGTCCTGTCAGACCAACCTGGTTTCCTTTTTTGACCAAGTGACAGGTTTGCTGGATCGTGGAAATTCGGTTGATGTCGTTTACTTGGATTTTAGTAAAGCTTTTGATAAGGTTCCCCATGATGTTCTGATGGATAAATTGAAGGACTGCAATCTGGATTTTCAGAATTGATTAGAGAACCACACTCAGAGTCGTTGTCAATGGTGTTTCATCAGACTGGAGAGAGGTGAGTAGCGGGGTACCTCAGGGCTCGGTGCTCAGCCTGGTACTTTTTAACATATTTATTAATGATCTAGATGAGGGGGTGGAGGGACTACTCATCATGTTTGCAGATGACACCAAATTGGGAGGACTGGCAAATACTCCGGAAGATAGAGACAGAGTTCAATGAGATCTGAACATAATGGGAAAATGGGCAAATGAGAACAAGATGCAATTTAATAAAGATAAGTATAAAGTTCTGCTTCTGGGTCAGAAAAATGAAAAGCATGCCTACTGGATGGGGTATACGTTTCTAGGTAACACTCTGTGTAAACGAGACCTTGGGGTACTTGTGGATTGTAAACTAAACATGAGCAGGCAGTGTGATGCAGCGGTAAAAAAGGCAAATGCCATTTTGGGCTGTATCAACAGGGGCATCACATCAAATTCACAAGATGTCATAGTCCCATTGTATACAGCACTGGTCAGACCACACCTGGAGTACTGTGTGCAGTTCTGGAGGCCTCACTTCAAGAAGGATATAGATAAAATTGAAAGGGTATAGAGGAGAGCGACGAAGATGATCTGTGGTCAAGGGACCAAGCCCTATGAGGATAGGTTGAGGGACTTGGGAATGTTCAGCCTGGAGAAAAGGAGGTTGAGAGGGGACATGATAGCCCTCTTTAAGTATTTGAAAGGTTTTCACTTGGAGGAGGGCAGGATGCTGTTTCCGTTGGCTGCAGAGGAGAGGACACGCAGTAATGGGTTTAAACTACAAGTACAACGATATAGGCTAGATATCAGGAAAAAAAATTTCACAGTCAGTTCAGCAGTGGAATAGGCTGCCTAAGGAGGTGGTGAGCTCCCCCTCACTGGCAGTCTTCAAGCAAAGGTTAGATACACACTTTTCTTGGATGCTTTAGGATGCTTAGGGCTGATCCTGTGTTGAGCAGGGGGTTTTACTAGATGGCCTGTATGGCCCCTTCCAACTCTATGATTCTATGATTCTATGATTCTATGATTCTATGATTCTATGATCTGCTTTTGAATCCTCCCAAGAAACTTCACTATCCTTGTTGAAATTTTACTGGCTTTCTTCCAAAAGTCTCCGACGTTTTATCTAAGGAGAGATCCCCCAAATTCACCTCAAAGTTCACTTTATTTGTCACTAATAGCCACATCCAGATGTCCACTTGCCTGTGCTGCATCTTTAGTTGAAAGCTTTGTCCCCAGAGAAGAACTAAGGACAGCAGTAAAGGAGTCATTCTCTGTTTTTAACTTCTCAACAAAAGGTTCACTCAGGTATCTTCAACCTGAAACAGTTCTGGAGAAATGAGACAGCTGTGGCCTATTTTAGTCCAGCAATGTTTTGCCTTTCTTTCTTCTTCCCATTCCCACTGTAAACACCATGGAGATATCAATGCATTAATAATGATGATTATGATGATTTAGTTGTTTATGTGAACTGTTTAAATTGTATATAGAGAACAAAACTATGAAATATACAAAATGATGAATAGTAGCAGAACAGCCCTGCTATATCACACCAGTGGCCATTGTGGTCTTGTTTCACAGAAGAGCCAACCAGTTGTCCTGCAGGACCAACCAACAAGGTATAGAGGTCAAGACCGTCCCCTCATATTGCGTACTAACATTGGCATTCAGATGTTTTTTGCCTCTGTGTATGGAGATTCCTTTCTCTCACCTTGGCTAGTAACCATTGAGAGATCTATCTTGCAGGAACTCTCTAATTCCCTTTTAAAGCCATCTGTGCTTATGGTTATCCCATTGTCAACTGGCAAAGTTAAATTAATTGTTGATTTAATTGTTTCCATTTGTCTGTCCTGAACCAGTTGCCCATACTATTCATTGGGTACCCCTAGTTCTAGTATTACGGGTTCTAGTATTATTATCCACTTTCTCTATAGTACCTCACTTCATTTTATAAACCTCTATTATTTCTCCCTTTTGTTACTTTTTGTCAGTTGAAAAGCTCCAATTATTTTGACTTTTCTAATAAGAAAGTTGCTCCATCACATAATCATCTCTTGGTTGCCTTCTACTGGATGTGTGTATTATTAATTATGCACATTATTTTATAATAAGTATTAAAACATGAGAACAAATGTTAAGTCTAATAGCACCTTTAAGACCAACCCACCCACACCTTTCTTATACTTGCAATTAAAACTTTGTTGGTCTTAAAGGTGGTACTAACTGGACCTCAAATTTGTTCTGCTGCTTCAGACTAACATGGCTACCTGCTTAAATCTATTGAAACCTGAAACATTAATGTATTAAATAATTACTTTTACTTATTATCCTTAAGGGGGGAAATGACCTGGTTAGAAAGCAGGCCTCATTAACATTTGCATGTATACAGTATATATTTGTCTTCCCAACCACACATGGTAACAAAAGAAAGCTATCCCATTTGAAGAAGCAGTCTGACTGAAAACATAGACAAATGAAAGGGTAAAGAAAGAAAGGAAGCTGTTATGAAATCAGAATGAGCATAATGAAGTAAGTAAGAATGGTGTAAGGAGAGGTGCGCAAAAACCATGGATATGTAGCACTTTACCATCTGGACTGGGGAACTTTCAGGTTACACTATAAAACTTCTTAATGGCTTCATGTGGAAGGGAGGCAGAGCCCAACCTGATGAGCCACATTCAAGTGAGGCAAGTTCTTGACCATCTGAGGTCCATGTGAGATGAATGAGGGAAGCAGTACTTAGAATCATAGAGTTGGAAGGTACCTCCAGGGTCATCTAGTCCAACCCCCCTGCAGAATGCAGGACCAATTAGTTAGGCAGGTTGCTTCTTTCTTCCAGCCATCTTTAGGATGGCAGAAAAACATAGGCAGATTCTTTTTCTCCTTCTCTCTGTCTCTCTCCCTCCCTCTCCATGGGGATGTAGGAGTCAGTGTGGGCTTTGGCAATGGTCCTTTTCCCAGGGTTTTTAACTCTCAGTCTGTACTTTCTCAGTGGGTTGTTGTGAGGATAAAATATAAATTGCTTTGTCTCCCCATTGGGAGGGAAGGTGGGATATAAATGAATTAAATTGATCATAAAATGAAGATAGGGGTCAGATTAAGATTAGGTTGACAGGTGGGTGAGAAATAAGGAAGTAGGGATATAGGAACTGTCAGGAGGAAGGAAAGAAAAAATCATGTAAGGAAGATGCAGCAGACAATGAGATGCTGTTTCCAAGTCCTTACAGGTACCCCATGATGCAGCTGGGACTGACCCAGAAGCAAAGCAATGCTACTATGTATGGCTAATATAGTAACAAATAAGGCTGGGGACTTACCTTGGCCCCGAGCCTCTGTTGATGCGGCGGCAGGGCGGGGGAGGAAGGAGGACACCAGGCGTCCCCGACATTCAGGGAGGGCGGGGGGAAGAGGAGGAGGCGTGCGCAGGCTCAGCGACGCCGGCGGGCTCATCGCGCCTATTTAAGGCACAGTGGGCATTGCCCGCCTTCTTTTCCCTCCCAGTGGCGAGACAGCAAGCGATCAGCTCGCTGAGGAACTGGTGAGCACGTGGCAAGCGGCAAGGCCGGGAAGCAGACTGAGTGCTGCATCACGACCTCCCCGCTTGCTATGTTAGGTAGAGGGCCCCGGCTTACCTCCAGAGTGGCTTGCTCCACGGCAAGGAGGGTGTTAAAAAAAAAAAAAGGAACCCCTCCAGGTGCAGGAGAGCTTGCCTTGAGGATGAGCTCTAAGGGGATGGGGTCAAAGAAGAGGGGGCGGGGGCCCACTTCAGAGGAAGAAGGGATGGGGGCTGGCCCAGCAGGGAAGGATAGGCCTGATCCCGGTGCTGGGGGGCAGCGGATGACCCGAGCCAGTGCCAAGCGGGCTTGTGCTAGTTGGGCTCCAGCGGTGCCTGCGGGGCGTAGGGCGGTTTCCCCCCAAGCAGGGGCTTCGGGCAGCAATCAGCCAGAGGCAGGGGCTGGTCAATCGAGGGATGGAGCCACCCGGGGGTGGAGGGCATCCGGACAGCAGGGGGGTGCCAGAGGTCCCCCACTCCATGACTCCTCCAGTACAAGTAGGGAAGAGGGGCGAGCCCAAGGTCAGGCGGAGGGCACCAGGGGGCGTTCTGTAGGGGGAAGGCCAAGGACCAGGTAGCCTCGGGCGCGTGCCACGGGCAATAGCACTGGCAGAAAGGAACCTAGAAGCAAGGGGCGCCAGGGTGGGGCACATGGGCACAGAAGGGCCAAGCCCAGGTCCCCGCCTGCATTGGCTGTGGTAGCAGGGAGCAGTTCCACAAGTGAGTCTTCTACAAAGAGCCAATTAGGTGGGCAGGGTGGGGGACAGGGGTCCCCAGCAGAGGGCGCATCTGCCTATTGGCAGGGATATGCTCAGGCCGTAGCGCAGTTGTCAGGATCCAGAGGTAGGCGTGGGTGGCCTAGCGGCACCAGCTCTTCCACAGAGGCTGGTATCGGGGCCAGCTCCAGCAGCAGTGAGTCCCTCAGGTTGGAATGTAGGAGGAGAGGACGGAAGTCAGGGTGCAGGCGGCGCCATGCCCGGCATCACTTAAGTTCCTCAGGTGGGTCTTCTTCCAGTGATGGGTTGGAAGAAGCCCACAAGGAAGGGCGTTACTGGTTGGAGCGGGCTTTTGTGCCAGGTCTGCCAGCCTGGCTACACAAGAGGCACAAGGAAGCCAAGCGCCTGATAGAATCCGGAGAGGCGGTGGGGTCCATTAGGGAGCCACCAGCCAAATACATGGATTCAGATGCCCTTCCTGGCATTCACCTTCCAAAGAAAATGAGGGAGAGGGCCCTTGAGGGGTAGTTTATTGATATGTTTGATTCCGTGAGAACTGGCGGGGATACTGGGAAAAAGCGGGACAGGAAGAAAGCTGATCAGCCCAAATGTGACCGGACCTTCAACAATTGGTTGCGGGGGTTGAATTCATGGCTTTGATCACAGCAGCATATCCTGAGCAGGGGTGGCATCTGGCCCAGTACCTTGCCCATGTCCTAGAGGCCAAGGAGCATGGGGGAGATGAAGCAGCCCTTGATTACGACCACATTTTCAGGGAGTTAGCCTCCTATAACTCATCAGCCAGGTGGGATTTAAGACATCATGACACCTGGCTGGTGAAAGTGGGTTCCAGCATGAGAGCTCACAGAGAGAAGGAGAGGAGAGTAATGCCCGGGCGACGGGCCTCGGCCCTCCCATGTTGGGATTATAATTGTAAGCTCTGTAAGCGTCAGCCATGCTGATACAGTTACACCTGCAAGGCGTGGGGGGCAGCCATACTGCCCTGGCCTGCCCAAGGGGTGGAGCGGGCCCATAGCCCTTTTGAGGGGCCTGGTCTTCCAACAAGAAGGATGGGGGACCGGGACAAAGTGGCCCTTCTTCCACCGGAAAGTCCGCCTAAAGCCACCCCCGGCGGAACTGCTGTGCCTGGCACGGTCGCCGGTCAAGGATGCGTTGAGAGCAGCTTTGATCAGGTATCCAGATCAGGGCGCCGCCCTATACATTTTAAATGGGTTTACCAGTGGTTTTCATATTCCCTTTACAGGGGAGAGGGTGGCCACTTCTTGCAGGAATTTGAAGTCTGCCAGGGCTGCCCCCCAGACCATGAAGGACAAGATCATTAAGGAGCAACGGGCAGGGCGCATAGCTGGCCCTTTTGACAAGCCCCCTTCAACAATCTTAGGGTGTCTCCCCTAGGGGTGGTGCCGAAAAAGGCTGCAGGCCAATTTCGGTTGATTCACCATCTATCCTACCCTTGGGGGGCCTCTGTTAATGATGGCATTCCACCAGAGCTCTGCACAGTGCGTTATGCTTCGTTTGACAAGGCTGTAGAAATGGTCAGGGCTTGTGGCCGAGGGGCCTTGATGGCCAAGTGTGATATTCAGTCGGCCTTCTGGCTCCTCCCGGTCCACCCCGAGGATTTTAACTTACTGGGCTTCAAATTTGAGGGAGAATGGTATGTGGATAAAGCCATGCCGATGGGCTGCGCAATTGCTTGCGCAGACTTTGAGGCTTTTAGCACATTTTTAGAGTGGCCCATCAAGGATGCAGGGCAGTTCTGGGAGGCCACGCATTATCTTGATGACTTCCTTTTTGTGGGGCCCCTGGGGGCCCAGAAGTGTGCAGAACAACTGGCTCGATTTCAACGTTTGGCTGAGGAGCTGGGGGTGCCCCTGGCTCCCGATAAGACTGAGGGGCCAGCATCCACTCTTATATTCCTGGGGATCCAGTTGGATTCGGTCCAAGGGGCCTCCAGATTACCAGCCAATAAATTGGCCACGCTGCAGGCCCTACTGCAGGCAGCCCTGGGTAAAGCCAAGGCCATGCTCAAGGAGTTGCAGGTTCTACTCCTTCTACTGAAGGAGCCTAAGAGTAGTTAGATGAGGGCATCGGACTTGATGAGAGGGGCCTCAAGATTGGGGCGGCTTGGAGCGAGCTAGGCCAACCTGAAAGGGGAAGCCGGATGCTCGCTGAGTCAGGTGGCCTATGTGTCAGAGGAGGTCTGCGCCTCTCTCTGGCACAGAAGGTTGGAACACCTCCCTTTGGTGGGGCTCAGTGTTCCGGGTGACCTGCCTCCCGGGGGAGGGGGTGGGGGCATCCAGAAACACTGGGCCAGAGGGTTGCGGTCATACCGCTGGGTTTGGCTCCTTCAACCGTGCCCATTTTTTGTTGCCAACCTGGCAGGTGTTATACAAATAAAAGCTGTGGCCATGTTTCAAGCCATTATATTGGTCAGTGTTTTCCTTCCACCCCAAACAGACACGCCTGCAAGTCAATACTATGTCCATTTGCTTTCTTTTTTAAACAAAAAACCATTTAAAATGAGAAATCCTAAATAGTTTTTCTGCTACTGGCTAAATGCTTGGTAATAATTAGGAGGGGAAAGGATTGGGTTTTTTTTAATTTAATATCTCTTCAAGCTCATCAATTCATAAAGCAGCAACAAGAATAAGGATATAATAAGCTTTGTGCTTAATATGTAAGTCTTTTTCCACTGAAGGACTTTAGAAGGATAAAAAACTAACACAAAAGTAGATCTGTACTGCTGCATCCCATCTGACTCCACCCCCCCCCCCCCAGGCTGATCCTTTATTAAAGGCCAAGACATATTCAATACAAAGCATTCCCCTGCTCTGAATTTGCCTTTCACAATTGGTTTGGGAATTGGGAAAGAGAGGAAGGGGGTTTAACACAACAACAACAGCAGCAGCAATAACATAGTAAAAGATCTATTCATTGGATGAGGTTGAGAAGAGTCTTAGAAGATCATAGCTCAATTGAGAACACTACCAACATGGAAAGTCCTTCTTGGTAACCCAACAGTGCATTTAAATATAGATCAGAGTAACTGATTACTTACACTAAAATGGAAAATTAAGGCATCAGTAGAAAGATGTAAAATAAAAATGGACAAAAAGATGAACTCTCATAGTACAATTTGACGGTGTTACTTGAAATGCATGTCAGGAGACACGTGAGAAGTGGCCAGTGGCTTGTGAGAGGTCAGGTAACTTTTAGTGAAGGATCAAATTGTCCACGTTTACCAGGTAATTGAACCCTTAGGATCTCGAGACAGACAACAGATAGTGAAATAAAATAATAAGCTCTCTTTAGTTAACAGAAAATAAAAACAAACATAGACAAACATATATCAGGCACACTAACAAGCTATCTAAGCTGGGAAAATAGGGCAAAATTAGAGAGTACAGAGTGGCAAGTTCCAGATGCAATTTGGCTTGCCAAGGCAGGGTGTTTTATACCCTGTTTGAGAAGTAATCATGCTTGAAACTACATGTATGCAAGGTGAGCTGTCCCTGGACTGAGACAATAGAAAAATGGTTGCTGATGGGCCTAGAGATGGCCCTGGATGGCAATTAATGGTTTTGATGAAAAGAAACCATTAGGGTACAAAAGGGAAGGTTCCAGGGGCTTCTAGAAACTAGTTATTGGGGTGGGGAAAAGGATTTCACCTGGCAGATTGACCAAAGCAACTTACATGTGTGAAGACAGAGCTTGGGCAGGAAGCCCTAAAGAGATTCAGATTCTGCCAGCCACTTGATTAACAATACAATGGAGTGGGGAAGAAAGGGCGTGTTGTAGGTTGCAGTTGTCATGTCAGACCAGTGGCTTTGGGTTATGCTGAAAAGAAAATGGGGTATGGCCAAGATTGTGCTCTGGCTGACCAGGGAACATAGTAACTGGCTTAGTTTGATGAGGGATGCAACTGGCTGTTGGGCACTGTATGCCAGTCCAGCAGTGAGGGGTTCCATCATACATAACAGTCGGTGCAAATTTTTTTCTGCATGTCGTATAGTGGTGTGGGGAATAGAGTCTTGCTAGCAAAAAGTACTGGAACGTTACCCAGCTGATGTTTCCGTTACCTGCTTTAGAGACATAGAAACATGATGTAAATATCACATTCACACTAGCCAAATCAACAGTGAAGTTCTTTGAGGCAGATTTAGCATGGTTATGAAGGCTGAATGAAGCTTTCTTTGAGATCCTATTTGGAGACCCTGCTTTGGCAACACTGCAGATAAGTCTTTATTTTTGCCAGAATATTTTCTGTTATGAAAATGCTTTGTAAATATGGGGTCTGCTTCCCATTGATTAGAAGAAAAGGAGAATTAGTATGCAAGCATTGCATTAGGAAGGCAACAAAGTTGGTGTGTGGATTTGGTTCATCTGAATCAGAAAAAAATACCATAAAGATACCTTACCAATATTTTTTGGTGTTTTTTGAGCCAAATAGAATCTCTGATCTGGTACTAGTATAGCTGAACCAAATAAAAGCCAAATTTCTCAAGCATATGTTCAGTCATATTCAGCTATAATGATCAGCTGAATATCCAAACAAGAGGAATGAAACAGACTGCTGAAATCTCTGCCAGCCATTTAATCCTAGCAACTTGATGGGTCTATCTATCAGCTGTGAGGTTTAAATAGCCACCTAAATGCAGAACTTTACATTTATCACAACTGTAATTAATTTTATTCATTTTAACCCAGTTTTCCAGCCTGTCAAGATCATCCTGTCTCCTGATTCTGTCTTCTTCTTCTACCCCTCCCCGTTTAGTATCATCTGCAAATTAAATAAGAGCCCCCTCTATTCCTTCATCCAAATCATTTATAAATATGTTGAACTACACAGGGCCCAGGACAGATCCCTGAGGCACTCCACTTGACACTCCTCTCCAAGAGGATGACTAACCATTAATAGCACCCTTTGGGCATGATCTGTCAACCAGTTCTTGACCATCTAACAGAAATAGGATCCATGCCACATTTTACCAAGTTGTCAACAAGAATATCATGTGGAATCTTATCAATACTGAAATCAAGATAAACTATATCCACAGCACTCCCCTGATCTAGCAAGGTAGAAACTGTCTCAAAAAAAGAGAAGGTTAGTCTGACATGACTTGTTCTTGAGAAAGCCATGCTGCCTCTTAGTAATTACAGCCACCTGCTTTAGCTGCTTAAGGACAGACTGTTTGATTATTTGTTCTAAAATTCTGCCAGCTATAGACATCAGAACAGGGTCCTAGGTATTCAATCCTGCTTTCTAGTGCTTCTCCAGTGGTTGCAATTATAGTCTTAATATAACATCATATAATATCACCAGTATTACAGGTACAGGATTTCACATAGGCAACAGCTCTTCAGTAAAGGGGTCACTTCTTCAATTGTGCCTCCACACAATTGTGTATATAGTTACCTGCCCCTGCCAACATCCCATTTTGAGCTGAGATAATTTGCATGGAAAGTCTATCTTGTGATAATCTTCCAAAATAATGGTATGCTTCCACAATTTGCACTAACAGTGGTGTGATGTGATGTTTCAGTTTACAAATCATGGTTTTGTGAAATCTCCTTTTAAATCTTGCTGAAAATTTTCCCAGCTAAAATTTATTTTCCCTACTTTTCTGAAACTGCACTATGAAGTCAAGTTATGCTTCTAGGGCAAGATGATAGGTATCTAAGAATTGTTAACCAGTCTCACTCAGGAGGAAAGACTTTCAAAACACCGGGCATAATGAAGTTGGGATTCAAACCCACCCCTAGGTTACTCAGTACAAGGAATTAGTGCAATTGCAGCATCCAAGTTGTGGAAATTTCACAATTTCCATCTCTCTTCCTTCTATCTCTCTTAGCTGTATCATTATTCAGATGAGAGCCAGCTTAGGGTAGTGGTTAAGACCAATGGCATCTATTCTGGATAGCTGGGTTTGAATCCCAACTTCTCAACATGCAGCCAGCTGGATGACCTTGGGCTAGTCACAGTACTATTAGAACGATTCTCACAGAGCAGTTTTGTCAGACCTCTCACAGTCTCATCTCCTCATAGGGTGTCTGTTGTGGAGAGAGGAAAGAAAGGCAATTGTAAGCTGCTTTGAGACTCCTTTGGGGTATACAGCGAAGTATAAAAAACAACTTTTTTTCTTTATCAGAAAAGGAAACCAAGGATATCCAACATTACCTTAATTATACAATATCTGCTTTCACTAATTATATAATAAAAGACCTATACAAATTTTACACGTAAAATAACAGTCTTCATTTTCAGTTTGCAGTCATTCTCCCACATTTTCTAAAGATCTGAAGCTTCTGTGAAATTTGATACAATTATCTCATTTGAGCTTGGCCATGTCAAATAAGTAACTAGAACTTCCGATCTTTCAAGTGTTTTTTGCAGTGAGTATTCTTTTTGCAATGAGTATTAAAAGTCTTAATTACTATGGTTTCCTATTTCCTGTAGGAATGGTATACAAAAGTGCTTAAATCAGGAGATATTTTCTTTTTAATTAGCTTTGTGCGATTATCTGAAAAGGAGTCCTCAATCAGCTCCACTCTTATAGAACCAGAATATCTAAATGTGTGTAGTATAACAGGCATCAATCAATTTATACTGGGGCTGTTGAATAGTATTGAATTTCAATTGAAAAAAAAACTGCTGATTTTAGAGGAACAGAATATTTCCCCCAAAACCAAAGAGTAACCTGAGATTATGTTTAAAGATTCTTTGTGCTGTTTGGTATCATTGTATGTTATGGATTCTACTTTTTCTCTTTTCCCATATAGTTGCCTGCTCTTACATATCATTGAATAATGCACTCTTTGATGCAACACAGCAATCATTTGCAGCTGGGTTTTCTTATATAAAACAGGAAGCAATGGAATCCTAAACAGAACTACTCCCTTCTAAGTCTAAGAAGGTAACTAACAGAGGTAATCCTATTCAGCTGAGCATCATATTCAGACACTGAGATTAATGTCACCATTAAAATTGTTGAAGCATTTCAGAATTATATCCTATGGTAAAGTGCAGATCTGGACAACACCATTTTACCTTCTTTCTTTCAAATAACTGTAGTACACTACAAATGCAGCAAGTATAATTAAATGGTAACATATTATTTAATTTAAATTATATTTTGTACCTTTTCTAACCTCCTTGCTGATAGGTCTGGTGACTCAATAAAACACAAACCATGTTGTCTACCCTTTTTCTGCATCCCTGTTTGACATCATTATATTTTTCATTGCTTTGGCAACTATCCAGTTATGAAAATACAAGCCTAATGTGATTGCTTTATTGGCCCATAAATGCTGGCAGTATCATTATACATGAGACCTCTCATTTCATATGTTAACCCCAATCACATTCATATATTTTCATAATTATTATGGGTCAGCAACAATCGATCAGGCATTGTAATTTTTTGCTATTAAGCCGATGCTTTTTAACACACTATAAACATGTGTCATTTAATTTTTATTAGCCAGTATTATAAACAAATCTAGGATGAGCATCACAGAACTGGGTAGCACACACCTGAAAAAGGAACTTCACATTGTCATTTTACATTAAGGTTATGTTGATTTTTCACAAACCAACACTAATCAGTACAACAGGGGTTGGCTTTGGAAGGCAAAACATTTCATGGAGCCACTCTTGCCCAGGATGCTAACTGTAAGAGAACCTAAAGTTATTTTGAAGATTTAAAGGACATCATGCTAAAGCAATCAGTTCATAACAATGAAGATCTCTGCCCGTTGGAAGAAACAGAATCTAGTCTCCTTAAGTGAAGTTTTAAATTCATATTGTTGCTTTGCACATTTTTCTTTTCTAGGATATTACAAGTATTGAGCTCAGAGTGCAGATTTTGATGATTTAGATGCAGCTCTAAGTGCAGTATCCCTGGAGTAAACCCCATTGAATGAAATGGTTAGGGTGTTCTCCTAATGTTACTGTATTTGCCGGCGTATAAGACGACTGGGCGTATAAGACGACCCCCCAACATTTCCACTCAAAATATAGAGTTTGTTACATTACATTACAGTACTATGGGCCTCTATGGGCAGCTATGTCTATCCCAACTGAAGTGCACCCGGCGTATAGGACGACCCCCCAACTTGGAGGCATGTTTTTCAGGGGGGAAAAGTAGTCTTATACGCCAGCACTGTATGTTATTTGTTTGTACTGACATAATAGAAATATGTGATAATTCTCAAGGTAATTTTATTCTGTAATTGTAGGGATTATTATTTAAATCTAAATTTCTTGATATGATTTTATTATTGACTGCTGTTTCATATACTTTACTTCCTTTCTTTCTCTTTCAGTTCCTATTTAGTAAATGTCAGACAGATTTACTTGATTTTACTGTCTGTTATCTTGCTCAGATTTGGATTTCCTGGTATTCCTGAAAAATATACTTGCTTCATAGGCACTCACTAGAATTTTCAAGCAGCTTGAGAAAAGGAGATCATTATCTGACAAATGGACATTTTCTATCTCCATTGATTTTGTTATCCAAAAAATAAGTTTTATAACTTTGTTGATTATATTGGTTGCTTTATATATTTTCTCCTGAGTTTAAATGCATTAGATCTAAAGTTTACTATTATATAGTGCATATTATGTTTTTCTAAGAATAACCTATGGGCTTTGTATATGTTTTTAATGTTATAACTTTATAAGTTGCACACAATAAATGTTTAGATAATTTTATTATTCATATTTTGCAGACATCCAATCTTTAGGATCCTAACCATTTTTCAGTTAGAGTTTTTTGTTCTATTCCTGAAAAATGTCCTAAATGATTATGGTCAAAGGTGGGAAGGGCAGAGTCAGCTCCAGCAGGGTATCGATTAAAGCAATCTTAATTTGAAAATGTCATAAAATATAATTGACTCATAACACTTCTTTGGGTCTTTGATCCACACATATTGTTCTCCTATGAAAGGAAACGTTAACATTCTTCATAGGGGATGCATTTCATATATGGAAAAAAGGTTCTGGTATTTTTCACATAAGAGCTAGTTTTACTGGGTGACCATAAAGCAAATCTAATTCACAAAGCTGTATCTGTAAACCTGCCCGCGGAGAGCTGCCGGGGGGGGGCTGCGCGCCTTCTCCCGGCCGCTGGAGCAGCCTGGCCATTTTGAAGACATGGCCAGGCCGCTCCAACGGCTGGGAGAAGGCTCCGGAGAGCTGCCGGGGGGGGCTGCACCACCTTCTCCCGGCCGTCCTAGCGCCCATTTTATCCTCTTTTAAAATGGGCTTGATTCCTAGTTCAAAATAAAATGGAAAGAGAACCTGAACTATTCAGAATAAATGATTAGAAATCTAATTAGTTCAAATCACCTGGTCCAGTTGGTATGCCCCCAAAAGTGCTTAAAGAACTTTCTGGAAAACTTGCGGAACCTTTGTCCATCATCTTAAGGACCTCTTGGAGGACTGGAGCTGGAGGAAAATGAATGTTATGCCAGTCTTCAAAAAAGGGAGGAAAGATGACCCAGGAAAATAGAGGCCTGTAAGTCTGACTACAGTTGCAGGGGAAATAATTGAGCACATTTTTAAAAGGGGGATTTGTGAACGTCTGAAGAATAATTTCTTGATCTGAAGAAGTCAGCACAAATTTGTCTCCAAAAGGTCCTGCCAGACCAACCCGGTTTCTTACTTTGACTGAGTGATGGGCTTACTAGATTGTAGAAACCCAGTGTGTGTTGTTTTTCTGGATTTTAGTAGGATTTTGGCAAGATTCCATATGATATTTTGATGAGTAAACTGGAGGACAGCAGACAGGATTTTCAGATAGCTAGGTGGATAGTGCCCTCCTCCATAATCCTCCCCCCTTCTGGACTAGATGGAAGCTGTTTAATTGAAAAAGTGATAGCTACAGTGACTTGATATATTTTAATATATCCAGCTTGGTGTAGTGGTTAGGAGTAAGGACTTCTAATATGGCATTCTGGGTTTAATTCTGCACTGCCCCATATACAGCCAGCTGGGTGACCTTGGGCTCTGTTCTGACCGAGTAGTGATATCAGGGCTTTCTCAGCCACACCCACCTCACAGGGTGTCTGTTGTGGGGAGAGGAAAGGGAAAGCAACTGTAAGCCACTTTGAGCATCCTTAGGGTAGAGAAAAGTGACATATAAGAACCAACTCTTCTTCCTCTTCTTCTAATAGTTTTAATGTTGAGTGGTTTTATTATGACTGTATTCTTTATTTGTTGTAAACCACCCTGAGACAGCAGTGTCAAAAGGGGCACTCATAGAAAATTAATAAACAAACAAAACAAATGAATAGTTCCAAAAACCACACACGGACAGTAGTTGTCAACAATATTTCATCAGATTGGAGGGAAGTGAGCAGCGGGATGCCACAGGGTTTGGTAGTGGATCAAGAACTTTCAACATCACTGATCTGGGTGAGGGGGTGAAGAAATTAAATTTGTACATAACATGAAATTGGAAGGAGCAGTGAACACCCCAGAAGATAGAGATAGAGTTCAAAAAGACCTGACCATGCTGGAAAAGTGAGCAAAGCAGATAAATGTGCAATTCAATAAGGTTAAGTACAGAGTTCTACATCTAGGTCACAAAAATGAGAAGCACACATACTGGATGCGAGATACACTTCTGGGTGATAGTGTGTGTGAATGAGATTTTGGGTACTTGTGGAGTGTAAACTAAATATGAGTATACAGTGTGATGAGGCAATAAAGAAGGCAAATGCAGAGGCATCACACCAAAATCACAAGATGTCATAGTCCCACTGTGTACCACATTGGTCAGACCATACTTGTAGTACAGTGTGCAGTTTTGGAGGCCTCACTTCAAAAAGGATATGAATAAAATTGAGAGGTTACAGAGGAGAGCAATGAGCATGAATGCACACTGAAGTCCTTGTTTGTCTCCCAAATTTTCAGACTATATTTATCTGTATATTAATAGAGTGTTAGACACTGTTGGTAGTCTGCTGAACCATCTTAGACCATCCTCATCTGTATTCAGCACTTTTTAAAACTTTGCTACAGTAGATACTATGTAATGGCAAAGATACTAATGCTGATATAATGATAATTAAGTTGCAACAATAGAACACTGGTTTACCTTAGAAACTGAATGTGGTATTGTGGTCAGAGCAAGATCTGCAAAAAAACAAGTACACATTTCCAGTCTGTTATGAAGCTTTCAGGGTGACCTCTGAACAGTCACTTTCTCTTAACCTAATTTACCACAGAAAGTTATTGTGAGAGGAAAATGTGGAAGGGAAGAGTGCATTAATATGTACAAGACAGATATCTGCTCAAAAATAATACCGTTATAAAAGAAAGTTAACAAAAATCAGAAGGAAGTTGTGGACTTATGCATTCCGAGTCACTCATACACAGTTTCTTCTACATACAAGGTTTAAAGACATAGAAGGCACACCTGTTACTAACTAAGCTTATCTGTCAAGACTCTGGGCTTGGACGAGGACATTACATATTTATTTTACTTCTATTGATTTTATGCAAATTATGTAATAGAGGGCCCACACACTCTGCTTTTATTAAGGTGTTGACAGAATTTGCATATTGGAGGTTATAATCTGTTCTCATAAACAATTACTCGAGAAGCCATAAAGCAATATTTTCCCCAAAATGTTACGGGAAAGAAATCCTGAAAGCAGCCAACAAACATGTGATTGGCAGGAAAATGCTTCTCAAATAATTTATGAAGATGATATGGTTCCAATGGCAACAAGAGAAAGAAAATTTTAATGGAAGAAGTGCTTTTGTGGGATATAATTCTGGAACTAAGGGGTATAGAATGTAGTACCCAGAAGTCTGTCAGGCATGGGATTCACTTTGACAAAAGTAGAGTCAGTTGAGAAGGGACTGCACCATGTGACTCAGAAAAGGAAAATGATCAGTATCAACTGTAGGACTTTGAATCATTGCACAATAATGAAACATCAGAACATGACACACAAGACAGATTCTGAAGCAATCATGCCAGAGATGCCGAGCAGTGCAAAGCAAAAAGAAAAAGCAAGTAAGAATGAGAAGATAGGTGGATTGGACAGCAGTGTGGCAGCTTTTGAACATAGCAGCAACCAAGTTGCAGGTCAAACATTTAGATGTAATGACAGCATTCCTTCATGGGAAGACCCAAGAAGATCTGTCCATAGAGCAGCCAGAATGTTTTATAGACTCCAAACCAAGTTTAGTCTGCAAACTGTAAAAAGGATTGTATGGTCTAAAACAGTCAGCATGTGCCTGGAACAAAGAATTATATACAATGCTCATAGCAAAAATTTTCAAGCAAGAAGTGGCTTTATGTCTGTACACTAAACACAATGATGGACATTGTACTGTTTTTCATATGTATATTCATTATTCAATTCTGGGTTCTAGCAGGCAAATTGACTGTAACAGTGTGGAAAAGTGCCTAAATAGAGAAGCAGAAGTTTAGGAGATGTTTCTTATTACCCAGGCATACAAATTTAAAGGGAGAACGATGATTTATTTCTTCTAAATCTGAGACAGAAAATAATTGAAGTCTTAATGTCTATAAGTCTAGAAAATGCCAACACTGGGCATGGGTGGTTTGTCGATAAGCTGAAAAGTGCCTGAATCAATACTGATATGGGCACATTTTTGGCTCATCTGAGCCAAATTTCCATCCCCAGCATTCAAATGGTCCAAATCAGGATGGCCAAATTGTGAATCATGATTTCACCCATTTATATGCATCCCTCCCCCACCACCACTGCTGTCTCAGGGAGCACCTGAGAAGGTGGGGGGGGAAGTGTGCACCTAACAGATGATGATGACAGGTGCCCCACTGTTAGGGAGGTATTTAAAGGGAGCTGGTGGGGCACCTGTCATCAGTTGTTTGACATGTTGGCTACTCTCTTTAAATTGGCCCTCATTGGCAGACTGTGAAAGGTTCACAAAATTGCAGAAGGTTCAAAAACAGAAGTTCATGACAAATCTGCCATCATGAACTTCCATAAACTTTTAGATCAGTTTATGTAGCTAGTGGTGGTTTGTGGAGGAAACAAAAAGCAGGGGTTTAAAAGGAGCCTGAGTCCTTTAAAACCCCTGCTTTCTGTTCTCCACAAAAGCTATAATAACAACTGAGTGACAGAGAGGTTCTCTTGACTGTTCAGCTATATAGATAAACTAAAACTTGAGAACTTTGAGTGGAAAATTGCTTACAAAGTCCATCACAAATACAAAATATCAGAAGATAGAATTTCACTAAAAGTGAGAGATTTACTTAAAATGTTCAATGAAATGATTTTGGTTCTTACCTTGAAGGCCATATGCAGTCTGGGCCGAGTGTACCTAAGAGACCATCTCTCTGCCTATACCCCTCAAAGAGCTTTATGCTCCGCCACCTCCAACTGGCTGTGGATCCCTGGCCTCAAAAAGCAAGTTGGTCCTCAACAAGGGCCAGAGCTTTTTCTGTCCTGCCCCCCACTTGGTGGAACGATCTTCTCTGAAGAGATCAGGGCCCTGCCTGAACTCCCCCAATTCCGCAGGGCCTGCAAAAGGGAGCTCCTCCACCAGGCATTTGCCTGAAACCGACCACAGGTCCCCCTCAGACATCCCCTCCATGGCCTGAACCAGTCTGACCTCTCTAAGGGCCTTAGCTAAATTCCTGTTCCTGTTATATTGTTGTTTAAGATCACTGAAATTGTGTTATTTAGATTGTTGTTGTTGTTGTTGTATTTGTTTATGTTATATATTAATTCATTCCATTTATTCTCCCATGTTGTATGTAAACCACCCTGAGCCATATGAAAGGGCAGTATAAAAATCAAATCAAATCAGTAAGTAAATAAATAAATAAATAAATAAAAAGTCATGAAGGTCACATCATCACTAAAAATTAAAAAGTTGAAGTTGTGTGCAGATAACTCACTCCCTACCTGATTGCCCTTCCCTAGGAGTGTGCTGCCAATAGGGAGGGAGCACTCAGCCAATGAGGGCCAATTAGTTCAAATCTAAACTTTGCCAATGAAAATCAATCAGTTTTAGAATCATAGTATCATAGAGTTGGAAGGGGCCATACAGACCATCTAGTCCAACCCCCTGCTCAATGCAGGATCAGCCCAAAGCATCCTAAGGCATCCAAGAAAAGTGTGTATCCAACCTTTGCTTGAAGACTGCCAGTTTTAATTGTGTGCAGACAATTCACAATGCATGTTCTAGCATCCTTTGTATCCCTGGGTACAATGGTCTTTGCCTCTAGTCCTTGTATATAGTTTCAAAATTATTTTAAATGCTTAGTAGAGGTTCAGGTAAAGTATAGAAAAAAGACTAGGAAAAGTATGGAAAAGCTCAAGAGGATATTTGTGTTTTTAAATGACAGCATGAAGACATAAGAGACGTAAAGGCTGCTTTTAAAAACTTAATGTCTTGGCCTTATGAATAATACCAAAAAAAGGACAAATGTAAGCAAAAAAAGTTGCTGATAACTGGATGGTATAAAAGTCTTGCCCATATGAATAATACACAAAATAAATGTACAAATGTAAGCAAAACAAGTTGCTGATAACTGGTTGGCATAAAAGTAGAAGCTGCTGATAACTGGATGGTAGCCAAGAGCAATTTTATTTTGTTTTGGCTCATTTAGTTAATTAATAATGTTGCTCTGGTTTTTTAAATGTTGTTATGGCAAGTATTCAAGTTGTTACTATATGTGCCATCTACGATGGTTTAAATGAGGGTTGTCCAATGAAATTGAATAGTAGGTTCAGAATGACCAAAATTCAGTTTCACACAATATGTAGTTAATTGATGCAATTCACAGCTACAGAGTGTAGCAATGGTCAGTAATTCACACATCTCTGAAATATCCACATTTGTTTGTCATGATAGATATTCAGTAATGTTAGATCTCTAAATGCAGAACATGTTCTCCCAATCATACTCATGTGCATAAAGTCTGTAAAGCCAGTTTGGTGTAGTGGCTAGGAGTATGGACTTCTAATCTGGTGAGCAGGATTTGATTTCCCACTCCCCCACATGCAGCCAACTAGGAGTCCTTGGGCTGATAAAGCTGTTCTGAACGAGCAGTAATATCAGGGCTCTCTCAGCCCCACCTCCTCACAGGGTGTCTATTGAGAGGAGAGGGAAGGGAAGGCAATTATAATCCGCTTTGAGAGTCCTTCTGGTAGAGAAAAGCGGCATATAAGAATAAACTCTTCTTTTTCTTCTTCTAAAGTTTGCCACTGACTTGCAATGATCACTGGATCTCTGGGACCCAGCCAGTTACCACCGCGTTTAACTTCTTGTGTTTCTGAGGAAAGTTATTGAAAGGGCTGCTATGGACCAATTGCTAACATTCTTGGATGAAGCATTGATTCTGGATTCATTCCAGTCAGGCTTCCACCCTTGCCATGGGGTTGAGACAGCTGTAGTCACTCTGACAGATGATCTCTGATGTCAACTGGACCAAGGTGGGTCAGCACTGCTGGTGCTGCTTGTGGTTGACCCCAAGCTTCTTGCTCACTCCCTTGTCAATGCAGGAATCTGAAGGATAGCCCTTCAGTAGAGCAACTTCTTTCTCCATGGTAAAGGACAATACATTGCAATTGGAGAGGAGCAGTCACACTACTGTCAATTCACAGAATCATAGAGTTGGAAGGGGTCATACAGGCCATCTAGTCCAACCCCCTGCTCAATGCAGGATCAGCCCAAAGCATCCCAAAGCATGTGTATCCAACCTTTGCTTGAAAGCTGCCAGTGAGGGGGAGCTCACCACCTCCTTAGTTAGCCTATTCCACTGCTGAACTACTCTTACTGTGAATTTTTTTCCTGATATCTAACCTATATCGTTGTACTTGTAGTTTAAACCCATTACTGCATGTCCTTTCCTCTGCAGCCAATGGGAACAGCATCCTGCCCTCCTCCAAATGACAACCTTTCAAATACTTAAAGAGGGCTATCATGTCCCCTCTCAACCTCCTTTTCTCCAGGCTGAACATTCCCAAGTCCCTCAACCTATCTTCATAGGGCTTGGTCCCTTGGCCCCAGATCATCCCCATCGCTCTCCTCTGTACCCTTTCAATTTTATCTACGTCCTTCTTGAAGTGAGGCCTCCAGAACTGCACACAGTACTCCAGGTGTGGTCTGACCAGTGCCATATGCAATGAGACTATGACATTTTGTGATTTTGATGTGATGCCCCTGTTGATACAGCCCAAAATGGCATTCACCTTTTTTATCGCTGCATCACACTGCCTGCTCATGTTTAGTTTACAATCCACAAGTACCCCAAGGTCTTGTTCATACGCCACAAGTACTCCAAGGTCTCATTCACACAATTCCCTGTGGAGTTCCACAGGATGCAATTCTCTCCCCAACATTATTTAACATCTTTATGTGCTCTCTCACCCAGATGGTTTGGAGATTTATATCAGTATACTGATGATACCGAACTCTATCTCCTGATGATGATCAGCCAGATGCCCCTCCGACTGCATTGTTCCAGTGTTTGGAGGCAGTAACCAAGTGGCTTAAAGCAAGATGTCTCAAACTGATGGAGGTCCTCTGCCTGAGAAGGAAGGGACCAGTACAGGAAGCGAGCCTCTTCATTCTGGATGGGCTGCAGCTCACAACTCCATAGTCAGCCAGGAATCTGGAAGTGATTTTTGATGCCACCTTAACAATGGAGGCTCAAGTCACAAAGGTAGCTCAGCAGGGATTTCTTCACCTACACCAAGCTAGGCTACTAGCGCCCTATCTGGCCCCAGATCACCTAGTTACTGTGATTTGTGCAACAGTCACCTACAGGCTTGATTACTATAACTCACTCTGTGGGTTTACCCTTGACTGTGCTCTGGTCCAAAATGCAGCTGCCAGAGTTCTTACACAGCACCCATGAGGCCCATTATGCACGGAGTGAAAAGTCTGCATTCAGGGTGGAATGGCGGCGGCTAAAATCACCAATTATGCATGCTGCAGGCAGCAACCGGGTGCAGAGTCAACGTATGCCACCGAAAAAGCCACATTAGCGAGATGCGGAAGAAAGTGGAGCTTCCTGGAACCAGGGCGCAACCAGAAGCGACTCCGGAGTAGCCGCGTGCATAATCGGATACTCTGGGTTTTGCCGCCGTTGTGTTCCGTCCCATGCATAATCGGTTTGCTTCGCTTCCTCCTCCTCCTCGTTCTCCTTGCCACCGTTTCAGCGGCCATGCATAATAGGCCTAAGAGAGCCCATAGCAACTGCATTGGTTTCTGGTGGAATTCCAGATCCAGGTCAAGGTTTTTGGTATTAACCTTCAATGCCTTATGCAGTCTGGACCTTGCATATCTCAGGGACCCACTTTCTGAACATGTTCCCCAGAGAGCTCTTAGATCTAGCAATGCCAATCAGTTAAGGATCCTGGCCCTAAAGAAATTTGCCTTGCCTCAATCAGAGCCACAGCCTTTTTGGCCCTGGCTCCTGCCTGGTGGAATGATATCAGGGCCCTGCAGGAACTTGTCAAGTTCCACAGGACATGTAAGATGGAGTTCTTCCACCAGGCCAGTGGTTGAGGCTAGCCTGTTTAGTTTCAGAGGTCTGGTGAGATGGGGTATACCATGCTTCCCTCACCATTCATATTCAGCACTTTCAAAAGAGCTATTGTCTATCAATAGAAGACTCAGGCTGAACTCCAAACTGGAGGTGGATAACCTTGGCAGACAGGGGACTGAGAGGAAGTGATGGTAGAAATTCAGTCAGCACATTGATCAGTGTACTTGAGTGTCCTCTAACTAGCAAAGTCTCACTTAGAATGCTAGTAAGTTGTAATGTTGTTCCAGAAGTGGTTTGAAGCAATGAAACAGTCCTGCAGAAAAGCGTGGAACCAAGGACCCATTTTCCTTATTTTTACATTTTAACTAGGCATTTTACATTTTAACCAGCAATACATTTTAACCAGGCAGGCTCCTGTCTCTGTGAATGCCATGGTAGATGGGATTAGTCCAGCTAAATACATTTCTTGAGGAGAGGGGGATTCAGTGTCCTTAACACTGCACCAATTCAAGGTAAGGCAATGCCAACATTTTAATAATCCAAGTAAGTCCCTTATGATTTTATTAATTTACTATAGTAAAAGCCCGTTGTAGGTGATACAATGGGTGTTAGCATGGGAGGAGATGGGAAAACAGCAAAGAGAGAGAGGTGGGAAAAAAGAGATTAAGAAATAGAAAGAAAGAGATAGGAGAGAAAAAGAGATAGAGATCAGAATAGAGAGAGGGCAAAGAGAAAGGCCATATGCTTGGGGTGGGGTGGTGGTGAGGCAGTTGTGTGAATGCATTCCTGTCTTTGAAGTGACCTGCAGCAGATTGCAGGTTGCATCTGTCACTTAATTCCCATCCCCCCCCCAGTCTGCTTTTGATGTACCTGCAACCTCAAGAGCGTCACACAAAGAAAGGGCAGCTTGTGTTATATTGTGTCCCCCTTATGCATCGTGCCCTGGAAGGATTTTAGCAGAGAAAGACTCAAGAGGCATGCAGTAAGCAAACAAGCAGCTGGCGCAGACAACAAAGGTAGCGCTCCAGCATAACCTCCAGACTGGCAGAATTCCCGCCCCCACAGAGGCTACTTGGGGCATTTTTTGTTTGTTTCTGTGTTGAGCACAGCAACCAATGCCGGGGAGGCTGAAATGTGTGGGCTTTCCCTTGTCATGTGTACTTTGCAATCGGTTGGCGGTGCCAGGGGGGTGGGAGATGGTTGGAGAATTGTAAGGTTTTTTTTTTTTTTGCAAGGACCGTTGTGGTGTTGGCGGCCTCATCCGAAGTTCATTGGCTCTGAAGTCAGCACACTGACAGTTCACATGCCCCCCCTCGCCCCGTATTCTTGACACAGCATAAAAACCCAGGGCAAATCTTTGATGCGGAGTCATGTTGAGTTCATCTTTCTCCTCAGGGCACCCACCAGCAGCACCCTGCAATGTTCTGCAGCTGAAGGTGGGGAATGGGGTGGGGGTGCGGTTGGAAGTGAAAAGGAGCCCTTGTGGGACCATGCACATATCAGAGGAAAGCACCGAGGGTGCGGCTGTCTTTGACATGCCCATAAACAGAAGCATCACAAATAAGTAGATGGCTGCCCCCCTTTTCCCACCAGCAGCATTGAGAACAAAAGGACTGGCTGATTTCTGTGCAGGCCGCTGCAGCACATGCAGGTGCAGGGGTGAGTGGCCCAGGGGGGAGAGCAGCCCCCCCCCATACACACACCATCAGCAAAAGACCCTAAAAGAGATCTTTGAGAACTTGAAATAATTTCTGAAAGAAATCAGCCTCATAAAAGTTTGTGTGAACAGAAATGTTTTGGCCTGGTGCTTAAAAGAAAAGCAACATTGGTGCCAGGTGAGCTTTAAGGGGAAGGGCATTCCACAAGAGAGGTGACACTACTAAAAAAAAAGCCCTTTCTGTGCCATCCTCCTTAATTTTGAAGGCAGTGGCAAAGACAACAAGGCTTGTGAAGCAGATCTTAACAAAGTCTGTATTATAGAGACTGTGTATTGAATCCACATATTCCATTCTGTTGGCAATGAAGCTTTCAGCTGCCACAAGGAGCTTTCCATTGCTTCATAACACTCCTTGTGCCAATAAAAAGCTCCTTTGCCAGCTAAAGCCTTTGCCATCAGCAGACTGGAGTTGCTAGTTACATTATATTTGGTATTCAGAGGTATCAATATATCCTATCTATTGACGTGAGTGTGGATATTTTGTAATTGGACTGTGTGTATATATACACACACACACATAATAATTTTTATATATAAATATAATATATATATAAATATATATAAAACATTAATACACCCTTTCCAATAAGGGAAAAAAGTATACCTTCTTTGTTTAAACAAAATACAGAAATGTATGCACATTTTCAAAGAACTAGTAACAATAGACTGCAGAAAATCCAATAGAATCAGAAAATCCTTAACTTATTTTTATCCCACTGATTGCATGCATGCAAGTTTGCCAGACTGTCAGAAACTGTAAATGCCCTCAAGAAGCTTTAATAATAGAACTCTCGGTCTCCAATTGAATATGACAGTAGTAAAAAAGATTCATGGAGTTATAAATCAGAAAGATATAGGAAAACAGTTTAATTAGAAAATGGGAAATTCAGAATCAAAGTTTTAGTTGAAATTCTACTGAAACCTTCAAAATCATTTTGACTTGAGTACACCCGTTGCAGCTACACCTCTTCCATGAAAGAAGAAACCACTGTAAAGAAGCCATGCTTGCTACTCTGTTCCTTTACCCTATTTTTAAAAAGAAAGTATACCTTCATCGAGTGTAAGGGCAACCTGAAGTCTTAATTTTCATGTGACTCACATGATATTCAGATGGGTGGGATGCAATTGAACCTGCCCACAGAGATTTATGGATCTGGAAGGTTTCCTGAATGCTCTGTGGTACCCAATGTTTCTTGGCAATTTGCTACATGATCTGGTGACTGCTACAGCTGGTTGCCATTGGCTAGATTGCTCCCTGATGCCTTCTCCACCCTTGCCTCAAATGGGCTTCTTGGGATACCATGGATTGGCGTGAGAAATTGGGTGGCTAGAGTGTGTGAAAGTGACTAGGAACCCGAGAAACAGATTTTTTCATTATTCTGCTTTGTTTATTCTAACATCAGGTATTGATTTTCAGAATATGACATTTAACTTAATTTGAGGAAATGTTTTTGTATCTTCCTGTTTTGGCAGGAAATGGTTATTAATAGAAATTAAGTTTTTTATGTAGGAGTCACCCTCCCTGCCCTTCGTACCAGAGACCAGGGACACCAGTTACTGTGTAAAGTATAACGTCTGGGACATTAAAAACTGTGCTTTATTTTGTATCTAAATATAGGCATATACATAACAAATCTTCTGAGAAGCTCATGGTATAATGAGAAAATTCTGGGAATAATTAAGCAAAGGCTAGCATACACTCCAGCAAATGAAATACATCTTTTTTTTATTTAATTCAATGTTTTTTACCACCGACTTGCTGCAATTAGGAGGTTGTTGGAAAGATATCAGTTGAGATTTGAAGGCTTATTTTTGGAGATGTTTTGAATTAACAACTAATTGGTAGCTTTCTTTGATAACTATTTTATTGTAGGGTTCAGCAAAGAAGAAAATCAACCACAAAGGGAACTCGATTTTGTTTGTTATTAATTTTAACAGATGATTTACATAAACCCACTTCCACACCCCCATTTTTGTGTGCCTTACATTTCCTTAACACCAACCAGCAGCGCTTGGATTTGATACTGTGTCATTTCCTATTTATTTAAATATCCTGTCTTATGTTAGGTGAAGGTTGTGTTGAAGGCTGTAAAATGGAACCGGAAAAAATAGCTCTTACTATTCTTAAAAACTAGGAAAAGATGTGCACCGAAGGGTGTTTTTTTCTGAAATCATTGGAAAACTAAAAAACTTTTGAGGCCTATAGCTATGTGTGGGCTAATTAAACATTTCCAGTACTGCAGGACAATTTACCATTGGTGAACTTTGACTTGTGGCACCATAGAATTCTGTAACATTCACTGTTGGTGAACTTGAACGTGGAAGTATGTGTACTGGAATTTAACCAGAAGGTCAGGCATTCTTAATGAGTCCCTTTCTGCTGAACATGGCTAGGACTTACCCCAAGCTGCCATTTGAGGAGGCGGCAAGCTGGCGGTAGAGGAAGGCATGTGGCTGTCCTGCTCCTGCTTGACTTGAGCAGACGTTTACACAGTCAGTCTGAGGGTAATTTAATTCATCCAGTATTGCAACATTATCTGCTTTTATCACCTCTTTTATTTCTTTCTCTATCTCAAGATCAGGATCAAAAGTAAGGTAAGCAGTAGCCCACCCCCACTTATAAGTAACCCATCCATATGATTTCTGTTGTGGTGTTTCTTCCCTGATTCTGTTTTAATTTATTTGATTCTTTGCCCTTATTGATGTATATTACAACTCCTTCCCAATATGTCCTTTCCTGTTCTGTCTTTAAGTTTATACACATGAATAACTATATCTTATAGACATTCTGTATTCCATAATGTTTCTGAGACACTGACTATATCTAAATTGTCATTTAGCACAATGCATTCCTTCTAATATACATCTAGCTTCTAGCATTGACATATAGAGAGCTATAATGTCTTTCCCTCTTCAACCTCCCTCAGCTCATTTCTCTATGCACATGGCCCTGTTTGCCATTCTACACTCACTCCCAAGTGTTAATGTGCTCCTACCAATATTACCCTGACTGTTTATACTATTCAATGAGTAGCCGTGTTGGTCTGAAATAGCACAATAAAATCAGAGTCAAGTAGCACCTTTAAGACCAACAAAGATTTATTCAAGGCGTGAGCTTTCGAGTGCAAGCACTAGTCTGAGGAAGAGTGCTTGCACTCGAAAACTCATGCCCTGAATAAATCTTTGTTGGTCTTAAAGGTGCTACTGGACTCTGATTTTATTGTTTATACTATTGTCCTCCAAGATATATTTCTCAATGTCATTGATGTCATTGTATGCTATGACTGCAGACTTCTCCCCATCACTTTCTATCAACACATCTAGACAGCACGTGATATCTATAACCTTTGCACCCGGCAGGCTAAGTACCATATAATCAAAACACTTGTCATAGGCATTGCTCTCTATTTCTCATAATCAAATCAGCCACTGCCTAAAGCCCAGCCCTTCCCAATTAGGTGTCCTAAGTATATGAGAGGAAGATGTCAGCATAAGAACTGAACTGTTCTGCTAGGTCCCTTCAGTCTTATGCACATACAGCTCTGTTTTCCAGAGCTTATTTTGGAAATGTGTAGTGTGTTTTTTCTACTTTTCTTCTGTTGCTAGTGTTGGACAGCGCTCCAAACTGCAAAATCTTGTATGCAGTAGAAGGTATCTTGTACTACTGCAAGGATGTCATAGACTAACTTGTGCAGAAAGTAACATCATCAAAAATGATTTAATATATATCCCATCCCTCACTTGAAGTCTTGGGGCAGCTAACAATAAAGTAAAAATATAACAAAATAATGAGCCTCTTGTGGTACAGAGTGGTAAGGCAGCAGACATGCAGTCTGAAAGCTCCGCCCATAAGGCTGCGAGTTCAATTCCAGCAGCCAGCTCAAGGTTGACTCAGCCTTCCATCCTTCCGAGGTCGGTAAAATGAATACCCAGCTTGCTGGGGGGTAAACGGTAATGACTGGGGAAGGCACTGGCAAACCACCCTGTATTGAGTCTGCCATGAAAATGCTAGAGGGCGTCACCCCAAGGGTCAGACATGACCCAGTGCTTGCACAGGGGATACCTTTACCTTTGTAACAAAATAAGACATCATAAAATATAAACATTATAAAATTATTAAAAACTTAATGATCCATGCATAAGGATTACTATATCTGCCTGTTAATTGACCATCCACCCATTGTCAAATATATATATATATATATATATATATACTAGCAAGAAAGCCCATTGCAACCAGGAACGCAATGGGCACTAGGACCCAGGGGACACTGGGAGGTGCAGATCTCTCTGTGTCTCTCTCTCTTTCTCTCTCCCTCTTGCTGCCTGTCTCTCGATGTGCATCACAGCAGGAGACATAGGAGGTAATTAGCGGTGGTCTGTCTCTCTCTCCATGTCTCTCTCTCCGTGGTAGCAGGAGCCACAGCAGGTAATTAGGGCTCATTCTTAGGAGGGAAGCAGTTCTGGTCAGTAGCTTGGGGCAGCTTTCTCTGTGTCTCTATCTGCCTCCTGTTAAAACCCAGATGCCAGAATACACAGAAAGGGATTTGTCTTGGCTGCCCAATCCAAAACCAGACAAGGACAATTTACAAAATATTTTATTTTGACTTGGGGGATGGAGCTTTGCAGTCCTGCAGCAATGTGGACCATGCCATTTTTCAAAAATAATTCTCATGAGCAGGAAATAGAGAAGGTGGTGTAATGGCAAGACAATGCTAACAAGACTGTCACTCATTTCTCCCTCTACACGGGCTTGCCCCTGGTTGCTCCCTGATGTGAATTGCGATAAGGAGTGGCAACTCCAGTTTTGGTGATTTCCTTCATCTCAAGGCAAATATGCCCCAAAATCATGCCAGCTCCTGCACAGCCTTGGGTTGTTAATAACATCATTCTGTGGAAATTTGTTCCTGTTATCTTTAAAAACAGCTAGCCCAGATCCTTTATAAAGTTCCCCTTTGAAAATAATCATAGAATAATAGAGTTGGAAGGGACCTCATGGGTCATCTAGTCCAACAGGACACTCACAACCATATCATTCATCCACTGTAACCTGCCACCCCCTTGAGCCTTCACAGAATCAGCCTCTGTCAGATGGCTATCCAGAATCTGTTTAAAAATTTCCAAAGTTGGAGAACCCACCACCTCCCAAGGAAGGCTCCAAAATTCTGGAAACTGAAATTAAAAAAAATTGAATGCAAACTAGTACTGCCTTGCCCAAAAATCAAGAATAAATGGTAAATGTCCCCTCCCCAAATCTAGCAGTGAAACTATAATGAGGGTTTTTTAGATCACAGCCCTAGTTTCTTGAACCTTCCATACCTTCTGCTTTATGTTCTGTCTAGCTTAATAGGAAATAAAATCTGTTGCTGAAAAAAATGTATTAAGTTAAGGAATATGAAATTATTTGTCTCAAATTTTTATAGCTTTTTTTCTTTATTGGCCTTTAGGAATTTTAATAGTACAATCCTATAAAGAGTGACACCCTCCTGAATCGATTGATGTCAGTAAGATAAGAACACTGTAAGACCCTTATTTTGGTTGGGTTTTGGTATCAATGACTAGTTCTTATTAATATTTTATATTTTGGACACATGAATCAGTCCATCAGTCCATGAAAGTAAGTATTGTTTATTCAGATTGACAGTAGGTCTCCAGCATCTCAGGTAGAGATCCTTCAGATCACCTACTGCCTGTTCTTCTTTTACTGGATGTGCTGGCGATTGAACTTGGGACCTTCTGCATGACAAGCAAATGCCCTGCCACTCAGACAGAGCCCCTCCTCTAAGAAGGATACAATCCTTGTTTCTTTTGTGCTATTCCTTATTGTTTGTTTCATTTATTAAGTAATGTGGGGTTCTATTTTTGTAAATCATGTTGAATTTTAGAAAAATGACACTTAAAACTGTTTGTTTATTTATTTGATATACTATTTTTCCTTAAAAGGATGGTTTCCAGGCATAAAAATTCCATTCACAAGCAGTCCTTAAATACAATACTAATGAAAAACCAACATAAAGCCAACATTCAAGGGGAAAGGCCCTTTTAAAAAGCTACCTTGTAGCATGTAGGGATTCCATGGAAGAAGCTCAGAGAGCTTTAAACTCGAAAACTGGTGTTCCCTTAACAAAGGTTTGCAAACCACTGCACAAGCTGTGCTGTCATCTTTACAAGAAGAAGAAAAAAGATAAAGCACCTCATCTAATATAAGCTTCTTTCAACATATACTGCCATTTAACTTTCCTCTTAATGTGCAAAAAAGTGTGCTATTGTTTGGCTACACATGTATTTATATTTATGAAGATGTGTATAGATGTGAATGATGCAGCATATCACAAAAGCAGGTTTGTTAGGAGTTATATTAAATCAAGCCGTCCAAATGCTGCTGAAACTGAGCAGCACTGCAGCGTATGGATAATTCAAGCAGACTAAAATGTGTAAACTGTACAGCAGTTTTCAAAAATGATTATATAAGGAAAGAGTGTTCTTGCTTTCGTGGATAGAGTACCAGGCTGTGAAGGCTTTTAAAAACTAAACAATTTATTTACCATATTATTATTTAATATGTATTTAAGCAAGTCATTCCGTTGACTCCTGTATTGCATTACTTTCTGCCCTCTCCCCATAGTCCACCATTTTCCAAAATTATAGATGTAATCCAAGCTGCCAGCAGCTATTTGTTTTCCAATTTAGAGCCTGAACCATGCAGTCTGTAATGGGAAAACACAGACAAACATATACTGTGTACCCTAATAGACTGGGGGATTGGGGGGGGGGATAACCAGAAAATCATGCCCTGTAGATGTCAGTGCTGATATCAGCATTACTCACAACATGACTCCAAGTTCAATATATGAATGTGAAAGCACTAATACTTTCTTGGCATTGTGGTAAACAAAGCTTCATTACAGTAGTTCCTTAAAACAAAACTTCATTTTCTTTAAATCCCTATTTTTATTTGTAGATATCTGTGTTTTTCATTAAATATTACATAAGGAAACTGTTCAAGAGGAAGAGGAAGAAGAAGGATTGATATTTATACCCCACTTTCCACTACCCAAAGGAATCTCAAAGTGGTTTACAATTGCCTTCCCCTCCTCTCCCCACAGCAGACACCCTGTAAGAACAGAACTATCAGGACTGTAACAAACCTAAGGTCACCTAGCTGGCAGCATGTGGAGGAGCAAGGAATCAAATCCAGATTGCCAAATTAGAAACCACTCCTCTTAACCATTACACCAATCTGTCTTGTATAGATGGCTGATAGACTTTCCTTCAGATCCCCTCATTAAGGCTGGCTCTGTCAATATTTTGTTAGTTTAAAGTGATTCTTCTGTCACAACCTTCTCCTAAGAACAAACTAGCCACAGTAATGCATGTTTTAATTATGTGCAGAGTAGACTACTATGATGCATAGTATATGATGCTGTCTTTGAAGTATTCCCAGCAAATACAACCGCTCAGAATGAAATGATTATATTGTTAGCTGGGACTAGCTATTTCGTTCACTTTACACTAGTGTCATTGGTTGCCAGCTTTAATGTCCTAAACTGCTGGTTTCCATAATACTTACAGTTTGTTTACTTCCATGTGAACCTACTCGGTTATTAGGATCTTTCTCAGAGGTCTTTCTTAAAGTTCTCCAATTATTGGGAATGGGTAGACACAGCCATTTCAATTATGGCACCAGGACTATCCCTCGCCTTCCAGAAAAAAAATAAATAGAATGCTCTACCTTGGCACATAAGATATACTGTTGAAGAATCTATATCAGAGTACACTAAAGTGTTATAAAATATACTAGGGGCAAAGCCCGTTGTCTCCAGGAATACAATGGGCGCTAGAGCTTGGCAGTGGGAAGAGGAAGGGGAGGAGTTGTCCAGTCTGTAAGGGCATGGGGCTGAATGTGTGTTTTGTGTGGGAGGTTGTGGTGATGTGGTGACAAATGAGGGTGAGGGTGTGGAGAGATTGATGTCAAGAACCTGTGGTGTGGAATGTGCAGTGAGTATGGAAGAGGACTGACCTTTGGGAATTGTGGCATAGTGGTTACAGATGAGCTTTCCAGAGCCATTTGTTCAGATATGTGAAGGGGAAATCAGACTGGAGACTCTTCTTAGGGGAGATTACATGGCAATCAATTCCTCCAGGGTCTGTTTCATTTTCCTTCTTGTGTAAATTAGGCCACAGACACCAAAATGTCCCCCTGCCCTAATACACATGGGGTAGTCACAGTACACAGGTGTTCACCCTGCTCCTTTTGTCTCCATTTTTTCACTGTTGATAAAATGTTATGTGCCCACATGCTTCTTTCATGGTTGCTCCTTAGAAGGAAAAGAACTGGATTTTTGTACCCTGTTGTTTACTACCCAAAGGAGTCTCAAAGCGGTATACAAACACATTTCCCTTTGTCTCCCAACAACAGACAACCTGTGAGAGATGTTGGGCTGTGAGAGGTCTGAGAGAACTGGGAATGGGCCGCAGTGACCCAGAAGGCCTCAGGTGTCTCAAAGCAGTTTCTAATTGTCTTCCCTTCCTCTCCCCATAGCAGACTCCTCGTGATGAAGGTAGGGTACAGAGCCTCACATGGAAGCTGGCAACCATAAGAGGAGCTCTCTCTGTGCACAGCAGTCTTCACCTTAGTAAGGTTTTTTTTATACTGTTTTTTTTAATTTGCCGGGCCATGCTTGAAAAGTCACTACAGTTCCCATGTCTCTCCAGCCATTTACTTGTTCACTATGTACAGTTTCAGGCTGTAAATATTTATTTAGATCTTCCTGCACTTTCCAGACTCACAGAACTGATACTGGTCTGCCTGTCTGTGCCCCAGAATACAAACAGTTGCTGGTAAGGGCTGGCCATAACCCACAGACCAGGAGGGACACACCTGCACCACTTCCTCCCAACTGCAGTCTGCAAGCCTCTACCATAGTATCTAAATCACTGCTCTTCTCTAGATTATAATGATCAGCTCTGCAGGCAAAAATGGCTCCTTTGAAGGTCAGACTCCAGGAATATTTCCAACCCAAGGCTAGCCAACCTCCAGGTGGAGCCTGGAGAGCTCCTGGAATTACAGCTCATCTGCAGAGTATAAAGATCAGCTCCCCAGGCAGAAAGGGCTACTTTGGACAGGGTTGTGGTGGAGAAGAAACATTTAAGGCCTCCCACACAGGTTGTTGTTGAACTGTAAGACTTGTGGCCTACTGCACAGGGTTGTTGTGCAGATGAAACAGGAGACAAAGGAACCTCCGCAACAGCATCCAGTTTTGTCTGCAGAATAGCACTGTGCGGTAGGCCTCAAATCTGCAGAGACTTGGAAAGAAGAAATACACATGGCTTGGCTGTGTCTAACCCCCAGCAAGAACAGTATTTTAAGTAAGAAGGGGCTTTACTGTGGCCTCCCTGTCAGCCAACTGTTTGGCAAAAGGGGAAAGCTCTCCCCCCCCTCAAAAGGAATGCCCACACCCATGCCCTCATACTCTTCTGCGTTGCTCTCAGAAATACCTCCCTCCCCTCAGTCATGGGCTTACAGAGGCTCCTTCACAGCAGGCCTGAAGGGAGGGGGGACGAAGAGCCCTCACCAGCCACCTGCCAGTCAATCAGTGTTCTGAGGCAAAGGGAGGGAAGTTACAGTTGGACACGACAGTTAGGACAGCTTTGGGGAGAAAAGGGCTGGCGTAGCCTGTCCAAGCCTCTCTTCTCATCCCCCTTGGCAGCCCTACCAACCTCTTCTCCCTACAGTGGTCAAGAACAGACTGGCATTGATGTCTCCAGATTGCCCCTGACTGGGCTGGGAGGGCGGGCCCTGTCAGAACTTTGGTCCAATGATTGAGCCAAAGTCCTGAGTGGGCATGACCTGAGGCAGGACTCAATCAGGACACTCTTTGCATGTTGCAATTGGGCCCTGCCTCTGAAAGGCCACACCCACTCTCTGCCCACTTAGCCCTTAGCGAAATATTATATAACAGCGAGCCGCGCTGATACAGATAGAAGCTAATTCCCAATAACAGGAAATTCCCTTTTGAATTGTTCTGCAGAGTTCTCCCAGATCATAAAATGTAATGGATAATACACGCTAGCACCAATTTTTTTTTTATTTTTAATGGCTGTGGCTAAGTGGGGCACTAGTCTAACAGGGCTTCTGATTAGTCACTGGAGATCCAATTCACACATACAACTGCCAAGACAGGTCTCCACCATCCTACAATGATGCATTTGATTTTTCCTACTTAAATCCAGAACTTTATGTTTATCACAACTGAAATTCATTTTAGCTCAGTTTTCCAGCCCGTCAAGAGCATCCTGTATCCTGGTTCTGTCTTCTGCTGTGTGTGTTACCCCTCCCCATTTAGTATCATCTGCACATTTAATAGGATCTATTTGGCATTTTACCAAGTTGTCAACAAGAATATCATGTGGGACCTTATCAATATTGAAATCAAGATAAACTATGTCTACAGCATTCCAATGAAGGTAGAAACTTTCTCAGAAATATATCCCCAGAAATAACATAAATTCTTGGCTGCAGTGATACAAAAGGATAATCAGCTAAGCAAGAAATAATTCTAATCCATCAGCATTTATAGTTGGTGTGAATTACTGATTACTGAGCATTCGATGGAGGAATGTGTAATTGGTTATCATATTTTTACTTCATCTATTTGTTTTATCTTAAAACTATTTAATTATTATGTATTATTAATGAACAACTACTTACTTTCATAACTTAAATGGACTCCGGGGAATGGTAGAGGACAGGAAGGCCTGGAGGATCATTGTCCATGGGGTCGCGATGGGTCGGACACGACTTCGTACATAACAACAACAACACTTACTTTCATATAGACATTTTTATATGTTATTAAAGGATTTTTGAAATTTTTTTGAGAAACTTTCTCAAAAAAAGAGATAAGGTTAGTCTGACATGATTTGTTCTTGAGAAAGCCATGCTGCTCTAAGGTGCTCAAAGACAGGATGTTTGATGATTTGTTCTAAAATTTTGCCAGCTATAGATGTCAAGCTAACAGTTCAGTAGTTATCCAGATTATCCTTTTTCCTCTTTCTTGAAGATGGAGTCAACATTTATCCACCTTCAGTCTTCTGGCACTTCACCTGTTCTCCAAGAATAGCCAAAAATAATGGACAGAGGCTCAGAAATTACATCTGCAAGTTCTTTTAGTACCCTTTGATACAATTCATCTGGCCCAGAGAACTTAGTTTCATTTAAAGAAACTAGGTATTTATGGACTATCCCTATTATAATATCATTTATGCTTGTTTTTTCTATTTTATGTTTTGCATGATGCTTTCTGGTTTGGAGTTTTATATGGAGTATATTATTTTTGACATTTCTTTAAATACTTTCTAGTCTTACTTTTGCATATACCAGTATTTAGCTTTCATATATAGCAATTCAAAACCTTTCATATGCATTATTTTGTAATCTTTACAACAATTTAGTAAGGCCAGACTTACTATCGGAACATTGTAAATGGACCTAAGAAAGAGTGCCTTGCCTTAGTCAACTTACGAGGCTTACCTGAGCTCAGATACATCCTTCTAAACCAACTGACTCAAATGGGTTTAGAAAGCAGTGATTCAGTTTAGGATTGCACTGCTAGTGAGCTCATAGTAGAGACAAGACTGAAACCATGTGTTTTCATTTTCACAGATCAATCTCTGTAGTATACTAGTTCTCAGAAGAGCATGAAGAATAGTGAATGTGCCAGGTATTCACAGATATATTAACAGGTCTGTTTTTAAGTAGATTCCAGGTTGTATCGCAAATATCTGCAATGGATTAAGAGAGCTAGCTTGGTGTAGTGGTTAGGAGTGTGGACTTCAAATCTGGCGAGCCGGGTTTGAATCTGCGCTCCCCTGCATGCAATCAGCTGGGTGACCTTGGGCTCGCCACAGCACTGAGAAAACTACTCTGACCGAGCAGGAATATCAGGGCTCTCTCAGCCTCACCCACCTCACAGGGTGTCTGTTGTGGGTAGAGGAAAGAGAAGGCGATTGTAAGCCGCTTTGAGACTCCTTCAGGTAGAGAAAAACAGCATATAAGAACCAACTCTTCTTCTTCTTCTTCTTCTTCTTCTTCTTCTTCTTCTTCTTCTTCTTCTATTGTTTGTGATGCCCTTTCTCTGCATTTTTAGCAATACGAAAAACTATCACATGTTGTATTAAACATGCAAGTGGGGGGATATCGTTACCTGCCCCTCCCTACATCCCATTATGAGCTGAGATAACTTACATAGAAAGTCCATCATGTGATAATCTTCCACATGTAATAATGTGTTGTAGAGCCCCTCAGAAATACAGGAATAAGTATATCTGACTCTAAATGTGGCTTAAATACTTAAATCCAGATATTAGGGCCATGGACCGAAAAGACAAATCTTTGTACAAATCTAAAAAAAAATCCAGGGTTGCAGAAAAATCTGGAAAGAAAACATTGGGGAGGGGGTTAAAACCCTACCAAATGTTATAAATAGTACCTGCATCTTTAAGCAATTAAAGACTGTGGCATGGTTCACAAGGCAACCACACTAGTATTGCCAGTCTTCTTGCCTTGGTTTCTGTCAACAACTGGCAGGAAGAGGCATCAGGATCCTTTCAAGGGCATTTTTTGCCTTTGAAGATGATTCATCATGATCAGGCCTGGCAGCAGCCACAGGGTAACTTGATGCCATACTTGCATGACTCAACCTGGCCTGTGTATTGGTCAAAAGTAGCCATCCCACAATAGCCAGTATAGTTTAGTAGTTACAGTTTTAGATAAAGTCTGTCTAATTCTTAAGATGGCCCTATCTGAGGATACTTAAATCAAGAGTCTGGAGCTTGTCTATTTAAATAGACAAGACAGATCTTTCCACAAAATTGAGAAAGGTTCCATGTTTACAGAAAAATCTGCAATAAAAAGGGGGCAGGGATTAAAAATCTCCAAAGTAATAGAGGCAGCATGCGGAGTTTTACTAAATGGATGCCCTCAGTGGATGTTGCTAGGCAGCTACAACAGTACTGCCAAGCTGCCAGTCTTGGTTTTTGGCATTAAAAGATAGGTCCCTTGCTGGCTGTTTTGGCCTTTGAAGGAGGACATAACAAAGCCAGACCTGGCAGGATCCATGGGGTGACTTGATACCATATAACTTGCATGACTTGTCCAGGACCAGCTGCTTGTTGTTGCTAAAAAACAGCCACTGGCATGATTTGGTGATAAGAGTTTCAAATTAGGATCATTTTCCAATCCTCACAGTGCCATGAAAACTCACTGAGTAACTTTGGGACAGTTACACATTCTCACTCAAACCTATATTATTATTGTTGTTGTTGTTGTTGTTGTTGTTGTTGTTGTTGTTGTTGTATTTATATCCCACATCCCCCCGAAGGCTCAAGGCGGCTTACATAACCCCATCCCCTGAAATCCATACAATAACTGTAAAATTACAGTGGTTAATAACCAATTGGTCACAATAGCAACAATGATGGCATAATCTTACTCGTCCAATCTCCGCATCCTCAACTACAGGGGGTTGACACTCTCTACCGCCAGTTTGTGAGGGGGGGGGCTGACACATATCACAGTGCTGCTGTGAGAAAGAGAGAATGATGAAGTTGCTTTGGGTCACAATTGTGAAGAAATGAGGAATATAAAGGAAGTAAATCAATAATAAATATTGTTGAAGATACAGGCAAATTAAAGTTTGGTTGGTTGTTGGATAGGGGAAAAAAGTAGCAGGAAAAGTTGTTAACTATGGGTGTTGTCATGACATGAGGAAAAGAAGAAATAGTGAGGGGAGGGGAAAATGAAATGCCTCCAAAAAAGTCCTTGTGGGTTCCCCAGTGTAGGATTTGGTTTATTACACTCCATCCCAGGAGATGTCTCCATGCAAGTGAACCTTTTTTTTTCATGGGTAAGGACTGCCGGGGGGAGAGAAGGAGACAAAATTGAAGATGGGAGGAAAGATAAAGTTAGGTTGGTCAGTGGGGTGAGGAGGAGAAAAGGAAAGAGAAAAGAGACTTACTGAGGGAGTGGGAATTAAAGGCCCCCACATATCTTTATGGATCTCTCCACTTGCTGAGCATAATTCTAATCAAACAGATATTTCATTCATAAAAAGACAAAACATTTAATTCTGAAATACCGAATATTAATGTGTTTTTTCAGATTCATTTCAGCTCTGGATTTTAATATTAGTGGACTCCAGTGATTCAAATCCATATTTAGCAACAGAGGATGTTTTTACATCCACAATAAAAAAAGATTTCTCGGAAGCATGTTGCTTCTGTTATATCAGACCCATTTCAACATGCTGCCTTTTTAACAGTCTGAGGTTCTGCATTTCTTTCATATCCTTTTTATAAAAATGTCCAGATGTTTTCCTAAATATTTGAGAACTTTATTTGAACAACATTTTCTTTTCAAATGAGAATGTATGCAAAATGCAATTAAACATGTTTTTCCAACTAAGCACCCTAGTTTAAATCTTGTGGCAAGGCAAGATAAATAAGTAAAAATAAAAACAAGCTGTGACTTAAAACTGATCATAACATAGCATCCTCTAGTTCACACCATCTCCTGATTCCAGTTTTGTTCAGGAAACCACAGCATATGGTAACCCTCGCTTTCTTTGAATCATGGGTATGTATGGCCTTGTACACATTCATTTCTACCCTTAGAATTGCCAGCATTTATGTATTGCTTGAAGCAATGGGAGGAAAAGCAAGAGCTCTGCTTTATGCACTCTGTGCAATGTGTATAAAGAAATGTCGCAGCATTTCAAAGTATTCACATATTCACAGAACAGTCTCTAACTGAAGCATTTTAACAAAGCTCTCATTAGTTCTTGGTGAGGAGTTCTTAGGCCCTACATGGAGAAGGATCATGTCCAAAACAACACTTTGATGGGGACCTGAAAATAAATTGGGAGCCATTGTAGATGGATCAAAATTGGATTGATATGATTCCTACAGCCCACTCTAGTTAGCATCCTGGCTGCTGCATTTGGCGCCAACCAGTTGAAGTATGCGATGACTTTTCAAGGACAGCCCTATGTAGAGCAAGTTGCAGTGATCTAGTCTAGATGTAACCAGGGCATGCACTTCAGGAGCTAGCTCTTTTCGGGCCAGGAAAAACTGCATCTGACTAACTAGTCAAAGCTGGTAAAAAGAACTTCTGGTCTCAGTTACTACCTGTTTATTCAACAATAATCCTGGATCCAGGAGCTCCTCCAAGCTACACATCTGCTCTTTCATGGAAGTCCAACCCTATCCAGAATTTATGACAGCTTAAGTCCTGGGTCTTACTATAGACTTTCTAATGTGAATTACATTGTGACACACATAAAACAAGTATGGGACACAACCCAGCCCATTTTAATGAAACTGGGAGATACTCTGTCTTTAACTGAAATCTAGATGTGTGTGTGTGTGTGTGTGTGTGTGTGTGTGTGTGTGTGAGAGAGAGAGAGAGAGAGAGAGAGAGAGAGAGAGAGAGAGAGAGAGAATTGTTGTCAAGCCATTTCTGACTTATGGCAGCCCTATGAATTTATGACTTCTCTAATATCCTGTTATCTACCAAACTGCTGTAAACAAGGCCTTGCAAACTGAGGGCCATGGCTTCCTTGACTGAGTCCATATTATGTTGGGTTTTCCTCTTTTCCTGTTCTCTTCAACTTTTCCTAGCATTGTTGTCTTTTCCAGGATGTCTTCCCTTGTCATAATGTGACTAAAATACAATAGGCAGTTTAGTCATTTTAGCATCTAGTGAGTTTTTAGACTTGGTTTGATCTAGAATCTACTTATTTATCTTTTTGGTGGACCACGTGATTTGTAAAACTCTCATCCAACACCACATTTCAAAGGAATTAATGTTCTGACTGTCAACATTCACACCCATACATACTAAAGGGGAATATTACAGTATAAATTATCTTTATCTCGATCACCAGTACTCAGGGACATTCCACATCCAATAAATATAGTGAAATGCTTACCTTCTGCAGATGCCATATTTCTGGCATTTTGCATGATGTCGCCAACATCCAGTCTTCAAGCAGCAAACCGTTTTACATCCTCTATTTTAAAGCACTAGCTGGGGAATCGCATAAAGTGGATTCCCCAGACTATGTAGTGCTAGCGAGAGGAGAGCAACCAGCAAGCCACACACCAAGGAAATGTGTGGATCTGAAGAAGCCCTATCTCCACCTCCAGTGCCTGCTTTCACACCTACCTTCCTCTTCCTTCTCCTGGGGACAATGAATAGGCATTAAATCATGCAAGCAAAGCAAAAATAATCCCCCCTCCAGTTAAAACACAAAGCATGCCTCTCTAAAGTCCACCCCCAAAAAATAGGGCTTGAGATTAATTTTTTAAAGATTCAAGGTTCATGATTCCAAAAGGGGTGGCATTTAAAAAAGCACTATGCACCTATGTTTAGATGCATAGGTGTCTCAACAGAGAAGTTTTACTTTTAAAAAGATTAGCTGGCATTGCGGGCCCTTTAAAACATGGAGAAATGTGATTGGCTGCCTGGCTTGATGGACAGGTGGAGGATAGTCACGTGTAAACCACGTTGCTCTCTTCTGCCATTTCAAGCAGGCAAGCATGCAGAGTGCCAAGATGCACGGGAAAGTGGCAGACAAAAGCAAGAGAGCCAGAAGGTGAGGAATAGCTGGAGTCACGCTATTTTTTAGTGTTATGCCATTTCACTGGCATAACGCTATTTTTTTAGATGTGCAGAAATTCCCACAGTCTTACACTTAACAGCCTATTTGCATTCCTTCATAGCTGTGTATTCTGATTTCCTGGTTGCAGTATCTCTTTTGATTGATGATAGAGCCAAGGAATAGAAAATATTGAACTATTTCAATTTCTTTACCATCAACCTTAAAGTTTTGTAATTCCTCAGTGGTCATTATTCTTCTCTACTTGATGTTCACTGTAATTCTGCTTTGGCACTTTATGCTCTATCCTTAAGCAGGAACAACGTAAAGTCTTCATTGTTTTCTGCCAGTAATGCAATATCATCTGCATATCTCCAATAGTTTATTTATTTAATTATATTTGTATTTATTAATCGCTACTCCCAGATTCAGACGACTCATGACGGTTTACATAAAAATCTAAAAACTGCACGTAAAACAATGCAACCCCAATGTTAATATTTCTTCTACCAATATCCAACTTCATCTAAATTTAATCCAGCTTTCTTTAGGATATATCCTGCATATAGACAAACATTTCTCAACTTTTTTACCAATGAGAAACTCCTGAAACATTCTTCAGGCTTCAAGACATCCAAAAGTGGCACAATTGAGCAGTATGTGGTTGGGAAGCATAGCTGGGTACATGCTCACCTGGGGCCCAACCCCTTCCCCCCTCCAGCTCCCTCATTGGCTATTTTGGAAGAGTGGATGGGTCAACATAACCCATCGTATTACCCAATAAATGTTTAACAAACATTTTAAAATATATTTTAAAACTAATTAACTCTCAACCATTCAGGAAACCCAATCAGAGCTGTCAAGAAACCCCAGTGTTTCACAAAACCCTGGTTAAGAAAGCCTGATATAGAATAAAGAGAGAAGGAAATAAATCATAGAATCATAAAGTTGGAAGGGGCTATTCAGGCCATCTAGTCTAACCCCCTGCTCAATGCAGGATCAGCCTAAGGCACCTATGAAAAGTATCTGTACAGTGCTGCTTAAAGAATGCCAGTGAAGGGGAGATCATGACCTCCTTAGGCAGCTGATTCCAATGTTGAACTATACTAACTGTGGAATGTTTTTTCCTGATATGTATCCTGTATCATTCTGAATATAATTTACATTCATAACTATGGATCTTGTTCTCTGCTGCCAACAGGAACTTCAACCTCCTCTTCTTCAGGCTGAATATTCCTTTCAGCTTTTCCTTATAGAGCTTGGTTCCCTGACCTCAGATCATCCTTGTTGCTCTCCTCTGCACTGTCTCAATTTTGTCCATGTGCTTTCTGAAGTGAGGCCTCCAGAACTGCACACAGTACTCAGATGTGGTCTGACCAATGTGGTATTCAGTAGGACTATGACATCTTGAGATTTTGGTGTGATGCCTCTGTTGATATAGCCCAGGACATAATTTGCCTTATCGTCCACAAGCACCCCAAGATCCCATTCACACACACTGCTACCCAGAAGTGTATTTCCCATCCACTATGCATATTTCTGTAAGAGCTTCTTGTGGCACAGAGTGGTAAGGCAGCAGACATGCAGTCTGAAGCTCTGCCCATGAGGCAGGGAGTTCAGTCCCAGCAGCCGGCTCAAGGTTGACTCAGCCTTCCATCCTTCCGAGGTCGGTAAAATGAGTACCCAGCTTGCTGGGGGGTAAACGGTAATGACTGAGGAAGGCCCTTGCAAACCACCCCGTATTGAGTCTGCCATGAAAACGCCAGAGGGTGTCACCCCAAGGGTCAGACATGACCCGGTGCTTGCACAGGGGATACCTTTACGCATGTTTCTATGTTTTGTGACTCATATGTAGAATTCTGCACCTCTCCTTATTGAATTGTATCTTGTTCTTGTTTGCCCACTTTCCCAGCATTTTCAGATCTCATTGAACTCTATTTTCTGGGGTGTTCACTACTCCTTCCAATTTGGTGTCATCTGCAGTTTTAATGAGGACTCCCTCCACCCCTTCTTCAAGATCACTGATAAAACATTGAAGAGTTCCAGACATAGTAACAAGCGCTATGATGCCCCACTGCTCACCTCCTTCCAAATTGATAAAATACCATTAGCATTGACTCTTAAGAGTTTGTTCTTCTAACCAGTTCCCTATCCACCTAACCATCCAAAAATATAGTCTGCAGTTTTACAGTTTGCCCATCAGAACATCAAGGGGAACTTTATTAATTCATTAATTAATTTGTTTATTTATTTATCAATTTATATCCCACCACTTTCACAGAGTGACTCATGGCAGGTTACAATATAAAATCCTCATAAAAACTCCACAAAAGTCTAAAAAATTCTCACTACCATTACAACTCAATAACTCACCCCTCAGGCAGTGACCATCCCTTGGTTCATAGACTCAATCATACACCCAATTCCAGAGACTGCCTTAGCAGACAGATGTTCCATTTGATTCAGGGAGGGGCTTTGATCTTATAAACCCTGGCCTCGCCAAAAGACCTGGTGGAAGAGCTCCATTTTGCAGGCCCTGAAGAACTGACAAGAACTTTACTGAAATCCAACATCAACTGAGTTGCCACGATGTAGAAAGCCCATCACTTGGTCAAAGTGATTGGTATGGCAGGACCTGTTAGAGATAAATTCATTCTGACTCCCCTATATCAACAAATTATCCTTCAGCTGTTTGCAGATCAACCCCTTTGAAATCTGCTCCATTATCTTATTTGCAAAAATGAATCCTTTTCTGACATCTTTGTCAACTGGAAACCATTCTGTTTCTCCATGTTCTGGCCTAACAGTAGCCACTTGTGAAGCATACCCAGTTGCACATCAAAAGAATCAGATATTTTGGCACACCCATGGCACAAACATAGCTTTTCATGGCCCATGTAGTCAGAAGCTTTGCTGTAATCAATGAAATGTGTATTTTCTTCATAAATTTTCTTTTATGCTCCAGTAAATCTAAATTTAGAAGTGCTTGGTTTTGATGGGTCCATGACTTGACTTTTGCCAGTCACTATTACAGAATTCTGACATTATTTGTTGCATAGAAATTTGAATCTGGGCTGAACAGATGGAAATGTTACTCTTCTTTCTGGCCATTTCCACATGGGCTATATACCTCAGATTAAACATTATTTGATTTCCCTTTATATCCCTCCCCCCACAAAAACCTGAACGCTCTTAAATGAAACAGTTTGCCTATACAGCTGGCATGACTATTTTTAAGATGTTTAAAAGTGTAAATATTATATGTAACATGCAATTTATTATGTATGTTTTATAAACAATGCTGGAAGCTGCCCAAAGCCAGCACGCTGGGAGCGGCAGGGTACAAATTGAAAAATAAATACATAACATAGGTTATATTTTCCCATCCACATGGCAACCATTTTCCTTGACACTGTCCCAGCTGTTGCCATTTCCTGTCACTACCACCAGGGGACTTCTATTTATTTTTATAAATAATGAGTTACATATTTTATGTTATGCCATTATAACTATCAATTTAACATGTTCTGTGAATTCTCAGCTTTCTTTTTTTTCCCTTTAAAAGTATATTGCTGGCCCCTTGGGTGGCAAAGATATAATAGGGAAAGACAGAGATGTCAAAAGATAAGGAGATGTTCTGCCCCTCTGACACTCACAAATTGTTTCCAGGATCTGCCTGTAGATAGTGACTGAACCACAAGACCAAGGGCTATTCTCCCAACTTCCCCAAAGCTCAGAAGATGTTTCATAGGCCCCTGACTCTGGACCACAGGAACAAGGGCTATTCCCTGAACTCCTCCCCCCAGCTCAGAAGATGTTTCATAGGCCCCTGTGGATTAGAGGACTACCTCTTCTGCTCCCTCTTCTGCTAGGACTAGGAGACGCATGCTGGTAATTGGGGCTTCCCTATAGAAAGGAATAGAAGCCAAACTATATCGATCAGAGTTCTTGTTTCAAGAAGTATGCTGTCTACCTGGTGCGAGAATCAAGGATGTCACAGAAAGGGTAGAAAGACTTGTAAAGACCAAGAACAGATATCCCTTCCTGCTCATTCATGTGGGAACAAATGATATTGCCCGCTGCAGAGATGAGTATATGAAGCAAGACTACATGGCCTTGGGGGAGAAAGTGAAGGATTTGGGAGCACATATTGTATTTTCATCAGTTCTTTCTGATAATGGGCAAAACTTAGGAAGGGAAAGAAAAACAATGCAGATAAATAGGCTACATCATTGGTGTAATTGGGAAAGTTTTGGGTTTTTGGACCATGGATGGCGCTACTGTGATGAGGCTATCCTATCGGGAGAAAGTTTGTACCTCACGAACATGGGAAAAATGTCTTTGTGAAGTGTCTTGAGGACCTGGTGAGGAGGGCTTTAAACTAAGTCCAACAGAGGAGGGAAATGAAGATTCAAAGCTTAGTTCAATGATGATAACTGTAGATGGCACATATGCAGGGAAATATTAACTTATAGGAAAGTTCAAAAACTAAAAGCCTGGAATACTCATAGGAAGGATTATGATGTCTTTACACTAATGCATAGAGTATGGGAAACCAGCAGGAAAAACTAGTAGTCTTCATAAAGGAAGGGGACTATGATCTAATAGGCATTACAGAAACCTGGTAGGATAACTCTCACATCCGGAACAATAGGATTGAGGGGTACAACTTATTTAAAAGGGACAGACAAATAATGAAGGGGGGGGAGGAGTAGCACTATATGTTAACAACATATATACTTGTGAGGAAAAAAAGTCTCTCAGTATGAGTTCAGCTGAGAGACTTTGGGTAAAAATAAAAGGAGTAGGAAATAATAGTGGTATTATAATAGCTCTTTATTAGTCTACTATAGATTGCCAGGCAGAGGACTTGGATGAGATGATTCTAGACCAGATTACAAAGTTCTCAGAGACAGGACCTAGTGGTCATAGGAGATTTCAATTACCCAGATATCTGTTGGAATACCTGCTCTGCTAACAATGAAAAGTCCAATAAATTCTTGAATTGTCTTGCTGATAATTTCATTTCACAGAAAGTGGAAGGGGCAAACAGGGGGGATGCTTTTTTAGACTTGATTTTTACCAATAGGAAATAACTAGTTGATGAGATAAAACTTGAGGCTGCACTTGGTGGTAGTGACCATACGATTTGGGACTTTATGATCTTGGGGAAGAGAAAAGCTGTAGGTAGTCACACATACAGGCTGGATTTCAGGAGAGCAAATTTTAACAAACTTAAAAGTTACGTTGGGTAGAATTCCGTGGTCAAAAAAACTTGTGGAGATGGCAGTTCAAGAACATTGGAAGTTTCTCAAAAGTGAAATACTGAGGGCACAATTGCAGACAATTCCCTTGAGAAGGAAAACTTGGGGGAACATAAACAGCTTTCAAAAGAACTGAATAATAAAAAAGTCTCATTTAATTTCTACATCTCCTCAGTCTTCTCTTGTGAGGGAAATTGTGCTCAACATGGCATAATCATTTCATATGATAAGTGTTGGAAGTTGTGGCCTAGGATCACTGTAGGGTCACTACATAAACATCTAGATTCTTTAAATAAATAAATATTCAGTGCCAGATGAACTGCATCTAAGGATACTAAAAGAACTTGCAGATGTAATTTCTGAGCCTCTGTCCATTATTTTTGACTATTGTAGAACAGGTGAAGTGCCAGAAGATTGGAGGAAGGCAACTGTTGTCCCCATCTTCAAGAAGGGGAAAAGGAGGATATATGTAACTACTGACATAACTACCGATATGGGTAACTACTGTCAGCTTGACATCTATAGTTGGCAAAATTTTAGAACAAATAATCAAACAGTCAGTTCTTGAGCAGCTAGAGTGATGGCTGTGATTACTAAGAATCAGCAAGGCATTCTCAAGAACAAGTCATGTCAGACTAACCTTATCGCTTTTTTTTTTACAAACTTACTACCTTGCTAGATCATAGGAATGCTGTGGATATTGTTTTCCTTGATTTCAGTAAGGCTTTTGATAAGATTTCACATGATATTCTTATTGGCAAATTGGTAAAATGTGGAATAGATCTTAATACTGTTAGATGGATCGAGAACTTGTTGACAGATCTCACCCAAAGGGTGCTTGTATATGGTTTCTCATCTTCTTGGAGAGTGATGAATGGAGTGCCTCAGGGATCTGTCCTGGGCTCTGTTATTCAACATATTCATAAATTATTTGGATGAAGGAATAGAGGGGGTGCTTATTTAATTTGCAGATGATACTGAACTGGGAGGGGTAACAAACTCACAAGAAGACAGAATCAGGGTACAGGATGATCTTGACAGGCTGGAAAACTGAGCTAAAACAAATACAATGCATTTTAATAATGATCACTGCTGGGAGACTGGGGCAAGGGACTGTGGGGAAACCTGACATGCAGCATTTAGAATCATAGAATCATGTAGTTGGAAGGGACCTCCTCGGGTCATCTAGTCCAACCCCCTGCACTATGCAGGACACTCACAACCCTATCGCTTATCCACTGTCACCTGCCACCCCTTTGAACCTACATTGTTGCTGTGTTGTATCAGAAACCACAACAGTAACAGGGAAAGCACACAAATTCTCCTGTAGAAACCACCGTAATCACAATTCTTTTGTTCCACTGGTATCAATGAACAAACAGGTTACAAACAACCTGTTCAAATCAACACATCCAGCAAAACCTATTCACCAGAGATGAAAATGAGGTCAATGCTGAAAAGATAAATTTCAAATCAGCTTCAGCTTGGGGGTGGGGCACATTTTTCAGGGACTTATTCACATAGCTAAGCTACTCGGAACAATTATTAGTGGCAATAAAAATAAAGGGAACAAACAGAAAAAGGAGGATCTTTTATCGTTGCTAGCTACAATGCAACAAATCATTTCTGATTATTTTCCTTCGTTAATAGGCAACAAAACTTCACCTGATCTTCAATTCAAACTATCATAAGGATCTGCCTTTATAGTTTTATTTTAGCTCTTGAGATGCTGAGCAGCATGCAGCAAGGAGATATACATATTGTTTTATTCTTCTCAATTAGATATTTTATCTTGGCTTGCATTTGTGTTCTCTCACTCTCTCTCTCTTTCAACTAGCATTCAGAGTGCAATACTGACACTTTTTTATTGTATTCTATTGTACTGTCACCTCTGGTTTGCAGCACAGTCAAGTCACAGACCCTTATAACTGCACACTTCTTATGAGTATTCACAAACATATTAACGATGTGCAGGTAGCAAATTAGCTGCAGATCTCAACAATCTGCACTTACAGTAAATATTCCACTTTTGGAGAATGAGAATGATGCTTTAAAAGTCAGCAGTTGTTCGGGAAGCATTTTGTCACATTTATGAAGCTCTGCGTCACATTTATGGCATGCCATGTCATGATAAGTTGTCTAAAGTGCCTGTCAGCTTCCCACATAGATTGCACAAAAATGAACACCTCACAAGATGAGCTTATATTGTAACACTCACAGGCTTTTGAAGCATAGTTTTTCTTCTTTCACACAGGTATTGAAACTATATTTTTAAATATCTTCCTTTTTCTTGTTCCCTGTAAGTGGAACAATTCAATGAAACTTGATTTGCTTTATTTCTCCAGTGCAATCACATACAGTATTCAAAATATTTTCAGATGAAAAGGCTAAAAGTCTTTAATATAGGGCTGATGATTTGGTGAAAAATTAAGAGTCTTCTGTTTTGGATCCCTATGTTTTTCCTACAAAATAATAGTTATCTACAGTCCTGGTATTCCAACACAAAAATTATCACTTTTATCATGCCATACGTTTTTAAGCATTGTATTACCTCAGTTGATAAATGTATAGGTATGGCAAAAGTGGGTTAAAAATAACCAGTGAAATATCAGTGTAAATAGTAAACATGTCACATTGTATGTAGTTCCCACATGTATGCAACACGGGTGCCCATAAAATTGGACCTTCTTGTTCAATCTTCATAGCAGCAGCTATGATGCAAATGTCATGTCTCTATGTCAAATTCCTTCCCCACTGAACAGGCTTATGTTAGATTTCCCATTGACTTGCATGGCTCCATAGGGTATAATGGAGCTGATTCAGGAAACCTGAATTGAAACCTGAATCAAGTCAGAGTTCCTCCCCCCCCTCCCTCCTCCCCCATTATACCAGAACCCTTATCTGGTAACCAGTCACTGGGAACAACTCTTTTTTTTAAAAAAAACTGATTGAACAGGTAGATCTTGTACGTTTTGTGAATGGTGGCAAGAAGGTTAAGATCTATCTTTTCTGAGGTAAAGAAAGAAGACTGCTATTACCTCCTGATTCACCATTAAACTGAAATCCTAAACTAGGAATGGAACTACCAACAAATAAGTCTTAGCTGGGACAGCTGCTTCTCTGGAACAGAGTCTCATTCCACACATCCCCATTTAAAGCAGAAGGAAGCTGCTGCTAGTCACATGGATATAACGAAGGAACAAGTTGTAGTAACCAAAGAAACTATTTGAATCCATTTGTGATTTCCTCCCCTGCTGACCTTGTTTATTGCAACACACACAAACTTCTGAGAATCTTGTCAGAATGAGTCTTGGATATTAACCAGAGATCTACCCTCAGGCATAACTGTAAATAGGACTCAGAACAATAGACTTTCAACTGCATGCAGGGTGAGTGGATGAAGTGTCCTTACATTTGTGGTATCCATGATTCCTGTATATATTTGTGAAACAGCCTGGGGGTTGGGACGTGTCTGGCTGTCCAAGTTGGAATAGGGCCAATCAGGGTCAGCTGGCTGCACCCTGAGTGGCCCTGCCCCTGCATCTCCCGACCTCCATCCCTGGACTCTAGCCAATTTGCTCTCAGACCTGCCTCAGTGCCTGGAGCCAGCAGCAGGTAAGGGGAGAGGGCCCTGGGCAAAGGGTCGTGGTGGAGGGCTTGCTAACAAGGGCCTCTTAGCCTGCTAGGCTGGGCCTGCTCATGAGGGCCTCCAGGCCTGCTGACTGCCTGCTAAGGAGCTCTGTCTTGGGTCTGCTAATGAGCTGGCCAGCCCCCGTTAGTCCTACTTGATCCGGCTGCGAGCTGCGGCCCAAAGCTACCTTAAGCTGCCTGGCTGGGGGCCAGGGGAGGGAGGCCTTTCAAGGCCCATTCTTAGAAATGGGCTTTGAAGCTAGTCTAGATATAAACAAGATATTGGCACCATTTTGATTTTAAATAAACATTTTTGTTTAGGCACAAAATATGAAAATAGTCATCCACAGAGCAACCTGAATAACCCAGACTTGCCCAAGCTTGTTAGAGATCAGAAGCTAAGCAGTATAGGACTTTGCTAATATTTATTTGGTAGATTACCAAGGAAGGCAATTGCTAATGAACTCTGTTCATCTCTTGATCTGATAATCCCATGAAGGTTCAGATAAGCATAAATTGGTTGTTACTTGACAACATTTAATTATCATCACTCACCTGGACATTCCAAACTAATGTAGCTTATGTCATTTTCATTTATGTTTGATTTCTGTTAAACAGAATTTGGGCCTAGGGTGCAAAGGTTCATGGACCATGGGCAGTTGGTAAACTTGCAGCTGCATGAGCCCCGCCCTTACAGTTCTTCTGGCCTGCAGAGAGAGAGAGAGAGAGAGAGAAGGCCAGGACCATAAACTGTTTATTTATTTGCAGATATATAATGGACCCAATAACCAGGGAAGAAATTTTACTTTAGAATTTCCTTTTAGGGGCTGCTTTAAGAAATGATTTTTTAAATTAAAGACATGGTTGAAAACCCTTTCCCCTAGCTGAGTGGTTCTGGCCTACATCTATCTAACATTTTGTATGGGTTCTGTCACTGAAGAATATTGGTATACTCAATATGTTTATAAAACTTTTTAATCACCTTACTTTCATTAATACAGAATATTTAACCCCCATCTATTTTTGCCATTCCACTGTCATCTTTTTGTATCAAGAAAATATGGTCAGTCTGGGACTAAACCCAGAAGAGCATTAACTGAAAGAAAGTAATCTATGGACATTTGAAAATTACCCCTCGGTGTAACAGAAGTGGTACACATGTCAATTAATTTTCACCAGTAGAATGAAAAAATGATACTCAATATTATTTTTTTTTTAATTACAATTGTGTACCGCTAAAGGTGATCGGGACTTACCCTGGGCGCGATTGCTGTCGCAGGGAAGCCATCGCCGGAAAAGACACAGGGGGGACTACAAGTCCCATAAGCCCCTGGAGTGGCAGTAGATGCACAGCAGAATGCTGGGGGAGGAGGGAGCCAGATTGGCTCTTCCCAGCCTCCTCTGACGTCACCTTATAGGGAAAGGTCAGAGAAGCATCTGCCTCTTTCCCTCTTCCCTGCCGCCTTTTAAATCTGTAGGGCCATCGCTGGTTGAAAGAGGATCAGCCCTGAGCTCGCGGATGCCAAATATCCTATTTCCTCAGACATCTTGCATAGCATTTTGGATTGGCTGCCCACAGTATGCTGTGGCCATTATGAGGAGGTCCTTTTCAGAGCAGTGTTTATCCTTGCCATTTTCGGGGCTTTTCAGGGTTGTGAACTGCTGTCGGAGTCCCGCTCAGACCCTGGAGATCTAGCCTTAGTGAGAGGAGATGTGCAGGTTTCCGATAGGGAGCTGCACATTCTCCTCCACTGATCAAAAAGGGATCAGTTAGGATGAGGCTCGCACATAATTTGGGGGGCAAGCACGGGGGACACTCCTTGCCCTGTCAGTGCTATAAGAGCCTTTCTGGCAGTTCACCCAGCGGTCGAGGGCCCGTTATTGATTCATGAAAATGGCACCTGTTTATCTCGTTACCAATTTGGGGCACTCTTAAGGAGCACACTGAACCAGTTAGGCCTACCGGCAGAGCAATTTGGCACCCATTCATTCCACATTGGGGCGGCAACTGAAGCAGGTGCTTCAGGGCTGCCTCTAGAAGAAATAAAGGCAGTGGGTCAATGGCGTTCGGTTGCATATAAATGGTATGTGCGCTCAGGTTTACTGTTATAATGATGGTGTATCACATTCCATGTTGCAGATCAGGACCGGGGACTTCCGAGAGTGCTAGTCATTAGGCACAGTATTGTCCATTGGGCTGCTTGTTATGCAGTGAGTTCAGGGTGGAGCACCAGCCTTAGTCTAGAAGATCGTTACCGTATCTCCTGGGTGGGCCGTCAGGGAATGCGTTGGCCATCGCTGCTGACTGACCTGGACATGGCCATTCATCACAATTTGATAAATGTCACATCGTGACATTTTGATAATTCAACTCGGTGAAAATGATCTTACCAGTATGACAGCAGTTGGTTTGGCGGAATCCATCAGACGAGACTTTGAGAACATTACCTGTCGGTTTCCTGGACTTCAAATTTGGTTGTCTGCATTGTTGGAGTGTCAAGTTTGGAGAGGCGCTGTTTCCCCGAAAAAAGTTGATGTTGCATGGAAGAAGGTTAATAAAGCTGTTGCCAGGTTCCTGGTTTGAGTAGGCTGTTTGTTCATTCCCAAAATGCAGCAAACTTCCTATAATATTCAGCAGGTCACTGGGGGCACGGGGAGCCCGGTGGCATACCGGACGGCATACCTGTTGGATTAATATTTTGCTGCCTTGTGGCCAAAAGGCCACAAGAGGGCTGGTTCCTATTCCCCATGCTGTCCAATGCTCAGTTGTTATAATTATTAAAGTTGTGGCCTGTTTAATGCCAAGATGTTGTTCTGTGTCTTTGTGGCAAAGAAGTATTCCCCGGCATGGCAATAATGGCTAACTACAAAATGAGAGCTTCACAGGAGAACCAAGATGGAGCATCCGATTTTCATACTATACATTGGGATATGTCAGTAGGTTGCCTAGGAGGAAATATGCTCAAACAAGGTGACTCATAGTATATTCTGTAGAGAAAGATGAATTAAGTTAGTATTCCGACCAGTCTCATATTCAAGGTATCTCCCTAGATTTGCTGAAATATCTTCTAAAGCAGACACTACGAAGACAATGTAATTATCTTTCATATTGATGTAGGATAGCAAGCACTGAAAAGTCAGCAATTAGAGCTTCAATAAAACATTATTTGTGTTATAGCTGTGTTCACGGTACCTGCCCCCCTTGATTCACCCATTGCTACCCTCAGTGTTTCTTATTTACATGCACCTGCCTCTCTATTAACACCTCATTAAGGTACACACCTGCTGTGGTTCATATTTAAGCCCACTGTACCACAACCATTAACCTGTTGTATTTCATTAGAAGGCACTCAGCACAATGGCAGCACAGAGGAGAGCTCATTAATGGGTCACATTGCCACTGAAAATTGGTTTTCTGTGGGAGTCTCCTTTAGGTTCAAATTTCCTTTTATTAGTAATTGATTTTGTATTAAATATTTTCCCAGAAAAAGTATATATAACTGGAATGCACATAACATTAAATCCAGCTGAAACAGCATAGTTTTCAGACACCACAGACTAATAATAGGGGAATGAAATATATTATAATCAGGTAAGAAGGTCAGCTTTGCAGTTAAAGCCCAGAATTAGGGGCCTGAGATTTGCCATGCAATCCTGGCCAAGTATTACATTCACCTCAGCCTCAGTTTATTCCTGTGAAAAATGGGCACCATGTGAAGTCTATATTTCATAAGCCTTACATATCTAGTTATTTTTACATCTCATTCTACACTAATGTTAAGTGATATTTACACCACAACAGACATGTCTTATTTTTACATGGGGTAAGGAGCACATGAAGTGTGTGTGTTTGTGTGTGTGTGTGGGGGGGGGGGATCCCATAGATAAGTTCTGTTCACCTGCTTGTCAAGTAAAAATTAAATGCTTAGCATGTAGGTTCATATACTGGGACACATACAATTTGGCTTGCATCCACCAAAATATTTCTTTGGATGGAAAGATTTCAGCAGATGAAAAATGACTGTTGCTTTCCTCATTCTACTCTAGACCAAGGCCCCCAAAATGCTGCTCCTGGGGACAGGGAACTTTCAGGCACAGCAATAAAGGTCTAGCTTGGGATGCAACAGGAGAAGGAAGTTAAAAAGTTTACTTCCCAGAAGAAAATCATTCCATCAATGGAAGTGCTGTGAGGGATCCAAGCCTTTATTACTAAAATACATAGAAAATGAGAGAAGCCTTTTTTACATTACAGGATAGACTATTTAAATTATATTTGGAACAAAGTTAGATTAAGTCTTACGAAAACTTTTACTAGCCTGAAAGGAACAGCTGCATAGCATTGCTTGGAATTATTTAGACTCTGTAACTTGCTCTGATCTAACCTTAAGTACTGGAACAATGTCCCATTTAATTCAAGATTCAAATGTTTAGCCATGTTGGTCTGAAGTAGCACAATAAAATCAGAGTCCAGTAGGACCTTTAAGACCAACAAAGATTTATTCAGGGCATAAAGATTAATTCAGGACAGCAAAGCAAGGAGAAGGATTTAATTCTGTGATTATTTTAGTAGTAGGTAAGAACGGGAAAGGCAAGAAAATAACATTTTATTCAGCACATAGGATCCTTTTGAATGACACACATGGATAGTTTGTCAAAGATATGGAGGTGGGTTTTTAAGGTGCTGGACCCAATCAACAGAATCAACTTATATTAATGTCACAGAGAATTCTCCCAACTTTCTCCAGGTTGAAAATATATCCTAGAACTGCACAAATTGCAGTTTCAGCATGTCACTGAATTCCAAACACAAAAAAATGGATGTTTAAATCAGCCTTTAATTATTTGCTATTTGCTATGAGGAATAATTGGTAGTTTTTGACTACTGTGATATCCTCTGTATCTTCCTGTTACATAAACTGAGGACATTGTGCTCCTCAGTATGCAGATCAAAGGTTGCAACGAATGCCATTTATATGGAATATGTCATATCTATCCCAAAAGGTTGCTGATACAGGAAACTGTACATCTGATGGATGTAGCCCATGAAAGTTTGCCACAACAAATGCTGCAGGATACTTTGTCATCCACAGTATTATAGACAAAGATTACATTGCATAGATTCAGAACACAGAGTAACCATCCCAAAGTTAGGGATGGGCTTGAATTGGTTCAAGAGCAAAAATTCAGGATGAATTTGGCCCAGTTTCTAGCCCCAGAACCAAGGAAGGTGCCTATGCAAAACATTTACTAGATTTTTGTCCAGTTCAGTTTGATTGTTTGTGCCTTTTAAACCTAACTTCTGAGCAGGGAGGGGCGCTGTAAGCCACTTAACCCATCTGTTTCGCTCCTCTCCATTTCCAAGCAGAGGGAAGTGAAACAGAACAGTGAAATTACTCGCAGTCATTTATACCTAACAGCCTGGTTGGTCCACTCAACAGCTGTTGGGGTTAAGTGTCTGTGAGTCATGTAACCTCTCTATTTCACCCCACACACACACACTTCCAAGTGCGGAGCAGTAAAATGGACTTGTGAAATGGCTGACAGCCTTTTCAGCCTAACAGCAGATAGGCACTGTTAAATTCATGGGTTCAAAGGCACATTGGGAGTTCAATCAGCTCTTTATTGTGATCTTAACATGGTAGTACAAGAGTCAAAACTGAACCAAGATACCCTTCAAGAGCCCCAACATTCATACACTAGCAAATAGTGGATCTTCCCGCCAGTGCACTCTACAAGTCAGTTTCAATTTGAACTGACTGGATCCCGGAGTGGCAATCTAGCAGAGCATTGGTCACTTTGATCCTACCTGGGACCTCAAGCTCAGTCCTCAGAAGAATCATTAACAGAACCAAATACATAACAGGCATATCTGTCTTTATGTGAGCATTTCACCCATTGGTTTCACTTCCCCCACTGCTAAGCAATCAGGATTGAAACAGACTGGTGAAATGGCACACAGCCATTTGAACCTAACAGCCTTTTGGTTACACAACATGTCCATTTCTCTCTCCCCTACTTCAAAGCAAAGAGAAGCAAAATGAGCAGGCTAAAGGGCTGCTGGCCAATTAACCCTTCCTGGATGATCCAGCACTAGCTGATTCAGGAAAATTGCAGCTCTGTTGTTTGGGGGGTTGGATTCAGGGCCCATCCCAAACTGAACCAGAATTTTAGGTTCCTGACAATCCCTAGCTAAAGTCATATTCTGAGGAAAACAGAGTCAATTTTGCAGAAAATTTTATCCTTTACATACAATTCTGAGATGTTTCTTGATATAAATACTAGTAAACCAATAGCAATGAAGACACTTAACATATTATTATTATTATTATTATTATTATTATTATTATTATTATTATTATTATTACTAGTAATCAAGCCCACTGTACTTACAATACAGCGGGCGCTAGATAATGATCTCGCGTCCGGCGAGTCGGCAGGCCGCCAGCACGCTGGACATGGTGGCCTGATGCGGCGAGAGGCGTCAGGCCGCCGGCAAGGGAGCAACTGTGAGCCGTGCTGTGCGTGGGTCCAATTGCTCCCTTGAACTCCCTTGCTCCCGCCAATGGTCTGTCGGGAGGAAGGGGCCAATCGACACCCTTCCTCATCCCGGACAGAGCCCGCCCTAACTCCTCCCCCTAAGCCCTTATGGCTTAACCCCGTGGGCAGGGGTTAAGATTATTATTTTTATTTCTATTTCTATTTCTATTTCTATTTCTATTTCTATTTCTATTTCTATTTCTATTTCTATTTCTATTTCTATTTCTATTTCTATTTCTATTTCTATTTCTATTTCTATTTCTATTTATTATCCGCCACTCCCAAACGGCTCATGGTGGGTTACAACAGTCTGAATAAAATCCCAGTAAAAAAACCTCATTAAAACCCCAAGACATAAAAACATAACACAGATACAACTAAGCACAACTAAAATATGTAAATCTGTTCCAGTGAAAGAGTTAAAGTGCTTTATAATATAATTTTGCATTCAGTACCAACATAATTAGATTGTAACAAGCAAACCCCTACAACATAACACAGTGAAAATTTGAAAATTTGATTCTCCCTGGCAAAGAACCAAGTCCCTGTGTGTGCGCAAACCTGACATTAATAAGCTACAAGAGATTACATGATTTAGAAAAGAAGCACTTGGTGTTACAAAATCAAATAATAGATCTCTAGGCTATAATTAGGAGAATTGGGATTCAACAATGAAGTCATAATAATGTAATTTAGCTGTAAGTAACAGAGCCATGGAGTCACATTAGGAGGTGTGATCACATCTTTCAGCAAAGCTCCACTGTGTAGACTTATTGCTGCTTCATTCAGTCGAGTTTCCAGCAACCTGTTGGCACTGAGTCATGAACTGTCGGCCTCTCATTCTCTACGGGCAGTATGGCAAGGTGCCACCCATGCCTTTTTCATTTCATCCCTGTGACTTTTAAGTCAAAAACAATAAAATGATATATACTGAGTGCAAAGTTGCTTGAGAACATTTGAATAAACAGCATAGCAGTAGGAGCCATAAAAGAAATAACACACTAAATAAGCTCATGGTTAAAGCAATGCACAAAATGTCTTTGCGGATTGTGGACATGTAAAGTCTTGTTAGCTCGTTAGTCCTGTGGCACTTTGTTTGTGTTCTGCAAAGAAATCAAAGACAGTTTTTTGCAAAGGAGACTGAGAATGGTTCTCCCTGCTCCTTTTAAATGGTATATGTCAATGGCAAACCACCATGAACATCTCAGCCCTGACAGCAAATAGGAAGGCAGCATGGTATAGCCCAATTTGATCATAACTTGGCAGCCAAACACGGTCAGTACTTAGATGGGAGACTACAAGGAAGACCCTGTGAGTGTCCTGCATAGTGCAGGGGGTTGGACTAGATGGCCCATGAGTTCCCTTCCAATTCGATTATTCTATGATTCTATGATTCTGCAGAGGATGGTAACAGCACATCACCTCTGCTTCTAACTTGTCTTGAACACTCCTTGCTGAGATCACTGTAAATTGGCTACAACTTGACAGCACTTCACACACATTCAAAGCATGTACTTTGGTAAAAGCTCATACCTTGAATAAATCTTTGTTGGTCTTAAAGGAGGTGCTAATGGACTCAAACTTTGTTTTCTCCCTAAAATTAGTTTAAAATAATCTGCACAGCCCATTAAAGTGTCAGCAGTGGCAACCCATTTTCAGAGTGGCTGGTGTTGTTCTCCCCAAGGTGATCTGGGGCTTCTTACAATGAGTAAGTAAGTGGGTGGGGCCTCCATAGATGTTAAGGTTAGCCCCAAGGCCTTTCTTTATGTAGCTGGTAGTGATGTAGTTTCCATGATCAGATACACATAATTGGTTAAAGTTTTAAATTTTGACACTTATTTTCTATTGATGTTGAGGTTTCCCAATAATAGAAAATATGGTATTTCTAATGATGTACTAATATTGATATTTGAATTATGATATTCAGACATGAGAAATATAAATGCTATAGAAGTACTTCTTCCAAAAACAGATGACATCAGAACAGTTTGCAATACATGAACTGATTTATTTATTTCCTTCTTCCTTTTTTCATATTGAGTCACCGTTTGTGTTTCATGTATAAATAGTGGGAGAATCTCATGTCCACCGTCATAGTTTAAACCATGTATTTGTTTATTTTATTTAGAACATTTTATTCTACCTCTCTAATCTATTGGGGCCCTCAATGGAGTGAAGAATTTATTTAAAAAATTAACCCCCAACTTTAAAACCAATATAACAATTATTAAAAATAAAAACAAGAAAGAGGTTCAACAAGGAAGCACAAAATGATACTGAAGGGTCTTCACCCAGTAGCAGAAGCCAAAGGTGTGAATGGGAGAGACTAGTATTCTTGGAGAACAAATTCTATATTTTCAGGGCTATAACTCAGGTTGCCACGCATTTAGCCTCAAATGCTGAGGGCATTGAAACATGGATCTTGAAAATTACAATAATGTCCAGGCAGGCAATCCTGCAGAATAGGCAGCTTTATAGGTATGATGTTCCAAAGGTGTAGAGGGCTTTAATATCAACACCAAAACCCTGATTGCTGCCTAAAAGCAAACTGGAAAACAGTGTAAGATGAAATGATGCTGAAAGATTATGGTCCAACCGCATTCTGTAGCAGTTCAATTTTCCGGGCACTCTTCAATAATAGCATTGCAGAAATCAAATCTAGATGTTATCCATGTTGGAAGAAGAAAGATCTGTAGTGTGTATGATTCAACAGCATATATTCAGGGGGCATCAGCAGAGATGTGTCTTTAGGATAGTTAAAAAGGAACTTACTGATATTTTTCAAATAATCTCTTCCAGCATCCTGATTGGCTCAGACTTCTGCTCCTTTGAGCACATTCATTCTCTGCTTGCTTCCAGAACTGAACAGACAGAATTAATGAAGAACACAGTTAGACAGACTACTAGGATTCTCTCCTTTCTCTCCGTACAAAGTTGTATCTGTTATCAATAATACTATTTATTATTTTTGCAGCTGGTTCTTCACTCATTCATTTATATATTTAAGTTCTGCCAATGGGGCTATGGGCGCAGTGTGAACATTCAGGCTGCAAAACAAAGGTAGATAGTTTCAAAAGGCAAAGAGAAGAAGAAATACAAAATGGCAATTTTCTGCAACACTCAGCCTACTGGATAGGCTTACTGAAGACAACTACCTGATCTAGAAAAATCAAGAGCTACATACTAGAGATGGAACTGTGGCATGTGATTAAAGTCTTCTAACTGGGAGATGACCAGCAGACAAGACAAAGGACCTGGAATTCTGATAGTGAGGAGGCAAGTGGAGTCCTGATCAAAGGTTTGACTGTTAGATATGTTAAATATAGCATCATCTGTTAAGGAAGTCTGCTTGGAGAAAAGGGAAGCTTGGTTGACCCTAGAGCTTTTTGCTATGCTCACACTTCCCTGTGCCCCTAGATGTCAGAACTGCACCTTCTAAAACCTAAAAGGGAAAATGTTTGCCTGGAGATAGCAGGACGGCACCAGCTTTGAGGCCCCCTTCAATGGCTTTCCTTAAACTGTGCTTGGAGTGGACCATAGCCCCACACTCCCTTTGGAGAACTGCAGACTGGATTTTCAGATGGTTAAGTGGCTAGGGAACTGGTTAGAGAACCACATCCAAGGAGTAGTTGTCAATGGCATTTCATCAGAATGGAGAAAGGTGAGCAGTGGGGTGCCATAGGGCCTGGTAGTTTTTTTGTCAGTTATCTGAGGGGATGGCGGAAAATGGGTCACAAAAATGAGAAGTTATTCAACTCCTCCCATGTCTCTACGCACACCAATAGGCGGTGCCCCCCCTCCACTCCATTCCCTGACAATGAGAAAAAAGGGTAGCTGCTTTTCACTCTATATGCACACTTTGATTCTTTCAAACAAGAAAACAGCCTCAGGGACTGAGTTGAATGCCTACCCTTGGTGGGACAGTGTGATTGAAGCCTGATCCTGTGCTCTGTCTAACCTTTGGTGTTTTTAATGTTTTCAGTGAGCCGCAGAGCTGCATTTTCCCATCACCAAGCTCACTGGCAAAGATTCTGTTGTCACTGGGTAGGGAAAAGAGATTCCTGTGCTGCAGGGGAGTTCCTTGGTTATGCATATTAGTGACTGCATTAGAGAACAAAGCATGTCACTGAGTTTCTAATAGAGTCTCGCAAGTGGAGTTGGCAAAACTACAGTGGGCAGGGCTATGAATTGTTCCATGTAGAAATCATTGCAGCATAGTTTTTCAATAGACTATATTCAATGCAGAAGAATGATTGTAGTATAATAAAGCGGTCTAAACTGGTTGTTTTAAAAACTGTTTTATTTGGCTCTGTGCCAAGTACCTCCTTATTTGGCTCTGTGTTTCTGTGATTCAATGCCACTGTGTGGGAAGATAATGCAACAACCCTCTTAAGGTTCTTCAGTAACACATCACACAATTCAAATATTTTGAATTTTTGGACCTTTATTTGCTTTTTAGTTTATAAGCTGTTGCTACCTAAGTAGTCTGTGACAAATGTATATAAACAGGGGGGGGGGGGAAAGCATTTTTCACTACTAAATCAAAATTAGATGGAATTGTCTATGCACAATTTGAATTTTATTACTGACATGATTCTATTCTACATGTTAATCATTTACTGTAGTAACAGAATAGTACATTCTGTGGATGGAATCAACCCAACTCTAGTTTGGAAGGATATATGTAAGGCCATAAAATTAGGCTTTGTTTAACTATAAAGGACACAAGGCTGAGATTTTCCAAGTCACTAATGGCACATAGTTGCCTCTGTACTTTGAATGCCAATTGTTTTAGGTATCATGACAGTAATTTGTTCTGTGACTAATTATTTCCCCTAGTCCCTACATGATCCGAAACATTTATATTCAGAATATCAAGTGGGACTTGGAACAATTCAAATGTGCTAATGAAGCCTTAGATGCCAAGAGTACACAACAGTTCAGAGGATAGTAGTCCTCAACCTATTGATAAAACTTTAATTTTTCTTGCAGAATTGCCCGTTTTAAAACTACCTCAAAATAGATGCTGTGTTTTGGAGGGCACTGGGGAGAATTTTGTAATCACTAATTTCTGAATGTAAGATATAAACTGTATAACTCTTTTTTCTCTTGAAAATAAAGTATCTGAGACAAAAAGCCATGGGATAGATCAACCAATAGATGTGACATTATTTTTTAATTTGATGCTACATGTGACCATTTAATTTACTTTTATTATAAGATTTCGTCCTACGTGGTTTATGCATGTAAAGGTTTTCACTGAAGCCAGCATGCTGACTCTTTTAAATCATCATTTTTTAAAACTGTCATGTCATGCATTGAAAGATGGACTTACCATAGCAAATGGGGGGGGGGCAATTCCTCCGTTGTGTTAGATGCTCATTGGTAGGCCATGGTCAGCTCCAATGTCACATGATCACCATTCTGGCACATGCTACTGGCAGGGCCTTATTGAAATTGTAGTTCATGAACACAGAGCTTGAAACAAGAAATTTCTGTGAGAGCACACACATTTTTGAAAGCGCTACAATCTTTCTTCTTCAGAGGTATGCTGTTCCTTGTAAAGAGTGGATATAGCAGGACGCTTGCAAATGCCTATGCGGGAATGGATAAATTAATTTCTGCTGGTGTAATATTGTCACAGAAGAGGTGGGAGGGTCTGCACCAAACAAGGGGTGCCTCAAACTCCCATTGGTGGATGAGGGAATAGAGGCTGTTGACTTCACCCATTGGTGTACAGTGGCACAGTGGAAGAGATTTAAAAACATTCTAGCATTTATGCATGCAAAAACAGGTGTTTTCTTGATGGTTTTTTAAAATTGTTTTTAAGCTAGATTTAAATACCGCACTGAAAAGATACAGTGGTTGCTATGAGGGAAGGAATGCCATGCATAATCAAAGATATTATGCTAGCTTTTCTGTGGCAAAACCAGCAACACATGCAGAAATAAAAAAAAAATGTCTTTGGGGGCAGACTAATGCACGGTCAGATGACCCGGTGCATTACCTTTAATGCACCCTGGCCCTTCAGATATCATGAGCAGTTACTCAAAAGCTCATATTGTAATAAATGTTGTTTGACATTTAAAAGGCATTCCCAACAACCTCAGCAATCTGAACATCCAAATGTGGTCATGGAAGCATCTCAGAAGTATGGCTGATGTTGGGGGTAAAGGGGGTAAAGTCCAAAATGCACTATGTTATTTCCCTGTATCAGCCAAAGCACCAACAAACTGACTTTCCACCTTATATAGATTAAGCTTCAGATTGTTTTATTATATCCAGTCCATGAATGACATCAGATACTGAATCAAAGTTTGCAACCTCTCCCTAGACTTAGAGGACTTCGATGTCATCTGCATATTGGTGACACCTCATCCAAAATGGTCACATGATCTTTATTGGTTTCATGTAGATATTAAGTACCATAGAAGGCAAGGTAGATTCCTGTGGTATTTTGTCTGCCATAAGTCATGGAGGGCAACAGTAATTACCCCAGCACACCTTTCAGAACTGACCCTCAAGAAAAAAGCCAAATTATCTAAATGTATTATTATCCAGGTCCATCAGTCCATACTAGGAATCCATAGGACACTCTGGTTGGTGGCTTTGAAAGCCAATGATGAATCCAAGAGAATCAACAAGGTTTTACTTCCTCCTGTCATCTCCCAACATAAGTCATATGCTAGGGTAACCAAGAATGTTTCTGTCCTGATTCAGGTTGAAAACTAGATTGAAATAGATCTAAATGATTAGTTTAACCCTGGAATGTTGACAGAGTATAAATATGCAGGATGTAAAGCACCAAGCTACTTAAAAGGATAAATTAATTTTAACAAGAAGAGAAACAAACTTTGTAGTAGAAAGAGAGGGGGAAAAAATCTGTCTAATTCTTCTGTTGTCTTTATCTGTTCTGGAGGAAAGCAGTGTGGGTGATTGCTCAAAGGAGCAGGAAGGAGCATGAAACATCAGGAAGTTCCTGATTTATTATTATTAATAATAATAAAATTTCTATTTCACCCTGTCTTGGGTGACTGTGCTAAATATACAACTCCTACAATGTCCCATGTAGGATATTCCTCATAACCCTTTTATTCATGCACACTACAGGTCTCTCATATTCCAACATGGGAAAGCTGGAGTCGGGTTCCTACCATGTGCCCAAATATATAATAGACAGCAGCAAAAGTCAGATGGATCCATTGAAGGGTTTTAAAGAAGCCACACTTCTGTCTGTTTTAAACCTAACACTAAGGTCCATTCCACACAAGTTTAATGTAGCGGGAATGTGGCAAATTGTAATCGCTACTAATATGCAGTTATGCACGACGTCATACACCATCTGCCACACTCCTGAAACAGTCCTGCTAAAAGCGCTTTGTTGTAGCACTTCCAGGGAAATCCCAAAAAGTGGATTCACCCTCTGGAAAGCGCTACACTCTTGCAAACAATCTGCAACAGTTTCAAAAAAGCCTTCATTCACCCAGCGAGGCTTCTCTGGCTGCAGTCTCTCCACAGAGCTGCTTTAAAGCTCCCCTCAAGTCACCAAGCACAACACAGCCCTGTTTGCAAGTTCCCTTTATTTTCGGCCGAAAATCGCGCCCGTGCACGGGGGGGGGGGGGGGGTTCACTCGGGGGAGCGTGGCAACGATGAATCGGCAGCTCACAGGCCAGCTGCCAGCTAGATGGGTCTCTACATTAGGAGGAAGCAAGGAATCAAGGCATATTCGTTGCAACGTGTGTTTCTATCTTTTTTAAAAAAAAACTGTTCTTAAAGGCAAAGGGGCTTTTCCGGAGCATGGTAACAACCGCCCATTGGCTGCTCGTTTGATTGACGGCCAGGGGCAGGACAAAGCACGAAAAAAATAGCTTCCTTTCTAGCAATTTTTGCCGAGACCGGAACCCTGTGGGAAACGATTGAAATGCAACTGGATTCCACTACAAAGGCAGGTATGCGTTACGCCGAATTCCAGGGCCATTCCGCACTGGGATCCATGTTGCAAATTGTTTGCAGAACGAAAAATCGCCATTTTAAATAGTGGAATTCGTCATTATGCATACCTGCCTTGGCAAAAATTGCTAGCCAGGAAGCGATATTGCTGAGCTGTGTCCCGCCCATGGCCGTCAAGCAGCCAATGGGCAGCCGTTATCATGCTCCCAAACAGCCCCTTTCCCTTTAAGGAAGGTTTAAAAAAAACACACACACGTTGCAACGAATCTGCGTTGATTCGTTGCAACGGAGAGACCCATCCAGTTAGCCGGTGGTGTTTGAGCTGCCGTTTCATCGTTGCCACGCTCCCCCCGAGTGAAAAAAAATCCCCCCCCTCACGGGCGTGATTTTCGGCCGAAAATAGTGTGAAAAATAAAGGGAAAATAAACCAGCAAACGGGCCTCTGTGTTGCTTGTGCTTGGTGACTTTAAACAGAGGGACCAGCTGGGGAAGCCTCGCTGGGTAAATGAAGGCTTGCCGGTGCATTGATCTCTGCTCGCTCGGAGGGAAAAAAATGGCGATCGCTTCACCAGAAGATCAGAGGAAAGAGCCAGGGGGAGGGACTTTGCAGAAACCGCAACAATGGTAACGCACAGAACTTTTCCGCTAGTGTTGCAGATTGGTTGCAGGAGTGTAGCGCTTTCCGGAGGGTGAATCCACTTTTTGGGATTTCCCTGAAAGCGCTACAACGAAGCGCTTTTTGCGGATTGGTTTCAGGAGTGTTGCAGATTGTCAATGACGTTGTGCATAACGGCAAAACTGTAGCGATTTCAATTAGTAACCATTGTGCTATTTTGGACGAATGCGGAATGGCCCCCACTATTTAAAATTCCGTTTTTTCTTTCCGAAAGCAATTTGCCACATTGAACCTTGTGCGGAATGGGCCTAAATCAGGCTCCCCAATTTCTTTAACAATCCATGACAAACACATTATGGGTTTCACTTCTCCAAGAATCTTGCCCATATACTAGGTTGTACAAACTACAAGGTATCTATTAAAAACCTGACATCACAGTACTCTAGATATACAGGGTTTTATCTGAAAGGTATTTGGTAATCCAGTGGTCACAAAAGGCTACCAGTTTTGTCTTGAAGGACAAGATCAAATGTATTTTACATGTTGCAGGGCAAAACTCTGCAGAATGACACTAATCATTTACAATTGTGATAGAGATTGCTGATTTCCTGCCACTTAGTGCAATTTAATATATGTTCCAGCCTGTTATACTTATTACAAGATTTTCTCGACTGTGTCTGTATTTTTATTACCCAGAAAATTGAAGAGGTCTAGAAAGGTAGCCCACAGAATGTTTTGTTAAGACTGCTCTATATTTCTGGATGTTCTGGGTGTTTCATCCCACATTATATTTCTGATGCAACCTTTAGTGGTTTAGGCACCATTGCTTCTGAATAATGAGACTGACATGAGGTCTCTCTCATCTCTCTCTCATTAAAGAATAATAAAAATAAATTATTTAAGACAAAAAATTGGACAGTATTCTATGAATGGATTCTTGTCTTCTTGGGGATTTGTTTTACTTTTCCTTTGTGCTTTTGGTTTAATAAGCAAGAGTAAGAGCCAACAATTCAAAACCAGCAGCAGCTGCAGCAACAAAGGGATCATGAAAAGTAACTGCTAGACAAACACCAGGAGGGGAGAAACAGACATAAAAGAAAAAAATATAAATGCCCTGACAACAACAAATTAAGGAATTAATATTTTTAAACAACCTAATAATAAAATAATCCACTGAGCAGGATCAAATGCTCTGACCTTAAGCAGTAGCCACTTCCAAGCTTTTTACTATTTTCTATTAGTAATAGGGCATCATCTAGCTATCTCAAATGGTTAATGTTCCTTTCACCAATTTTTGCTCCACCTGAACTAATCAAGCTTTTCTTAGGATATGTCCCGAATATACATACAAGAGACAGGGAGACAAAATGCATCCTTGTCTGACACATTTGCCAACTGGAAACCATTCTATTTGTCCATGTTCTATCCTAACAGTAGCCACTGAGCACATGAAAGTAGAAGAAGATTCAGGCCATTTTTTATTTGATTTGTCCAAATCACCTATTGTCTCCTTTTGATTTGACTGAATCAATTCTGAAATGGCCAAATTGATTCAACGCCATTGAAACAAATGGTACCATTCAAGTCTATGGGTATTTTACCCTTTCCATCTTTTCAATGATGGGGGTGGCGGGGAGGGTTGAGATAGAGACACCAGACTTACAGCATAGCTTCTGGAGCTGACTCAAGAAATTAACACATCAGATTAATTATAATATAGTTGCTTTGCAGCCAGCTTCCCAACCCCTCATCTCTGTTTGTGCTGATGGTGAAAAGTGACATCAAGTCATATAGCTGACCTATACTGACTCGATAGCTTAGCAACCCTAGACTTCCTTGATGGTTTCCCATCCAAGTAATAACTAGGTCCAACCATACATTGCTTCTGATATCTGACAAGATCAGGTTAACCTGGGCCATCCAGTTCAAGGTAGCTTTGCGTGTGGATTCGGGTTATACCATACTAGAATGACTTCCCCATATTTAATGCTTCTCCTTTTCCAGGTTCTGTCTAACCCCAATACCCTATCTATACTTCTAGTACCAACTAAAGCATTACATCTCAACATATCACAGATCTGTCTGCATTGCATGTAAGTGGTAATACTATTAGAAGTGGTCTTACAAGAAAGCTGTGATGCATGGATATACTGCATGGTTATACTGGTGTGATTTCTCCAGTGTGAAATGCCTTCTGCCCTTGGGCCAAAACTGAAGATGACATCAGTGATTCCTCCTGGCTGGTGAACTGTTTGACACATGGCAAGAGCTACACAGTCTCATCAGAAGATAGGATAATCCAAAAAGATATTATTTCAACTTTAGGACACTTACATGCCTCTCCATGCTTGACCAAGTCAAGATTAGAATTAATAATATGATAAATAAAAACATAAAATTGCCTGTATTTGTAGAGCTTTACACCAAGCCAGGGAAAGAAATTTTCCATCTCATACATATCATATAGGCAATTCCTGAAGTATAGTTTAAATATATATTACATTTCTGGACTATAAGAGTTGAGAACACCAGTATATGTTCAGATCAGTGCTCACAAAAGGCAGGAGGAAGCAGGAACTAGGAGAACATGACATAGTTTGAGACTAATGGGGAGAAAGACAAATCCAGACAATGCCAAAAAAGGTCTTGCTATGATTGTTGTACTAGATAACCAATCAAAATTGTATGGTTGTATGCATCACCTCTAGAAGTTTATGCTTCCTCCTGAGAAGTTTGGCCACTGTGCCTTCCAAAAAACAAAACCAGGTGCATTTACTGTTCCAGAAGTAAAACTGCATGATCAGCCAAACACATAACAACCTCTATTAGATCTTGTTTGTAAAATATGCATATTCCACAGAAGAAAACTTGAATGTTGTACAAAAAGAGGAGTGTAGAAGTTAGCCGGAGGGGAGCTGTAACTTACATGCCAGAAAGTTACATGGTTTTATATAACTCTTACTGAAAAGAGATGTGATGAATGCCAAAGCTGCTTCTGTGCATTTTATAGTGCTTACAACCTAAACAGACCATTTATTTTTTGCATTAATATTTTTGAAAATCAGTTTATATTTGTTTTGAATTATTAAAATAGGTCATACATCTTTCTAAAATAAATCATTAGTTAAAAACCCAAATAATTTGTCCTAATATGAAATGCTGCTGAGTTGAGAATGAATTTCATGCACACATTTGTATATAACTAAATTATGTAATACTAGGGGCAAAGCCCATTGTCTCCAAGAATACAACGGGCGCTAGAGCTTGGCAGTGGGAAGAGGAAGGGGAGGAGTTGTCCAGTCTGTAAGGGCATGAGGTTGTCATGTGTGTTGTGTGGGAGGTTGTGGTGGCATGGTGGCAAATGAGGCCATGGGTGTGGAGACATGGGTGTCAAGAACCTGTGGTGTGGAATGTTCGTTGATTGTGGGAGAGGACTGATCTTTGGGAATTGTGGCATAGTGGTTACAGATGAGCTTTCCAGAGCCATGTCCTCAGATATGTGAAGGGAAAATCAGACTGGAGACTCTTCTTAGGGGAAGATTACATGGCAACCAATTCCCCCCAGTTCTGCGTCATTTCCTTTCTTGTGTGAATTAGGCCACATTCACCGAAATGCCCCTCTGCCCTAATACACATGGGGTAGTCACAGTACACAGGTGTCCACTCTGTTCCTTCTGTCTCCCATATTTTCACTGTTGGTAAAATGTTATGTGCCCACATGCTTCTTTCATGGTTGCTCCTTAGAAGAACGGATTTTTGTACCCTATTGCTTACTCCCCAAAGGAGTCTCAAAGCGGTTTACAAACACCTTTTCCATTTGTCTCTCCACAATAGTCAACCTGTGAGGTATGTAGGGTTGTGAGAGATCTGAGAGAACTGGGAATGGGCCGCAGTGACCCAGCAGGCCTCAGGTGTCTCAAAGCATTTTCCAATCGTCTTCCCCTTCTCTCCCCATAGCAGACTCCCCATGAGGGAGGTGGGGTAGCGAGCCTCACAGGGAAGCTGGCAACCCTAAGAGGAAGACTGTCTGTGCACAGCAGTCTTGACCTTAGTAAGGTTTTTAATACTGTTTTTTTTTATTTGCCAGGCCAAGGTTATTTGCCAGTTACTATTTCAGTGACGATGTGTCTCCAGACATTTACTTGTTCTCTATTTAGTTTCAGGCTGTAAATATTTATTTAGATCTTCCTGCACTTTCCAGACTCACAGGACTGATGCTGGTCTGCCTGTCTGCGCCCCAGAATACAAATAGTTGCTGATAAGGGCTGGCCATAACCCATAGGCCAGGAGGGACACTCTTGCACCACTCCCTACCAACTGCAGGCAAAAATGGCTCATTTGAAGGCTGGACTCTGAGGCATTGTACGATTTTGAAGTCCCACCTCCAAACCTCCAGGAATATTTCCAACCCAGGGGTAGCCAACCTACAGGTGTGGCCTGGAGAGCTCCTGGAATTACAGCTCACCTGCAGAGTATAAAGATCAGCTCTGCAGGCAGAAAGGGCTACTTTGGACAGGGTTGTGGTAGAGAAGAAACATTTAAAGCTTCCCACACAGGTTGTTGTTGAATTGAAAGACTTCAGGCCTACTGCACAGGGTTGTTGTACAGATGGAACAGGAGACAAAAGAGCCAGCTTCCTCTGCAGAATAACGCTGTGCAGTGGCCTCAAATCTGCAGAGAGTTGCAAAGAAGAAAGACACATGGCTTGGCTGTGTCTAACCCCCGGCCAGAGCAGTATTTTAAGTGAGAAGGGGCTTTTCTGTGGCCTCCCTGTCAGGCAACTGTTTGGCAGAAGGGGAAAGTCCCCCCCCCTCAAAAGGAAGGCCCTCAGGCTCCCCTGCATTGCTCTTGGAAAGGCCTCCCTCCCCTCAGTCAGGGCCTGTCAGAGGCTCCTTCGCAGCAGGCCTGAAGGGGGGGGGGCTCCTGCCAGCTCTGTCAGGGTTCTGAGGCAATTTACAGTTGGACATGGCAGTTAGGACAGTTTTGCCTTGGGGCGAAAAGGGCTGGTGCAGCCTGTCCAAGCCTCTGTTCTCATCCCCCTTGGCAGCCCTGCTGACCTCCTCTCCCTGTGGTGGTCAGGAGCAGACTGGCAGCCAGACTGGGCTGGGTGAATGGAATTTTGGTCTGTCCTGGTGAGGGGCCAATAGGAAGGCACTTTGCGCGCCTCCCCATTGGCTGCTTGGCCCTGGATGGACACTCGGAGGGCCCAATCAGGAGCCGCTTTGCGGCTCCTGATTGGGCCTTCTGAGTTTTTATCCTGGACAGGGCCCGCCCTAACTCCTCCCCAGGTGGCCTTACTCTTTTATTTAATAGGACCCTGTCCTATTTAAAGATAATAAGCTGCAGTTCAGTCCAGATGAGACACAGGTACTTCTGATTGGTAACATAGCCAAGTGAAAACTGAGATTTCTACCTAAAGAGTTGTCACCTTACCAACTGGCCTAATTCCATCTGGAGGTTTTTCTCCAGTTCAGCAGTGCAAGTCATATGCCCACCCCTTTTTTGTTCCTAAATGACATCATCCTCCATTCTTACACAGCTTATGAACAGTCCTTGTTTTTCTGTTAAAAACTCTTTTTAAAAAGGCTTGGCATAGTATTGTTGGAACAATCTTTTTCATGGGTCCAGATGAGAAGGTAGATTTTGTCCCTGAATGGAAAGAAACTCCCCTTCCCTCTGCATTTTCCCAATAAAATGCCATAGTGTCATTTCTGAGGCCAACAAAAATTAAGATTTGATTTCCAAGGGACCAAGCCCTATGAAGATAGGTTGAGGGACTTGGGAATGTTCAGTCTGGAGAAAAGGAGGTTGAGAGGGGACATGATAGCCCTCTTTAAGTATTTGAAAGGTTGTCATTTGGAGGAGGGCAGGATGCTGTTCCCATTGGCTGCAGAGGAAAGGACACACAGTAATGGGTTTAAACTACAAGTACAATGATATAGGCTAGATATCAGGAAAAAATTTCAGTCAGAGTAGTTCAGCAGTGGAATAGGCTGCCTAAGGAGGTGGTGAGCTCCCCCTCACTGGCAGTCTTCAAGCAAAGGTTGGATACACACTTTTCTTGGATGCTTTAGGATGCTTAGGGCTGATCCTGCGTAGAGCAGCGGGTTGGACTAGATGGCCTGTATGGTCCCTTCCAACTCTATGATTCTATGATTCTATTAAATTTGGGCAGTAGCACAGTGTCAGGGCAGTAGCACAGCACAGTTACATTATTACAACAATGCAACTGGCAAATATTATCTCTGCTCTCTTGAATAGCATTTGAAAAGTTCAAGAAACACTCTCTCCCCTTCAGCCAAGCAGTAGAAGAACAATTGGTCTTTCCAGTGTAGATGATCACAATGGGACACCTAGCATCTTCCAGCACTCAGCATTACCCATACTGATTCTGCATGGCAGCAACCCTACCAGGCTGCCATCAGTGTGTGGAAGCAGAGCAGTATGCTCCGCCACTTCCTGCGTCCACCTGCAGGGACATTTTACTGCAGTGGATCAGGTCAACCCTGGATTACTTCTTCCTCACAGAGGCAGCCGGGGCACAATGGTTCTGCCATTGGGAGAGGGTGTTTTTTTTTAATTTGCACAAAGATGAGATCGCAATCATACCTAGGTACACATTTTTAATGCCTCATTCAGACCCCCCGGCACCACAAAGCACTGCAGAGTTGAGTGGGACATTTTTTGTCCTCTCCTGCTCTTACCCATCCACACAGGCCTGCCACAGGGCAGACTGCAGAACACAGATATTTCCACATTCCTGTGTTGTGGGACAATAGAGTGCCAAGCATGCACCAATCCTAGCATGGGGTGGGGCCAGTGCTTATGTTATGTGGCCATAGGGATTAGCCCCACTGTCATATGGGCGCCGGCCTGTTTTTTTCTGCCTGTGCAGAATTGGTGCCAAAAATTCAAGTTTGGCCCTATTCTTGAGCAGTTCTATGCATGCACCCCCCCCCCCAAAAAAAAGGTGGGGAATTGAGGATCATGACAACTGTGTGTCTAGAGAAAATGCATTCCTCATTTGGTATGAAAGGAAAACCATGGCTAAAATGGGTGATTGTTGAATAACCTTCTACTGGAACAGTCAAACCAGTAACATGACCATTATTGGTAAAATGTTCTTGTGAGAACAGTCTTAGACAGTTTTACACTGTGCTGAAATGAGCAGGTTCAAAGCTGGAGGTGCTTATAGCCAGTATCTACAAGTAGCTATGAGAAATCCTTGCAGCAAGTTTACCCATCCTTGTCAGGTTGATCAGCTGTAGCCTTTTGTTGAGAAACATGAGTTGGTCACAATAATTTATGCTTTGATCACCTTCATGGTAAATTACTGCAATGCACTGCATTCAAAGATTGTTAAAAAGCTTCCATTAGCACAAATTGCAGTGACAATATTTTTATGGGAATGATAGAATACAATCCGTTCTCAAAACATCACTGTCAGCTGCTGGTCTTCATCTAGGGTAGATTAAAACTGCTGGTTAATTTATAAGGCCCTGAATTATTTCAAATTGCCCTATCATGCTCCTTCTAAATTCTGTATCATGACAACATAATGAAGACTGCTCCTTCATCACACAGTTTCAGTAGACATAGTTTAAATCATAGCAAAAACCATAATCCTAATCAGGCTCACTAAATATGGAAGGCTCAAAAGTCCATGAGGCTCAGGCTGGACT